>NC_045439.1:159524576-159560128 GCF_002776525.5 Piliocolobus tephrosceles
TTGTTTGTTTGTTTGTTTGTTTGTTTGTTTGTTTGTTTGTTTGTTTTGAGACTGAGTCTCGCTCTGTCACCCAGGATGGAGTGCAGTGGTGCGATCTCAATTCACTGCAAGCTCCACCTCCTGGGTTCAGGCCATTCTCCTGCCTAAGCCTCCCGAGTAGCTGGGACTACAGGCGCCTCCCACCACGCCCAGCTAATTTTTGTGTATTTTTAGTAGAGATGGGGTTTCACCATGTTAGCCAGAATGGTCTCAATCTCTCCTGACCTCATGATCCACCCTCCTCAACCTCCCAAAGTGCTGGGATTACAGGCGTGAGCCACCGCGCCCGGCCCCAACTCTTTAATTTTTAAAGTCGAGTTTCTTGAGGTGATATCCATCCTTTTCCAGTACACAGTTTATAGAGTTTCAACAATACATACTGTCATGAAATTACCACCATGATCAAGGTTTCCCATAGTGGCGACAGCTTGGGAAATCCTAACAAAGGCTTTAAGGCTTCCTGGCCTCTGCTGCCATGACCCTGTAGAAAGAATGGATTATGAGATTCTTTCCCACCTGCCCCTCCCTGGGTCTCAGATCTTCCCTGTCTATCAGATAAGGATTGGGCTGAGCTGATGTAGCCAGTTTGTCTGTCCCTGTGCTGAGGTTACTACTTCTGCTGGCGCCCATCTGCTGGCACCCAAAGCACTTCCTATAGACCTAAACATGTTGATTTCAGTCATCCGGTCCAGCGAGGGAGGTCATGTCCTACACAAACTTGATGCGCCTGGTAACATGACCCACCCCACTGGAAGTATCAGATGTTTCCAGCACCACGAGAGGGTTCCTAGCACCCTGGGCTCCCTGATCCTGTCCCCCCAACACTGTGAGATCCCATAGAAAGGGGGGGCACCTTGGGGAACACTGCCATAAAATTAAAGTTAGGGGGCCCTTTCTTTTTTATTTTTTTTTTTGAGGCGGAGTCTTGCTCTGTCGCCCAGGCTGGAGTGCAGTGTCCGGATCTCAGCTCACTGCAAGCTCCGCCTCCCGGGTTTACACCATTCTCCTGCCTCAGCCTCCCGAGTAGCTGGGACTACAGGCGCCCGCCACGTCGCCCGGCTAGTTTTTTGTATTTTTTAGTAGAGACGGGGTTTCACCGTGTTAGCCAGGATGGTCTCGATCTCCTGACCTCATGATCCGCCCGTCTCGGCCTCCCAAAGTGCTGGGATTACAGGCTTGAGCCACCGCGCCCGGCCTAGGGGGCCCTTTCTGGGGTTCTCTGGTGGCCTGAACCGCAAACCACCCCCAAGAACATGCACTTTGAAGAGAAAAGGAAAAAGAATGGTAGGGAACATTGAGGTTGGAATTTCACAGGAACAGCCTAATTAGCCAGCTGCCTGTCCACCTCCATCCACATCAAGCTCAGTGTTTCCCAACATGTGCTGCAGTGCCCCATTTCCCATGAGTCAGAGTGTAGTGTTCAGTGTTCATACTGCTAGATAGAAGTACCACTCATGAGCAGGCCTTCTTGATGTCCTATCTTCAGCTGCTTTGCAAGTTGGCTGTTCCATTGTTCAGCAGCTCCATTGGCCTACAGATGGCAGGGTTCATACAAAACCTATCGTATTCCATGACAGCATGGCCATTGTTTTGCTGGTCATGTAATGAAGGATGCTTCTTGGTGAGACTGAGGTCCTGTGGGATATTCAAAATCATGACATAAGTTCTCCTCAACAACAGCACTGGTAGTATCAGCATCCACAAGAGTGCATATTTTCTGTCCTTTCCCAGTAGCAAGCTGTTTTGATAGTCTTTGTCCCCACACAGAGGCTCTTTCAATATTCTAGTCACTCAATTGCCATTCTCCTGACAAGGTAAGTAGGCTGTTAGCAAAGGCCCACACTCTGGTGAAATGCAGGAAGACCTGGTGGTAGGGGTGGCCTGCATGGCCATCACCAGTGCGTGTTGTTTGGTCCACTGGGCAAATCGCCGATGTTTGTTCTGTGAAATGATGATGATAACCACAGCCTAACAACCCCATCTGCTCCGTTGTTTCACTGAGCCATCAGTAAACCATGCCACACCATCAGCAGGCTTGTCTCAGAGCCTTAGGCTCCGGGCAGCCATGGGAGGAGCCGAAGCACACCCAATGGATCTCTTGGTGTCTTCTAATTAGCTAGCCATTTGTTCATGGAGCCTGCTGGTCACATGTGGTCCTAGCTGGGCCTGAACTTGAATGCACCACTTCCATTTGATCATTGAAGTCTATCGAGCCTGTCTAATTTTATTGGTTGGGCTTGTGAGCCATCCAGAGAGAAACAGCAGTTCAGGTTGCGGAGTTCCATCTGGCATTCTGACCACGAGGTGCCCAGTCCAAAACAGTGTCCAATATCAAATAAGGATTGCCATTTAAAAGAGGGATATTTGGTGACTGCCTGAGGCAACTTATGTGTCCAAGATCTCAGAGGCTGGTACACCCCAGTGTCAGTTTTCTGTTGCCAGAGACATCTATCACTGTGCATCAGGTTGCACACAATTGTGATTTCATCAGGCTAGCAGATTTAAGGTTTAAAAGGCAGTGCCTGAAACATAAATTGTTGAAAACCTGCTGCTGCAAGGGGTTCCATTCAAAGTGTGTGACTTCATTGGTTACCTTGACTGTGGATGCCAGAAGAACCCCCATGTGAGATGCATGTTGTCTCTAGTACCCAAAGAGACCTAACCAGCTGCCAGGCCTCCTTTACACCAGTGAGTGCAGCCAGGGGATTGCCTGTATCTGGGATACCGTTTCGGCTTCTTGCTCAAGTAGCTTTGGCATTCATTGTGCCCATGACCTTTTTGACCAGCTAAACTGGGCTGTTACATTGTGACAGGTGGGTTGTCACTTTTTTCTTTTTCTCGAGATGGAGTCTTGCTCTGTCACCCAGGCTGAGTGCAGTGGTGCAATCTTGGCTCACTCTAACCTCTGCCTTCCAGGTTCAAGCACTTCTCCTGCCTCAGTGTCCTGAGTAGCTGGGATTACAGGTGCCCACCACTGCACCCTGCTAATTTTTATATTTTTAGTAGAGACAGGGTTTCACCATGTTGGCCAGGCTGAGCTTGAACTCCTGACCTCGTGATCTACCCACCTCAGTCTCCCAAAGTGCTGGGGTTACAGGCATGAGCCACTGCGCCCAGCTGGTTGTCACATTTTTATCTGTAATAAGTAAATCCAGAATTGATAAAATAATGTCATGTTTCCATTTAGTATGCAGTACCACTTTGTTTTATAACCCAGTGGGGCTTGAGTGGCTTAGGTAACAGACAGGAGTGGATATGGCCCACTATTGTGTCTTAGTTCTTAGCTGTGAGGGGGCGTAATCTTCCAGGACATCAATGCCTATAATGCACTCAGGGTGGGAAACACAGCTACCTGCATAAAAAATTGCTCACAGGGCCCTGCCCACAAGTATATAAGCATTGTATGCAGATAAGCATCAAGGGCCACCAGTTTGTTCCTAAACCTCCCAATGTCATCCGTTTAATTATTCTCCTAAAAGGACCCAGAAACATTGTCATGTGGGCTCCAGTATCTAAGAACCTGAGAAAAAACTGAAGTCCTCTGCTTTCTCCTCTTATCATAACAAGGATATAAGGCCAGAGGGCTACAGTGGGGACCTAGAGGCCTTGGCCCCATTCTTAACTGTGTCAATCAGGCCAAGACACTTAGGTGGCAATGTTCCTTTATCAAACACTCATAACAGCCACACTGCATAAGATTTCCCTGGTCTTCCTCCTTACCCATTAGAGCCTGACTCTTCCCATCTTCTGGGGTGACGTTGTACATGTTAGTTCCTCTCATGCCTCAGGGACCATACAAGGATCTGTCTCTAGTTCCTTCTCGGGTGCCTCAGGGTCTATCTGAATACTCACCATCCAAGCTCTTGGGCCCTGACAATGCGGGATCACATAAGTGCCCAGCACCTAGGGGGATCTTGAACTGTGGTCTTCTGTTTCCACATTCCTTTCTCTCTGTCTCAGTCCATGCAGCCAGCTCATCTACATCTGTGGGGAAGAGAATGACGTATGTTCCATTTATCACCCATCCTTATCCATAACTCATCCAGGTGCATGTCCAGCCCCTGTGCTCCTGGGCTGATGTCTCTGCCTTGGGCTGAGTACTGGTTGGTATTGCCCCTCCCACTTTGCCAGAAAGCCATGTTTCTCTGACTGGACCTTACTCACTTCACCAGTTTTTGAAGCAGATTCACCAATTACCAATCCCAAGGGAGGACTCCACCACATAGAGGACAGCAAAGATCATCACTATACCAGCCATCAGGAAGAGGAGTCCAAACACTTCCACCCACTGTATCCTCCGCTGCAGTTCCGCAACTGCCTGAGAGCAGTGAGCCAGGGCACATTCTCAGGCAGTAAGTTTTTTTTTGTTTTTGTTTTTGTTTTTTTTTTTTGAGGCAGAGTCTCGCTCTGTCGCCCGGGCTGGATCTCAGCTCACTGCAAGCTCCGCCTCCCGGGTTTACGCCATTCTCCTGCCTCAGCCTCCTGAGTAGCTGGGACTACAGGCGCCCGCCACCTCGCCCGGCTAGTTTTTTGTATTTTTTAGTAGAGACGGGGTTCCACTGTGTTAGCCAGGATGGTCTCGATCTCCTGACCTCGTGATCCGCCCGTCTCGGCCTCCCAAAGTGCTGGGATTACAGGCTTGAGCCACCGCGCCCGGCCCGGCAGTAAGTTCTAGGATGCAGATTTATTACTTACAGATAGGGAAAAAGTCTGCTTTCAGAAGAAGCCTAGGCTCCATTGTGAGCTCATCCCCAAAGGCTCAAGAAGGGTTCCCCGGGCAGATGAAGTCTCGATTGCACATGTCCGCCTTCCACCACAGCGGAGGAACCCAAAAGGCAGCCTACCCTGGGTTATACACCTCAGGGCAGACACGGCTCCCTGAACAAAGCTTTAAGGAAATGCTGCTTTCAGGGCAGAAAGGAACAAACCCCAGCTCTCCTGGACAGTCCCTCCCTAACTAAAGATGTGACATTCCTTAGGAAGGGCCAGAACAAGGCCAGGGGTATTCCAAACAGTCCCTCCCTAGCTCAGAATATTGCATTCCAGGCTGATTCTACACTTATTCTTGGCAAATTAAAACTGAGAAAATGGGAAGAATTGAATCCATCCAAGACCAACTGGAGGACTGTTTTGCATTTTCACCCCAAAAGTTCCATTGTAGTAATCTTCACACCACATTTAGTTTTGGAAATTATTGATCGTATCTATCTCCGTAACTTTGCCTTTTACAGAATGTCATATAAATGAAATCATTCTGTATGTAATCTTTCAATAACACTTTTGAGATATGTCATGTTTAATGTATCAGTAGTTTCTTTTTGAAACTGACTTGCACTCTATTCAATGAACGTACCACAATTTACTCAATTATTTATTTATTTTTTGAGACGGAGTTTTGCACCTGTTGCCCAGACTGGAGTGCAATCGTGTGACCTCCGCTCACAGGACCTCACCTCCTGGGCCCAAGAGATTCTCCTGCCTCAGTCTCCGGAGTACTCATCATTTGTATTAATATAAAATGTTACGAATATGGATAACTTGATGGTTATTTGTGTTGGGCTATTATATGGCTACTACAAGCATATGGTTTCATTCATCTTGGGAAAATAGATCTTAGTGCTAAGTTGCTGGATCATATAACAAAAGTATGATTCAGAAGGCTGGTTGTGGTGGCTCACACCTATAATCCCAACATTTTGGGAGGCCAAGATGGGAGCATCACTTGAGGCCAACAGCTCAAGAGCAACTTCGCCAACATAGTGAAACCCCATCTCTACTAAAAATACAAAATTTGGCTGGGTGCAGTGGCTCATGCCTGTAATCCCAGCACTTTGGGAGACTGAGGAGGGTGGATCACCTGAGATCAGGAGTTCAAGACCAGCCTGGCCAACATGGTGAAACCCCGTCTCTACCAAAAATACAAAAGTAAATTCGCCAGGTGTGGTGGTGCACGCCTGTAATCCCAGCTACTCAGGAAGCTGAGACAGGAGAATTGCTTGAACCCAGGAGGCAGAGGTTGCAGTGAGCCGAGATCCTACCACTGCACTCCAGCCTGGATGACAGTGAGACTCCATCTCAAACAAAAAAATGAAAACACACACACACACACACACAACTTAGCTAGGCATGGTGGCACATGCCTGTAATCCCAGCTCCTCATGTGGCTGGGGCATGAGAATCACTTGAACCTGGGAGGCAGAGGTTGCAGTGAGCTGAGATGGTGCCACTGTACTCTAGTCTGGGCGACAGAGCGCGACTCTGTCTTGAAAAAAAAAAGGTATTGATTCACTTCACAAGAAACTGCTAAAATGTTTTCCAAAGTGGCTATCATTTTGCATCCTAACAGAAAATATGGGAATCCCAGTTACTCCACATGTCTGTGTGTTTGTGTGTGTCTGTAGTGTGTGTATATGTGTGTTTGTGTGTGCGCATGAGTAAATGTATGTATATATGTATATATATCAACTCTTAATAATTCCAGTAGATACATAGTGGCATCTTATTGTAGTTTCAGTAATTTACATTTCCTAATGATAATGGCAGTGAACAAAACTCATTAACTTATTTTCCCTCCATATCTACTATTTTTCAGTTTTCTCATTGCAAAAAATGTTTTTTGTTATATTGTTAAATGTAACTATGTAATGTATAATTTTTATATGACCTACATCTGTTAAGTATTGAAAATATTTTTTTCTGAGCCTGTGCCATCTCTTGTCATTCTCTTAACAGTGTCGGTCAAAGAGTAGCATTTATTTTTAATTTTGACTAAGAATAATTTGTTCTTTTTTTTGTTTTTTTTGAGACAGAGTCTGGCTCTGTCACCCAGGCTGGAGTATAGTGGCACAATCTTGGCTCACTGCAACTTCCGCCTCCCGGGTTGAAGCGATTCTCCTGCCTCAGCCTCTTGAGTAGCTGGAATTACAGGCACCCGCCATCATGACCTGCTAATTTTTGTACTTTTGTAGAGATGGGGTTTCACCATGTTGGCCAGGCTGGTCTTGAACTCCTGACCTCAGGTGATTCACTCGCCTCTGCTTCCCGAAGTGATGGGATTACAGGCGCGAGCTACTGTGCCCAGCCGATTTGTCCATTTTTAAATTTTGTGCTTGATATTTATTCCCTACCATTATATATTGCTTAACACAAGGTCATAAAACTTACCTACAATATTGTCCTTAGAAATTTTATGTGTTAAGGATTTACATTCATATCTATGGTATTTTGAATTAATTTTATATCTAGTGCAGAAAAGGGTGAAGAGTTTTGTTTTGTATTTTGGCATATGAATGCTCAATTGTTTTAGGAGCATTAGCTACAAATACTCCCCTTTCTTCAATTGAAGAAAATTGAATTTCCTTGGCACATGAGTCAAAAACCTACCAACCATATATGTATATGTTATAATGTTCCATTTATCTAAATATTTATCCTTATACATATCGATATATGTATATGTATATGCTATACATACATAATGTATTTGCTACTGTTCCATTTATTTATTTATCCTTACACCAATACCACATTATCTTGACTAATACCACATTATATTAAACTTAAAATAATGGCCGGGCATGGTGGCTCACGCCTGTAATCAAAGTACTTTGGGAGGCCAAGGCAGGCAGATCACCTGAGGTTGAGAGTTCGAGACCAGCCTGACCAACATGGAGAATCCCCCATCTCTACTAAAAATACAAAAATTAGCCAAGCGTGGTGGCACATGCCTATAATCCATATTACTCGGGAGTCTGAGGCAGGAGAATCCCTGGAACCTGGGAGATGGAAGTTGCAGTGAGCCGAGATCGTGCCATTGCACTCCAGCCTGGGCAACAAGAGCAAAACTCTGCCTCAATTAAAAAAAAAAAAAAAAAAAAAACACCTTGAAATAAGCAGTATGAGTCCCCCAATATTGTTCCTTTTCTTCTAAATTGGTTTGGCTATACTAATTATTTAGTTTATTACACAAATTTTGGAATCTACTTCTCAGTTTCTTAAAAAAAAAAAAAAATCAGCTGAGGATTCTACTGAATGTATAGATAAATATGTAAGAATTGCCCCTTGGCCAGGTGCGGTGGCTCAAGACTGTAATCCCAGCACTTTGGGAGGCTGAGGTGGGTGGATCACAAGGTCAGCAGTTCGAGACCAGCCTAACCAAGGCCTGGTGAAACTGTCTCTACTAACAGTACAAAAATTAGCTGGACATGGTGGCAGGTGCCTGTAATCCCAGCTACTCAGGAGGCTGAGGCGGAGAATCGCTTGAACCTGGGAGGCAGAGGTTGCAGTAAGCCAAGATCATGCCACTGCACTCCAGCCTGGATCACAGAATGAGACTCCGTCTCAAAAAAAAGAATTGACCCTTAATATTGAGCCTTCCAAACCATGAAATTGGTGTATCTTTATATTTATTTAGATTTTTTGAATATCAATCTGATCAGCATTTTCTAATTCTCAGAGCACACATTTTGCACACATTTTGTCAGATTTATATCTAAGTATATTATGTTTTTATGCTACTGTAAAATACATTTTAACTTCTGTGCTCAATTTTTCATTATCAGTATAAAGGAAGTCAACTGATTTTCACTCACTCATTTTTACAAACTAAGCAAATCTAGTGGCAGCCATGTGGCACATACATTGCTACTTGTGAGGGATGGATAAATGAAAAACAAATATTTCTCCTTTATTTGAGGCATCTGTCAAGCAGAGGTATGAACAAATAGGCAAATGCAAATCAGAGGGGTTGTAGCAGGAAATGTGCATTATTCTGTGGAAATCCACAAAATGCATGGGCATACAAACCAAATTTAAATAGTCATAGAAGGAATCCTGCAGGAAGTAATTTATGATTGAATAAAGTAGCTGAAAACCATGCAAATTAGAATTAGACAAGACAAAAGAAGGATTAGTATTCAGGTAGAGACCAGGTGTGTCTACAAGTCAATATTTTTGAGACATCACAGGGAAAGTAGCAATTTCAGTACACCCGAAAGAAGTTAGAAATCTATGTCAGGACTAGATTTTTAAGAAATTTTGTTCTGTGTCAATGAGTTAGGATTTTTATAGTTTTCTGAGGTTCTATTCATCAGCTACTATGGGGTCAACTCAATTAAGAATACAGCTGTTGTAAAATGGGAATTTAGGAGTCTTGTGAATTTGAAAGGAAAAAAAAAATATGTGGGGTTGAGGCTCAAACCCTGTACAGGCAAAGAAAAAGTTTTAAGTGAGGAAAATGAGAGACAACATAAAGTCTGAGAAAAGCATCCACAAAAAATTTTAGTATTTTCAGGGTAGAAGCTCCTCTTGATTGAGTCATACCTTCTTGTGAAAGATAGGAAATCAGAAAAATCCTCTACCTAGAAAACTACATTTCAGCACCAAGCATAGGTTACTTTCATGCCTTAATCTCACCTTACCAGCATTTCACAATACCTGCTACACTGTGGTTTGAGGAATGAGACTACTGTGCTCACAGCGCCATCTAGCATCAACAGAAAGGGAGGCCCATGGCAACCTTAATAACAGGGGCGGGAGGGGGTGGGGAGGGTGGGGGTGGGAGGTGGGGCCCAGGAACTGGAAACTTAATTTCAGCAGGATTTTTCTTATATTTATTTAAAAAGTAAAATATTGGCCGGGCACTGTGGCTCATGCCTGTAATCCCAACACTTTGGGAGGCCGCAGTGGGTAGATCACTGGAGGCCAGGAGTTCGAGACCAGCCTGGGTAACGTGGTGAAACCCCGTCTCTACTAAAAATACAAAAATTGGTGGGCATGGTGGAGGGCGCCTGTAATCCCAGCTGCTCGGGAGGCTGAGGCAGGAGGATTGCTTGAACCCAAGAGGTGGAGGTTGCAGTGAGCCGAGATCACGCCACCGCACTCCAGCCTGGGTGACAGAGCGAGAATCCACCTCAAAATAATAAAATAAAATTGCTGCAGGAGTCAGGGGTGAAATGCAATCCATAACCATTCCCAGTAAAGACTCAGCGAGTTCTGGCCCATGCCCACTTTTCCTGTCATTTAACACAACGGGTAAAGGTCAAAGTGAATCCCATTACGGTAAGTGATTTACAAATACGGATGTATAGTAGTGTGTTACCCTGAGCGCAATCATACTTCGGATGTAACTGTAAAATGACTTCAGCTGACTTTGCAGTGTTGCAGTGCAGTGTCACATTAAATCCCAAGCTGTCTGTGATTCCCTACACATCACTTTCCAGGAGCATTAGAGTTCAGAAGATTAATTTCTTAGACTAAAGCCTTTAAGGGTTATTATTTCCAATCTGATTAAGAAGTCAGGTGCATTCGCTCAAGTTTCCGTGGCAGGGCCGGGACTCCTGGTCTCCCGCGATTCTGAGCGGTGCCTCACAGTCTAGCTCCTCTAACCTCACAGGGCGGCCCGCAGGATATGCGCCATTGTCGGCTGCGGCCAACCAGCTCGCGGGGCGCTGTGGGAAGGTTACGTGACGGAGGGGGAGGGCGGCTGCCTGCAGCTGGCAGATCCGCAGGATATGCGCCATTGTCCAGCGCGGCCAACAAGCTCGCGGCGCACTGTGGGAAGATTACGTAACGGCGGCCTGCAGGCGGCAGATCCTGTTTGCGCCTGCGCGGGACGGGAGGATTTGATGTTGCCCTTTCCCCCCGCTATTTCCATTTCCGCGCTTCCCGCGGATCTGTTTGGCTTATGGCGCTCGCTGGGAGTCTCTTTATCAGCCGCGTATACCGCGGAAACTTTAACCTGAGTTTTACCCGTAGAAATATTCCTCTCTCGGTTTCGTATCATTGACTTGGTTCTTTCTCTTGTATTAACTTTGTTTTAATCTAAGGTTTCTCTTTCCCGAAAACTTTGGTGTTTCTTTACAACCTCTTTTTATAGTTAAACATTGCATGAACCATGATTTTATATTCTTCTTTTTCAGTATGAATAACTTCAATGTCTTTTTTGCATTTGTCAGAAAATCTGAAATATTTTTCAATTGACTGAACTGATTATTGTTTTCTAAATATCGGATACTACTTTAATCATTTGTGTATTGGTCTTAAGAGTCTCTATTTATTTTTAACTTTTCCACCAACATACCTTTAATATGAAAGGTCTTGTAGGGGCTTCAAGGTCAGCCTTTCCCCACAGTCTGTATTTTCACTATAAAATACCGTGTTTAAAAAAAAAAAAAAAAAAAAAAAAAAAAACCTACAAGGTTGAAAGAAGTTTCTCTACTACTTAAAACAGTGGCTAGGTCATGCTTTTCTGTGTATCCTGACTTCCCTTATTTCATCACCTCATCCATCACTTTACAACTGATCATGCAATCACAAAATTATTTTACTAATCAGATTATTAAATGTGTGCCTCCCATTTGAGGAAACAAGATCTACCCAAGGCTTAGTTTTCCCTAGGACACTGGGAGAATACAAGATCTGGTTTACAGTGCCACAGTGGTGATCACACAGGAATGAAGGGGACACAGGTCAGACAATCCAGAAAGACATCTGCCAGTATATGTTTCCTGTGAGATGGACACCTGGTCCCAGGTCAGACACAGGTGTTAGAGCATCAGCGAGGTAAAAGAAGTAACCCGTAAGAGACACACTGTAAACACCTATGTCCAGCTCCCCTTCATTTCCCATTATTAGAGGGCTGCTAGCCGCTCTGTTACTAGGATCCAGATTTAGCTGGGGCCTCTCAGAACAGGTCAGAATTGATCTATGCACAGTACCTGTCGGAGTCTGGATGACGGTCATCCATTGAAAGTTAGTGAATCAAAGATTTAAGATGGATTTAAATGGAAATAGATCTCTGTCAAATGACTATACACGTAATTACCTTATTTTATACTTACTGAAAAAATCCTTCTATAATTATAAAGGCATAAGATTTACTTGTCATGAAAATGAAGGCAATAATGAAAGTAATTAATAAATGAATTTGCAGATATCTTGAAATTCCAATTCTGATTTTTCCAAATTAGATTTTGATTCAGAGTCATAGATGTCTTCACACCGCCCTCTGTGGCATGAACAGAGATGATAATGAAATATTTCTTAGAAAACAAGGCTGGACCACTGTTTGTGTGATTTCCACCTTTCTTGCTGACACCGTTCTGCATGTTTTGATGTAGGTGATGTTACCAGAAGAAAATAGCAGAAGGTTTCAAAACAAGTTCATTCATGTGCAAACAATGAAAGCCATGTCATGGCTGCCAACAGGCTAATAGTGATTGTAATAATACTTGACAAAATTTTTTAAAATTATTCAAATAAGGTAACTAATAAAGATGTGGAATTATCAAGGGAGCTCTATTAATGGAGCTGAATCTTTGAAACAAGAACATCTTCCTTCATCAAGGGAGCAAAACTGTCCAGAAAAACAGTACAGATGAGGTAGAAGCAGCCTGGTCCATGAGTTGATCTTCACAGTGGATTGAGAATAGGGCGACTGGAGAAGAGGTTGAGGGGGAACTCAGGGCTCACTTCTGTCCTAAGAGCAAAAGGGAACAAAAGAACCATGTTCATCTTCAGATTCACACACTCTTCACTTTGAAAGAAAATTTAAGTTTATTAGGAAACAATATCAATGAGAAGTTTTTATTTTTTTGTTGTTGTTATTGTTTTCTTTTTTTGAGACAGGATCTTATTTTGTTGCCCAGGCTGGAGTGCAGTGGCATATACACAGCTCACTGTAGCCTCTACCTCCTGTGCCCTAGCAGTTATCCTGCCTCAGCTTCCCATGTAGCTGGGACCATTGGCATATGCCACCAAGCCCTGTCTATTGTTTTCTTTTTGTTTTGTAAAGACATGTCTTACTTTGTTGCCCAGGCTGGTGGGGGAAAAGTTTTAGAGATTCATTAAATCATTTGTGAAATTCAAAATAAAGAAAAATATTCTTTGGGTATTGAAAAATATTGTTTTGGGTATTGCCCAGTACATGTTTGGGGCTCACAGGTGAACAATATAGACAAAATAACCTTTGATATTACAATCCAGCAGTGATTCGAAGACTGTAACCAAAATCTCAACTGTAGGAGTTAGAGCAGCTCTTGGGAGCTGAGAGCACAGGTATCAGACCTGAAACAGAATGGACAAGGGAGGCCTCTAAGAGGAGGAACATTCTGGAGAGTGCGGAGAAGTGAATCTGGCAAACAGGAGAAGGAGAAGGGGAAAAAATGTGTCCGTAGCACAGGCCAGGACATGAGAAGGGGACAGTGGATTGGAAGGACTGCTGGGATTAGCAACATGTAAGGAGGGCAGGAGCAGGAAGGGCAGACCATGGAGAGGCTGTGCAGTGGAGCGTAGGCAGGTCAGGAAGTGACACAGAGCTGGCCAGCCTACTAAGGAATGCATTGGTTGTGCTGGTAGTTCAAATATCTGAGTCTTGTTCCTTGCAACAGTACCTCCAGGTCAGGAAAAGTAAGGATAGCCTCTGTCTCTGGGGAGGTCCCTGTGCATTATGAGAAATTGGTTCTAGGAAGAAGGGAAAGTGAAAAGAAACAGAGAAGATCCTCCAGATCCAGTACCGGCCGACTAAGGGAACTTGGATGCTCCTGTTCATGTCCCTTTCTCCATCGCTCAGACCCACCCCATCCCACCCTGAGGGCAAGTTCCTTTCCCCTCAGTTATTTTGTGTATCTCAGATGATGACATGTCTTGTGAGTTTATTCTATCACATATGACTTCTACATTATGCCATAGAAAGAGTTACTTACATAAATTACTTAATGGTAGATTATTCATAGTCAAAATGTTGTCAGCTTAGTAAACAAATGAAATTTTCACACTTTAGTGTTTCTTCGTTGATCATTTGTGAAGATTAGTGTCTCCTCATTTCATGGATATCACAACTACATGTTCTTAAGTAAGGTATACGCTTGGGGTGTTGTGTTTTGCCTGTTAATGTTGGATACTCCAGTGTTCAGCAAACTATAAACCTGTCAACACGCATTTGAAAAATCCAGTTGCTCTGTGTTTTAGTTCATGTTTCCTGTCTTTACAATATTATATATTTTCTTCTGCTTACTTTAAATTGAATTTGCTCTTCTTTTTCTATGTTCCTAAGATGGAAACTTAGGTGATCATCGTTGGGCACCATCATAGGGTCTATGCACTCCAACCTGGGCAACAGAGTGAGACCATATCTCAACAAAAGAGAGAGAAAAGAAAAACTAACAGAAAATTAATTTTTAAAAATTAGGTAATGACAAATAGGGAATTCCAAATATATTGCTAACAATATCGCTAATGGTCTGTTAAGCTTGACAGTGCTTTTAGAAAACTTATTTTGTTTAGAATAGTGTTAGAGTCACAGAACAATTGGTAATATAAAAAGTTTACATATACCACACACACACAGTTTTCCTTATGAATTTTATTATTAACATTAGTGTGCTGCTCTTGTTACAATTAAGAACCAGTGTTAAACAGTACTATCCTTGCTTTATTCACATTTCCTTAGTTTCACTTAATGACCATTTTTGACTCTGGAATCCCATCCAGAATGACACATCACATTTAGATGTCATTTCTCCTTATGCTTCATAAGCTTTTGACACTTCCTTTAACTTTCCTGGTCTTTCATGACATTGACATACTTCATTAGGAAGTTGTCTGATGTTTTTCTCCTGATGAGAGTTATGGGTTTTGTGTGTGTGTGTTTTTGTTTTATAGACGGAGTCTCACTCTATTGGCAGGCTGGAGTGCAGTGGTGCAACCTCGGCTCACTGCAACCTCTGCCTACCGGATTCAAGCAATTCTTCTGCCTCAGCCTCCCAAGTAGTTGGGACTACATGTGTGCACCACTACACCCAGCTAATTTTTGTATTTTTAGTAGAGACAGGATTTCACCATGTTGGGCAGGATAGTCTCAATCTCTGGACCTCGTGATCCACCCACCTTGGCCTCCCACAGTGCTGGGATTACAGGCATGAGCCACCACGCCCAGCCTAGAGTTATGGGTTTTCAAAAGGAGGACTGCACAGGGAAATTGCCATTCTTATCACATCATACCAATGTTACATACTAATAGCATGCTGTATCATGTTGACCTTAATTTGATTACCTGTGTGAATTACTTCTTATCAGATTCCTCCACTGTTAAATTGCTATTTGTTACACTTTCTGTGTTGTAATTTTGAAAAGAAGTCACTAGGCTTAGCACGTAAGAAGTGGGAAGTCATTTTTCACCTCCTTATGGGAAGAGTATCTACAAAAACAATTTGGAATCCTTCAACATGTGAAATGCATCAGTTTTCCTCCATTTGTTTTTTATATTTTTTCACTCATTTATTTATATCACTATGCAAACATGGATATTTATTTTACACTTAAATCTTACTAGTTTATTTTGTTGTTCAAAGTTTTCCACTCTTGACCATTGGAAAGTCTTTTAATTAGCTCCTATATAATTTCCATATACGTACTCCTAGTATAATGGCATTAATCCGTTTATGAGGCTAAAGCACTCAAGCCCTAATTACCTGGTAACAGCCTCACCTCTTAATACTGCTACAGTGGCACTTAGTTCCCACATCAGTTTTGTAGGGGACAAAAATTCAAACCATAGCAGGAACATAGCAAAACCATTTTTAGAAACAATAATGCATTCATTTCTGCAAAACTTGGCCATAAAGGGCCACCTTTGTATGTGATCATGTAGATCACCATCTACATGATAAGGAAGACAAATGGAGACTGAATTGGATAGAGAACTGTTGTGAATTAAAGTATTAGGTTTGAAATACAGCTTTTTGGGTTCATTGCTCATATTTCTTAGAACAGAAATTCTCAATGTACAACTTTAACTCTGAAGAAAGCTATCCATCCAATGAAGAAGTAGCAAAGTGACTGTTTGTCATTTCTATCTTCCTTCTCAATAGATTTATTGAAACATAGCATATATAGCACCTCTCCACATTTATTGTATTTTTGTTATTTCTAGTTCATTCTTGAGATTTCTCTTTAACACAGTGACTATTAATTCTAGCCTACTTGGCCGGGAGCAGTGGCTCACACCTGTAATCCCAGCACTTTGGGAGGTTAAAGTGGGTGGAACACTTGAGCTCAGGAGTTCAAGACCTTTGGGCAACATAGTGAAACCCCCCATCTCTACTAAAAATACTTATTTAGCTGGGCATAGTGGTGGGCACCTGTAGTCCCAGCTACTTGGGAGGCTGAGGCATGAGAATCACTTGAACTTGGGAAGCAGAGGTTGCAGTGAGCCGAGATCGTGCCACTGCACTCCAGCCCGGGTGACAGTGAGACTCTGTCTCAAGGAAAAAAAAAAATTCTAGTGCTGCTCCAGAGGCCTCTAGAAGATTTGGTCATGGATGTTTACATTGTGCCTTTCAGGATAAACTTTTTTTAATCTTATTTTACAGCCAAATACATTATTATCTGACTTGTCAGTGGTTTTATTCTCCGTTGTGAAATGTAAAGTAATGATGCAACTTATAGTTGATGTATGTAATTTATTTTGCAAATACTGTTTATGTCAGTATCGGCAAATACTACATTCATTTGTATAGACTTGATATTAATCTACAGGTTTTATGGATTATTAGTTAATTTAATCCTCACAGCATCTCAAGAGGTCGGCACTAGTTTTACTCCCATGTTGCTCTAGTGAATTTGATCTAAAGCCCTACAGGAAAGGAATGGATGAAACTTGAGTTTGACTGAGTCTATCTTTGAAGTCTTTACTTACATCAAGTGTTTTAGAATATCATTTTTGTATGGAAAATACATTCTAGGACCAGATTAAGAAATGTTACTCTAGGGCCAGGCGTGGTAGCTTATGCCTGTAATCCCAGCAATTTGGGAGGCCGAGGCAGGCAGATCACCTGAGGTCAGGAGTTTGAGACCAGCCTGGCCAATGTGGCAAAATCCCATCTCTACTAAAAATACAAAAAAATTATCCAGGCATGCTGGCAGACACCTGTAATCTCAGCTACTCAGGAGGCTGAGGCAGGAGAATTGCTTGAACCCAGAGGACAGAGGTTGCAGTGAGCCAAGATCGCACCACTGCACTCCAGCCTGGGCAACTGAGTGAGACTCTGTCTCAAAAAAAAAAAAAAAAAAAAGAAAGAAATGTTATTCTACTCCGTGAAGTCATGTTCCCAAACTAGATGTAAATCCTGTGTGAAATTGATTTAATAAATAGGTCTAAGATCCACCTAGGAATGATTTTATGTGTAATGTGAGGTTATAGATCAGATTTTATTTTTTCCTGTGGGTGTATTTCTTGGAATATTTATTGAAAAATCCACATTTCCCCAATTAATCTCATAAATTATTTGTGTATATACACATGTGTCTGATTTGCTGACTCCCTTTTTTTCCATTGGTTTATTTCTCTTTGTGAAACTATCACACTATTTTAGTAAGAAACTTCATTTAACACAAGAATTCTCTCTCTAGGGCCTTCCCTTAACCCAGTGTGCTATTATGCAAAAAAGAAAGAACGAAAACCTGTAGGCCTTGCACCTACACCAATATGCTCAGTTGCCCCTTGAAAAAAGAGGATAATTTAGAACTCATCATTACTGTTGACACTTAGGTCTTTAATGTCCTTGTGAATCTTAGGCAACCTCCCCAACATCGTTCCCTGCTTTGTTTGCTTAGTCCATTCTTGGTAGATTTTATGAGATGTCAATACTCCTCATTAGGATTCCCTCCTTCTGAAGCCTTTGGGATTTTGTACCCATCCAGCAACCACCAGAGGTGGCAGAAACCCCTACAGACATCCCTCTTGCGCAAGCGCAGTTGCCCCATGAATGCGGTCCTCCTGCTGCAGACCACGCCCACCAAGGGCGGGGCCACAGCCACTGCAGCTGAGCTCAGAGCCTTCTGTGGGGTCTGCAGTGTGGCAAGGCCAGCTGCCCCCTGGCTTTCTTCTGGAGCTGTTTGAGGAATGCGGTTCTTTTGCATAAGAAAGGCTTTTCTCTCCAGTCATTCTGCTTGCTGATCAAGAATACTTAACAGCTTCAGGCTTTCCTGGTAATCATTCTTGCTTTTGTGTTTTTGTTTTAAGGTCCAAATATCTTTAATATTTGTATGCAGTTTTCTTTTTTATAATTTCACATAAACATCATCTAAAACCAACTTCGCATGTTCGTATTCTGTATTAACAACTTTCATTTTTGTATTTAAAAATGCATTCATAATAATTTTTTCAAAGTATCTTGTCAGTTATTTTCATCTTCTCCATTATCATTCTTTACCTGTGCAATGGAAATATTACTTTTATTAGGAAAAGCAGATGTTACACGCTTTTTAGTGTTGTCGAGAAATTTCCTATGAAATATCTCTGGTTGAAAAGGAGAGGAACAAGATTTTCTCTGAGGCACAAGATCAAATATGCTCAGAATTTCATGCTTTAATAAAGGCTATGATTATTTTAATTATATTGTTTAGCTTGTTCTAATTGTAAAAGGTGGACAAAGGATTAATTTGTGTAGACAGAACATTATGACTCCCATTCTAAATGTAGAGACAGTCACTCCGCACTGTGCAAATAGGAATGTCGTCATGTTGTTTGCTTTTCTCCTTACCCAAAAACTGTAGACATTGCCTAGAGTCTTTGATTTTTTTCCCAACTTGCTTTTGTAATTGTCTGCATGATGTTTGCACAGATAACCAATAATATAGATATATATTTTTTCTTACTATTTGATGAATGATTACTACATTTTTTTTTTTTTTTTTTAGTTTTCAGTGAACCAAAAATATCATTCAGAAAACGTTGTCATCCATATCCAGGTAGCATATAGTTTTATAATCTGATCTTGTAATAAGGAAATTACAGTCCTTAATGATTTTCTATTATTAGCATTTTTTAAGTTTTGACGCTTGTGAGTGTTCGGGGATTTTCTTTTCTTTTTTTCCTTTTTTTGACTCTGTCAATAATTTAACACCTTTGTATTGGTTATCTTCTGGGTTGATGTCCATTGTTTAGGCTGAACCTTCGACACTTCTCTGAGGTAGTTTTTATGTGAATTTGGAACCACCCAAGGGCTTCACCTTGCCAGCTGTCTAGACAGAGCCGATTTCTCAAAACAGGGGAACTGTAATAGAGAAACAACGATTCACCCAGAGCCGGCTGTGCGGGAGACCATAGTTTTATTATTACTCAAATCAGTCTCCCTCCCCGTAGGGGGATCAGGGGTTTCTAAAAATGATTTGGCGGGTAGGGGGTCGGAAAGAGGGGAGTGCTGATTGGTCAGGTTGGAGATGAAACCATAGGGAGTGGAAGCTGTCCTCTTGCGCTGAGTCAGTTCCCCGGTTGGGGCCATAAGATCAGATGAGTCAGCTTATTGATCTGGGTGGTATCCGCTGATCCATCGAGTGCAGGGCCTGGAATATATATCAAGTACTGACTGAGCTTAGGTTTCTCAATAGTGATGTTATCCCCAGGAGCAGTCTGAGGCCGTTTCGAGTCCTGCAGTCTCCAGCTGAATGAATCCTAAACCCTAATTTCTAATCTTGTAGCCGATTCGTTATTCCTGCAAAGGCATGATGGAGGGGTGTTGTTTTGGGAAAGGTCTGTTACGTCTTCGTTTAAAAGCTAAGCTATACACTAAATTCCTCCTGAAGTTAGTGGGGGAATGAACAAGGGCGGCTTGGAGGTCAGAAGCCAGGTGGAGTCGTTTAGGTCGGATATCTTTCATTGTAATAATTTTCTCGGTTATGATTTTTTGCAAAGGTGGTTTCAAATCGATGGTTTAGTGTCCTGGGTAGTGAAAATGGGATTCCTCAACCTGAGTTGAACATGGATTTCCTCCTGAAGAAACAATTTAGGGCTCCAAATAGGAGACTAGGGGCCGGGCGCAGTTGCTCACACCTGTAACCTCAGCACTTTGGTAGGCTAAGGTGGGTGGATCACAAGGCCAGGAGTTCAAGACTAACCTGGCCAACATGGTGAAACCCTGTCTACCAAAAAAAAAAAAAAATTAGCCGGGCATGGTGGCATGCACCTGTAATCCCAGCTACTGGGGAGGCTGAGGCAGGAGAATTGCTTGAACTCAGGAGGCTGAGGTTGCAGTAAGCCAAGATCAAGCCACTGCACTCCAGCCTGGGTAACAGAGAAAAACTCTGTGGGATATGATGAGGTTTCTCTTCAAATAGCCTGATCAATTCTTTATTATTTAATTCATAGTAAAACCCCCCCCCCCCCCAGCCCCTTTTCCTTTTTTCCCTTTTTTCCTTTCTGCCTTTGTTACGTGCCCGGACCTGCCACAGTACCAGGCTTATCAGTACCAGCTCACATTCCTTTCCTTATTTGGAAAGGAGACTAGCTCTCTAGCTCATTACAGACACCCCTTCCCCTCTCCTGTCTCTCCCTTACATGCCCACCTCATCTAAAGAAAGTTCAAATATCTAGTCAACCGGGATTAGTTCACATTGTGCGACCGGACTCAGGCCAATGGGAAAAGGGTAGAGGGGCAGGACTTGCGTCAGGAATAAAGGCTCTTGTGCCCCTTTGTTCAGGTGTGCTTTCATGGCGGCTGGCCAAGGAGAAGCACCCCTCTGCGCAGAAGTAAAATTGCTTTGCTAAGAATCCTTCATTTGAGTGTTCAGTCTCCTTAGGATTTTGAGCATTATTCCCAACAATTCAATCTCAAAAAAAGAAAGAAAAAAAAAAAGACCAGGATTGATTTAGGGCCTGTATTGTAAATTGTACAAATGCCAACAGGACTGTATTGAGAGGAACACATTCTCCAGTGAAGGAAGCATTCCTGCAGGATGAGTCCCTGAGACTCACTAGCAAATTTCATACAAGTGATGAAATCCTCAGTCTAATGGACTAAAACAATTCCGGGGCATTTGTTAAAGATGTTTAAGATGTGAGAAACCAACAGATTAACAGCATTGATATTTTGTGTATATTTTTATTCCAAATTAATAGACGTGCTACAGGGAAAGGGTCCTGATCCAGACCCCAAGAGAGGGGCCTTGATATTCAGGGCCGGTCTGCAGAGTAAAGTGAAAGCAAGTTTATTAAGAAAGTAAAGGAAGAAAAGAATGGTTACGCCATCGACAGCAGGCCTGTGCACTGCTGGATTCCCATTTTTATCGTTATTTATTGATTATATGCTAAACAAAGGGTGGATTATCCCTGCCTCCCCTTTTTCTGCCTCCCCTTTTTAGACCACATAAGGTAACTTTCTGACGTTGCCATGGCATTTGTAAACTGTCGTGGTGCTGGTGGGATGTAGCACTGAGGACAACCAGAGGTCACTCTCGTCATCATCATGGTTTTCATGGGTTTTAGCCGGCCTCTTTACTGCATGCTGTTTTATCGGCAAGGTCTTTATGACCTGCATCTTGTGCCAATCTCCTGATGTGACTTAAAATGACTTAACCATCTGGAAATGCAGCCCAGTAGGTGTCATCCTCATTTTACCCAGCCCCATTCAAGATGGAGTTGCTCTGGTTCACGTGCCTCTGGCAGGTGGACATTGGTTTGCCAAGCAATGCTGCAGTCAGGGGCTCTGGATTTCAGTCCTCCATACAGAGAATATCAAGGGCAGACCTTAATAAAAATAAATAAATGAATAACCAAATTTTAAAAATTACTTCTCATTTCCATTCTTTTATTGTGTTATAAGCTGACACCATTAACTTTAATTTCCTTGCATATGGAGAGCAACTTGATACAAACTGTGGTATTTATTTAGTGAAGAAAAGAGACAAGATGATTCCCAAATGTAAAGAAAACTGGAAGTTTTGTGGGAAACAATAGAGGAGATAAGACTTACCAGTTTCTGCTGGGCGCGGTGGCTCACGCCTGTAATCCCAGCACTTTGGGAGGCCAAGGCAGGCAGATCATGAGGTCAGGAGATCGAGACCATCCTGGCTAACACAGTGAAACCCCGTCTCCACTAAAAATACAAAAAATTAGCCGGGCGTGGTGGCAGGCGCCTGTAGTCCCCACTACTTGGGAGGCTGAGGCAGGAGAATTGCTTGAACCCGGGAGGCAGAGCTTGCAGTGAGCTGAGATTGCACCACTGCACTCCAGCCTGGGCGACAGAGCGAGACTCCGTCTCAAAAAATAAATAAATAAATAAAATTACCAGTTTCTATTTATTTTAATGAGAATTGTGTTGCTCATTTATAAATAGAAAGCTCCATTTAAATTACAGATGCTTTTTGATTTATGATGAGGTTACTTCCAGATAAACCCATCACAAGTTAAAAATGTCATCAGTCAAAAATGCATTGAAGACACCTAACTTACTTAAAATCATAGTGTAGCCTATCCTCCTTAAGTGTGCTCAAAACAGTTACATTAACCTAATGTTTGGGAAAATCGTCCACACAAAGCCTATTTTATCATAAAGTGTTGAATATCTCATGTAATTTATTGAATACTGTACCGAAACAGAAAAACAGAAAGACTGGACACTCAAAGTGTAGTTTCCATTAATGTGTATTGCTTTTGTTTAATTTAAAAATTTTAATTTGAATCATAGCAAGTCAGGAAGCCCATATATTATAGAATGTAATAAGTTTACCAGCCATAAATAACAACCAATCACAGGAAACGCAGGACTTTGGTTGAGGTGAGGTGGTTCAACCTATTACACCCATTTCCTTCATCTCTAATGGGCTGCCCTTCATCCTTGGGGTTGTTGCAGGGTGGCTGTGCAGTACAAAGACCTGAGAATCACTTGAATCTGGAAGGTGGAGGTTGCACTGAGCTGAAATTGTGCCACTGCACTCTGGCCACTGCATTTTAGCATAATCCACCCTTTGTTTAGCATATCATCAATAAATAACAATAAAAATGGGAGTTCAGCAGCCCACAGGCCTGCTGTCGATGGCGTAACCATTCTTTTCTTCCTTTACTTTCTTAATAAACTTGCTTTCACTTTACTCTGCAGACCGGCCCTGAATATCAAGGCCCCTCTCTTGGGGTCTGGATCAGGACCCTTTCCCTGTAGCATATCTATTAATTTGGAATAAAAATATACATAAAGTATCAATGCTGTTATTTATTCATGTATTTATTTTTATTAACGTCTGCCCTTGACATTCTCTGTATGGAGGACTGAAACCCAGAGCCCCTGACTGCAGCATTGCTTGGCAAACAAATGTCCATCTGCCAGAGGCACGTGAACCAGAGCAACTTCATCTTGAGTGGGGCTGGGTGAAATCTAGCAGATAGGGCAACAGAGCGAGACCCTATCTCAGAAACATAAATAAATAAAAGGATAATATCTCTGTCAAAGTGCAGTGATGCATTGCTTAATCATGGAAATACCATCTGAGAAATGCATTGTTGGGTGATTTTATCAGTGTGCAAACATGGAGAGCATTACACAAACCTAGAGGGCATAGCTTACTACTCATCCAGGCTGTATGGTGTTTACTATTGCTCCCAAGCCATAAGCCTAGAAGCATGTGAGCATCCTAAATACTATAGGCAATCGTAACACAATGATAAGCATTTAAACATATAACCTATCTAAACACAGAAAACATAAAAATATGGTATAAAACAAAAATTATCGTTCAGTTGTACAGGACGGTTGCCATGCCTGGAGCTTGCAGGACTGGAAGTTCTTCTGGGTGAGTCAGTGATTGAGTTCTGTGAAGACCTAGGACATTACTGTACGCACTGCAGACTTTAGAAACACTGTAAACTAAGGCTACACTTAATTTATTAAAAACTGAAGTAATCGTTTTATGACATGACAGCTTTGACATCTCTAGGTGATAGGAAGTTTTCAGGCACATTATAATTTTTTTTTTTTTTTTTTTTTTTTGAGACGGAGTCTCGCTCTGTCGCCTGGGCTGGAGTGCAGTGGCCGGATCTCAGCTCACTGCAAGCTCCGCCTCCCGGGTTCCCGCCATTCTCCTGCCTCAGCCTCCCGAGTAGCTGGGACTACAGGCGCCCGCCACCTCGCCCAGCTAGTTTTTTTGTATTTTTTAGTAGAGACGGGGTTTCACTGTGTTTGCCAGGATGGTCTCGATCTCCTGACCTCGTGATCCACCCGTCTCGGCCTCCCAAAGTGCTGGGATTACAGGCTTGAGCCAGTGCGCCTGGCCCATTATAATCTTATGAGAGTACTTTCCTGTATGTGGTCTTTCCTTGACAGAATAAAATGTCATTTTGAGGGGCATGACTAATAAAGACGTAAGAGTCTATTTGATATTTGTGTTAAAAGCCCTTCCGTAGTTACAAAAGCATAGGTGTTAGTCACATAAAAATATAAACAATCTTGAAATTAATTCATAAGTAAATTAATAGATATCTTGAAATTGTGCTTATGATAGTTCTAAACCAGACTTTAATGCACAATCTTGGATATCTTAATCACACTGGCATGAAGACTGATGGCAATAAAACATTTCTTTTTTTTTTTTTTTTTTTTGAGACGGAGTCTCGCTCTGTCACCCAGGCTGGAGTGCAGTGGCCGGATCTCAGCTCACTGCAAGCTCCGCCTCCCGGGTTTACGCCATTCTCCTGCCTCAGCCTCCCAAGTAGCTGGGACTACAGGCGCCGCCACCTCGCCCGGCTAGTTTTTTGTATTTTTAGTAGAGACGGGGTTTCACTGTGTTAGCCAGGATGGTCTCGATCTCCTGACCTCGTGATCCGCCCGTCTCGGCCTCCCAAAGTGCTGGGATTACAGGCTTGAGCCACCGCACCCGGCAATAAAACATTTCTTAACAAAAGACACTGCAGCATTTTCTGTGCAATTTGCACCATTCCTCTTCACGCCTGTTCTGTAAGTGTTGCTGCAGGCCATCCTACAAGAAATAACAGCAGGTTTCAGCACAAGTTTATGCAAATAATGAAAAGCATGTCATGGCTACCACTAGGCTAACAGCTATTGTAATAAAATTTGGAAAAAAAAAGACTGGAAATGATGAAATATGACAATAACGTTGGAAATATTTATCAAGGGAGCCATATTAATATAGGTGAATTTGAGAGAACAAAATACTTTTCCTAGGTTTGCAAGGACAAAACTGTCCAAAAGAACAGAAGAGGGACAGATGAGGTAGAAGCAGCATGGCCCATGAGAGGGCTCTGTGGTGGATTGAGGATGGAGAGGCTGGTGAAAAGGCTGGGCAGAGTCAGGGCTCACATCCTGACCTGAGAACAGAAGAGAGCACAAGAAACAGGTTCATCTTCAGGTACAAACCCTCTTCAGATTGAAAGAGAGATGGTGTGTCTAGGGAAGTAGGCAAGCATTTGGGTAAGAAGAGTCACTGATTCATTAGTGAAACACAACAAAAGCAAAATCTGTGTTGCTGTTTGTCCACTGCAGGTGTGGGGCTCACAGGGGAGCAACATAGACAAAGTTGCCAAATTCTCAGGTGTTTCAGACCAGTGGGGATTCAGAAAACTCAACAGAAACTGAACTACAAGTGCAAGACCTGCCCTTGGGCACTCAGGGGACAGGCATCAGGCCTGGGATGCGATGGACAAGGGGGCTTCCAGGAGGAGGAGCGTTGGAGGAGATGCTGGAGAGTGAGGGGCCGGGGTCCACCAGACAGGGGAGGGAAAGGGAAGAGGAAACAGCGTGTCTGGCACAGGTCAGGGCGTGAGATAAGGACAGCATGTTGGAAGGATCGCTGGAATGAGTAATATGTGAGGAGGCAGAAGCAGGAAGGACAGACCATGAAGGGACTAGGCGGGGGAGGGAGGGCAGCTCTGGAAGTGATGCAGAGGCTGCTCCCTAAGGACTGCATTCTGTGGGGAGAAGTTCGAATGCCTTTTCTTCTTTTAAGTGTTACCCACAGTCCATGAGATCTACTGACAAGGAAGACAGTTGGAACAAGTAAGGATAGTCCTTGTTTGATGGCAAAGAGCAGCAGCATTACCAGGAGGGGTTGGTGATGGGCAGGGGCAGGGTTGGGGAAGGGCAGAGAAGTTTCTGACCCCTCAGTCATTTTGCAGATGTAGGTTGGATCACTGGATCACAAATTCACAGTGGCTGGCTCACGGCCACCTTGCATCCCAGGGTGAGAGCGGCCTCACAGGAAACTGCAGATGAGGGAGGTTCACAGCTGCACAGAAGAAGGACCCCAGGTAACATTCAGTCAAGGTTGGCAGGGGGCTGCAGAGGTGACAGCTATGATGGTGGTGGGCAGTGTGCAGCCTTTTGGGGCACTGTCTTCACGGACATGCAGATGTGCACCCATCTGTGTCTGCATGTCCTCTTCAGTGTTCCAACATTCTTATAAAATCCTCATGAGTTTCTCATTGTTCTGAGACCATAACATGTATTTTGACTTTTTTCTATCGTATGTACCTTTTCTTGTGTGCCTAGCAAAATTGACCTAAATTCCTTGTTGCTGGATTATTCATAGCTATTTTATTCATAGCTAATAACATAGTTATTAAGTATTTTCCAACTTAATAACTAAATGAATTGCCCTGCTTTGTGTGCTTTTGCTTAATCATTCCTGAAGATTCATGTCTCCTCACTTCACGGGAGCCACCCCTGCATGTTGATAAGCAGGAGTTCAGTTTAGGGTGTTCTGTTTTCCTAGTTAACTGCGGACACATCTATCCTCTGGAAACGATCAAACTCTCAATACTCATTTGAAAATTCCAATTGCTTTATCTTTTACTTAGCTTTCACCTTATTTACAGTACTCTCCATTTCCTTCTGCTTTCTTTGGATTTAGTTTGCTCTACTTTTAAGCCTCCTATGGAGGAAATTTAGATTATTGATTTTTAGATGTTCTCTTTTTCTTTTCTTTTATTTATTTATTTTTGGAGACGGAGTCTTGCTCTGTCGCCCAGGCTGGAGTGCAGTGGCGTGAGCTCTGCTCACTGCAAGCTCCGTCTCCCAGGTTCACGCCATTCTCCTGCCTCAGCCTCCCGAGTAGCTGGGACCACAGGCACCCGCCACCATGCCTGGATAATTTTTTTTGTATTTTTAGTAGAGACGGGGTTTCACCATGTTAGCCAGGATGGTCTCAATCTCCTGACCTCATGATCCGCCCGCCTCAGCCTCCCAAAGTGCTGGGAGGTGAGCCACCATGCCTGGCCCTTTTTTTTTTTTTGAAGTGGAATTTTGCTTTTGTCACGCAGGCTAGAGTACAATGGCTCAATCTCGGCTCACTGCAACCTCTCCCTCCTGGATTCAAGCGATTCTCTTGCCTCAGCCTCCCTAGTAGCTGGGATGAGTCCTTGTTTGATGGGAAGTTTCCGTTTCCAAAAACAAACAAACAAATAAATAAACAAATAAATAAATAAATAAAAATTTTTAAAAAGAAAAGAAAAAGAGAGCAGGCGCCTGCCACCACGCCCAGCTCATTTTTGTATTTTTAGTAGAAACAGGGTTTCGCCATGTTGGCCAGGCTGGTCTCCAACTCCTGACCTCAGGTGATCTGCCCACCTCAGCCTCCCAAAGTTCTGGGATTACAGGTGTGAGCCATTGTGCCCGGCCAATGTTTTTTGTTTGTTTGCTTGCTTTGTTTTCAATAGATACATTTCCCCCCATGCTCCCTCACTGCATTCTACAAATTTTGATAAGATGCATTTTAATTTAAACTTAGTTCAAAATGTCATTTAATTTTCTCTTGAGATTTCTTGCATCATGTGTTATTTAAAAGTATGTTGGTTAATCTCCGTGTATTTTGAAGTTTACCAGTTATGTGCCAGTTATTGATTTTGATCTTAATTTTATTGGGGTTTTAGGGTATATATTTGTTAACATAAATTCATAAGATCTATAAATTTGGAAAGAAAAAAAGCTATAAATATTCTTGAAGGTAGCCCTATGGCATGTGTACTGAACAAACATGCATGTATCCTATTGTAACCTATGACCCGTGTTCACCTTGGTGTGGAGACTGAGTTTTGTGTTTTTTTTGTTTTTTTTTTTTTTTTTTTTTTTTGAGACAGAGTCTTACTCTGTCTCCCAGGCTGGAGTGCCGTGGCACCATCATGGCTTACTGCAACCTCTGCCTCCCGGGTTCAGGTGATTCACCTGCCTCAGCCTCCCAAATAACTGGGGTTACAGGCACTTGCCACCATGTCCAGCTAATTTTTGTATTTTTAGTTGAGACAGGATTTCACCATGTTGGCCAGGCTGGTCTTGAACTCCTGACCTCAGGTAATCCACCCGCCTTGGCCTCCCAAAGTGGTATGATTACAGGCATGAGCCACCGCGCCCGGCCGAGACTTAACGTTAAAATGTATTACAGTTAGGCCCTACGCACAGAAGCCCCCTTCAGGACACAAAGGTAGACAAGTACACAGTCTCTAGAAACCAGTCAGACCCAGTACATGTTTGGTGGGCTCTTATCAGAAGAAAGTCACTGAAATCAGTCTCTTGTGCAATCCAAGCCGTAGCTATGGCTGGAGGAACAGAGGGTGGAGTCAGCGTCTGGCGGTGGATGAGCTGCAAATCGTTTTAAGATTGTTTGTGTGGAAGTCAGTACTTGCTTATGGGCTAGAGAAAAAGATAAACCTCCTGTGAGTTAGAACATAGTTTATTCTTCAAGTATAGGGGTGAGTGACTTAACCCTTGCCTGGCATGGCCTTAGGTCTTGTTTATAATTTGATATCTTATTGCCACCAAGAAGAGTTCATTCCTTCATTCTTATGATCTCTATTTTGACATGAATGCTGGTCAGTTGTTGTGTCTAAACTGCAAAAGAGACAGATGAGAAGGAGGCACGTCCCACTTCCTGTCCCGTCGTCCACTTCCTGTCCCGTCGTGGCTGGAAACTCAGCCTTTACAGTTTTCCTGGGGTCCTGTCTGTTCAGTCAGTTGGGGGGCTTAGGGTTTTATTTTTAATTCTCATAGAGTGTTGAAGTCACTCACTATAATAGTGGATTCATCTATTTTTCCTGTTTTAACAGTTTCTGCCTCATAGTTTTATGTACTGTTGCTACATGTTAGAATTATTACACATTCTTGGAAAATTGACCCCACTATTATTATGTAATGCCTTTCTATTTCCCTGATAATTTTTCTAACTGTATAGTCAGCTTTTTCTGAAATTAATATAACTACTCCTGCTTTTTCTATTTGCTTGCTATATTTTGTTCCATCTTTTACTTTCAGTTAATATGTGTCTCCATTTTTATTAAATAACAGATAAAACGAGATGTATGTACTATGTATAACATGAGGTGAATAATAATGTGCGTTGTGGAATAGCTAAATCCAGCTAATTAACATGTGTACTACCTCACATAGTTATCATTTTTGTGGAGAGAACACTTTCTATCCACTTTTTTTTTTTTTTTTTTTTTTGAGACAGAGTCTTGCTCTGTCGCCCAGGCTGGAGTGCAGTGTCGCGATCTCGGCTCACTGCAAGCTCCGCCTGCCGGGTTCACGCCATTCTCCTGCCTCAGCCTCCCATGTAGCTGGGACTACAGGTGCCCGCCACTATGCCCGGCTAATGTTTTGTATTTTTAGTAGAGACGGGGTTTCACCATGTTAGCCAGGATGGTCTCGATCTCCTGACCTTGTGATCCACGCGCCTCGGCCTCCCAAAGTGCTGGAATTACAGGCGTGAGCCATCACGCCTGACCGTTCTATCCACTTTTTTAGCATTTTAAAAAATAGACACAGGCTCTCCCTCTGCACCTAGGCTGGAGTGCAGTGGTTTGACCACAGCTCACTGCAGGGTAGACCTCCTGAGCTCAAGCAATCCTCCTGCCTCAGCTTCCCGTGTGGCTGGGACTACCAGCGTACACCACCGTGCCCAGCTAATTTTTATCATTTTAAAAATAAGACTGTATGTTTTTTAACTATAGAGACCATGTTGTACAATAGATCTCTTGAAATTGTTCCTCCTTTCTGACTGAAATTTTCTATCCATCCACAAACATCTGCCCAACCCCACCCTCAACCCCAGGCTCTGGTAACTACCGTTCTATACCCCCACTTGTACGAAATCACATTTTTTAGATTTCACATGAGTGAGATCTTGAGGTATTTATCTTTGCATGCTTAACATTTCAGTTAACATAATATACTCCAGGTTCAACATGTTGTTGCAAATGACAGGATTTCCTTTTTATATGCCTCAGTAATTCTCCATTGGGGATAGATACATAATTTTCTTTATCTGTCAGTGGACACATAGGTTGATTCCATATCTTAGCTATTGTGAACAGTGCTAAACACTTCTCACTGAGGAGTGTTGAAGTCACCAACTATAATAGTGGATTCATCTATTTTTCCTGTTTTAGCAGTTTCTGCCTCATAGTGGTTTGAACGATGCTAAAATATACATGAAAGTGTGGATATCTCTTCAACATACCGATTTCATTTTCTTCGAATATGTAACAAGCGTTGGGATTGCTAGATCTTATGGTAGTTCTATTTTTAATTTTTTGAGGGGCCTCTATACTTTTTTCCATAATGGCTGTACCGATGAACATTCTCATCAACAGTGTGCAGGGGTTTCCTTTACATTCTCACCAACACCAACATTTACAACCTTTACATTCTCACCAACATCTTTACTCTTTTTGATAATGGCTTTGTAATAGGTATAATGTGATATCTCATTTTGATTTTAATTTACAATTCCCGGCCGGGCGCGGTGGCTCAAGCCTGTAATCCCAGCACTTTGGGAGGCTGAGACGGGCGGATCACGAGGTGAGGAGATCGAGACCATCCTGGCTAACACGGTGAAACCCTTTCTCTACTAAAAATACAAAAAATTAGCCAGGCGAGGTAGCGGGCACCTGTAGTCCCAGCTACTCGGGAGGCTGAGGCAGGAGAATGGCGTGAACCCGGGAGGCGGAGCTTACAGTGAGCTGAGATCCGGCCACTGCACTCCAGCCCGGGCCACAGAGCGAGACTCTGTCTCAAAACAAACAAACAAACAAACAAACAAAATTTACAATTCCCTATACCTGTCTTTATATTGAAATAAGTTTTCTTTAGAGAACATACAGTTAGGTCTTGTTTTTTGATCCACTCAATCTGTGTCTTTTCATTGGTGGTTTTGGACCATTGACCGTCAACGTGATGATTGACATAGCAGATTGATATCTACCATATTTATTTCTGCTTTTCATTGGCTGCCCTTGTTCTTTGTTCGTCCTCCTGTCTTCCATTTGTTTGCTTCCCTTTATGGTTTTAATTGAGAATTTTACATGATCCAATTTTCTCTTCTTAGCATATCATTTATTTTCTTTTTATTTTTAAATATTTTAGTAGTTGCCATATGAAATAAAAACTTTTTAATATTTTAGTTGATATAACAGATAACAGTTTTTTTTTTTTTTTTTTTTTTGAGACAGAGTCTTGCTCTGTCGCCCAGGCTAGAGTGCAGTGGCTGGATCTCAGCTCACTGCAAGCTCCGCCTCCCAGGTTTACACCATTCTCCTGCCTCAGCCTCCCGAGTAGCTGGGACTACAGGCGCCCGCCACTTCGCCCGGCTAGTTTTTGGTATTTTTTTAGTAGAGACGGAGTTTCACCGTGTTAGCCAGGATGGTCTCGATCTCTTGACCTCGTGATCCGCCCGTCTCGGCCTCCCAAAGTGCTGGGATTACAGGCTTGAGCCACTGTGCCCGGCCAACAGTTTGTTAAAAACAATGTATTTGACGAGGTATTCTTATGTTTATAGTTTGAGTGTGTGTGCATGCATATATATATACACACATACACACACGTATACATATGCATGAATGCTCATATATAAATGCAATGAATGATAGCAATAGTACAAATTACCAAAGGTACAAATTAGGATTGTTTCCTTCTTATAGGCAACTCACACTACTTGTGAACTGATGGAGTGTAATTTGAAAGGGAGTTTGAATTAATTGTAAATTTAGTGGTTACAATTACAATTATTAATTGTAAATAACCAGTTACAATGGTTATTGGATTAAGGTCCTCCATTCCTTGGCTGGCTGTTGTCCAGAGGCTGCATTCAGCTCCTTCCCATGTTGGCTTCTTCCACATGGCAGAATGCTCCATCAAAGGTACAAAGGGAGAGTTTGCTAGCAAGACGGAATAACGATTTTACATAGCATAATTACCCATGTGATATACCTTCAGCTGTGCTCTATTCTCTTGTTTCAAAATAAGTTAAGGTTCCTGCCCATGCTTACAGGGAGAGGATTAGAATGCAAGGTTGTGCTTACCAGTAGGTAAGAATCACTGGGTGCCAATCTAGGGTCTGCCTGCTCTGTCAGATCTTCAACCTACAGCAGTTTCTGAGTGTTCAATTATTTTGTATAACCTGAACTCTTTTGAAAAGTACCAGTCAGGTATTTTATGGAATGTCTCACAAAACGGATTAGTCTCATGGGTCTCATTATTACAATAGAGATAAGCATTAATTTAGACACATGTATCTGAGTGTTAAGAAAAACTGAACAATATATTACTTAGAAATACAAAAGGAGAGGCCAGGTGCAATAGTTCACACTCGTCTTCCCAGCACTTTGGGAGGACGAGGTGGGAGGATCACTTGAGGCCAGGAGTTCCAGACTAGCCTAGGCAACATAGCCAGACCCTATCTCTAACAACAACAACAACAACAACAACAACAAAAATTAAAAATTGGCCAGGCATGGTGGTGCACACCTGTGGTCCCAGCTACTAGGGGGGCTGAGGCAGCAGGATGTCTTGAACCTGGGAGATCGAGGCTAAAGTGAGCCATGATCACATGACTGTGCTCCAGCCTGAGCTACAGAGTGATACCCTGTCTCAAAAAAAAAGGAGATATGCACTAAGGGGCATTCAACAATATTGACAAGGTTTGGCTTGTTATACTGGGAAGGGAATTTATAAAATAAAAAGAAAGTTGTTAAATTTTAGAATAGTTTAGATTTACACAGCAATTGCCAAGATAATACAGATCATTTCCTTATGCCTGGCATATAGCTTCCTTTATTGTTAATCCCTTACATTAGTGGGTGATATTTGTCACAATTTATAATTCAGTAGTACACATTATCTTCTCTACAATTCACATTTTATTTAGAATTTTTCTTCTACCTCATGAACACTTTGTGTTTCAGGATCCCCTTCAGGAGACCACATCATGTTTAGAAATCCCATCTCATTAGGTTCCTTCTGCCTGTGACAATTTCTCAGACTTTCCTTGTTATTCATGACATTAACATCCCCAATTTGGGATTTCTCTGACATTTTTCTCATGATTATACTGGAATTGGGTTTGGGGAAGGAAGATCACCGAGAGAAAATGTCATTGTAATCACATCATATCACGGGTGTCTACTATCAACTCGATTCACACTTGTTAACAGTAATTTGACTACCTGGACAAGGTAGCTTTTGTCAGATTTCTTTACTGTAAAATTATTTCTTTCTCCACTCTCCCTGTTTTACTTTTTGAAAATAAGTCAGCATACATAGCACATACTTAAGAACAAGAAATTCATGCTCTACCTCCTTATGAACTGAGTACCTAAAACAAGAGTTGAGAACTCTCTCCCGTATACAGTTGGCCTGTTCTCCACCATTATTTCATATCATTTATTTATACCATATTGAATATTATATGAAATTGTGTATATTCAGTTTACACCTCTCTTGTAGTCCTTTATTCATTTCATTGCTCAGATTGTTCCATTTTTGGCCACTGGAAGGTCTCTCAGTTGGCTTCTGTATCATTTTGAAATAACCACATTATTTTGGTTAGATTTTGCTTGTTTGGTGGTTCAATTATAAAGACGTTTCGTATTTTCTTACTTTCAGGCACTACATGGTCCTCCAGGCCAATTGTGTTTATTTCGTGCCCAAGCCTAGTACCCATCATTTCTTCAATGGGTCCTAGTTTCTTTTATTGGAAAATGCCTTTGAAAACAAAGATACAGACCCAGGTATATTCACTGATACTGGGTCATCTGTTGATTTGAGGAGTAGTCAGCTGACAAAACAATGAAACATACCTGTGTATACTAACCCACACATATACACATATGTGTAAATATTTCCTCATGTGTTCATATATAACTTGATTAAACATAAATTCCTACTAATGTCTCCAGCACTACATTAATATAATATACTGAATATATTATAATATATTCAGTATAATATAATATAATATACTGAATCAATCTCCCCATTCCCACTACTTGGTTGTAACCCCCACTCTAACAGTGAGTAAGTTGGCCTTGTTAGCTTAATCACCAAGTTTTAGGCTACATGCACAGTGACTTCAGAATTGTTAATCCACACTCATGAAGAACAACATTACCAACTAAAGTAAGGTGCTCACAGACAACTCCTTTGACCTTTAGATGCAGAATCTTCACTTTGTATCCAAGTTACTTAGGTCAGTTCTTTCCCCCACCTCCCAGCTTCCTTTAGTAGGGTCATATCATACATTTCTTATTCATTTTTCTTATTTTCTCTGTATTCCTCTATGGTATCCCCCCACCTACAAATAATTTTTATATTTTGATTTTTGTTTGTTTGTTTTCTGAGATGGAATCTCACTCTGTCGCCCAGCCTGTAGTGCAGTGGTGTGATCATGGCTCACTGCAGCCTCTGACTCCCAGGTTCCAGCAATTCTCTTGCCTCAGCTTCCCAGGTAGTTGAGATTATAGGCACACACCACCATACCCAGGTAATTTTTTAGTATTTTTAGCAGAGACGGGGTTGTACTATGTTGGCCAAGCTGGTCTCAAACTCCTGACCTCAGGTAATCCACCCACCTCGGTCTCCCAAGTGCTAGGATTACAGGCATGAGCCACCATGCCTGGCTTACAAATAATATTTTTAATTTCCATACATTTAGGTTCACTGTTTGTATTATAAAGTTATGCAGGGTTTCAAAAACAATATGATGTAGCCACCATGCAGGAAGGTTTTATTACCCTAAAGAAATTCCATCTACTTCACCTATTTCACTGTCCTCCTTGGAGAGTCCCTAGTTAACATGAATCTGTTTACTATCCCTATTGTTTTACCGTTCCCAGGGTGTCATATAAATGGAACTGCACAGTTAGTAGTCTTTTCAAACTGGCTTAGTTAGCTTAAAAATGTGCCTTTAATTTTATGAAGTATATCTTACGGTGATTTAGATTTGCATTGCCGAAGGACTAATGATGTTGATCATCCTTTTATGTGTCCTTTGGGGGTACATACATATTCTCTAAAGAAATGTCTATTTATACAGTTTACCCATTTTTAGTTGGGATATTTGTCTTTTACTTTTTGAGATGTGACAATCTTTTATATATTCTGAACAGTAGACCCTCATTACCTATATGACTAGCAAATATTTTGTCTTTTTTTTTTTTGAGACGGAGTCTCGCTCTGTCGCCCAGGCTGGAGTGCAGTGGCACGATCTCGGCTCACTGCAACCTCCACCTCATGGGTTCACACCATTCTCCTGCCTCAGCCTCCCGAGTAGCTGGGACTACAGGCACCCAGCATCATGCCCGACTAATGTTTTGTATTTTTATTAGACATGGGGTTTAGTAGAGATGGGGTTTAGTAGAGATGAGACTCAGTCTTAAATACAAAAATAAAAAATAAATAAAAATAAAATTATAAAAAAAGAGTGAAACTCCGTCTCAAAAAAAAAAAAAAAAAAAAAAAAAA
>NC_045439.1:159560228-159570228 GCF_002776525.5 Piliocolobus tephrosceles
AAAAAAAAAAAAAAATTCCTCGTTGAATTGCCTTGGCAACTTTTGCAAATCCATAGACTATAAATGTCATGGTGAATCTCTGGGCAGTCATTTATGTTCCACTGACCTATATTGCTGTCCTTACGCTGGCACCACAATGTCCTCATTACTATCACTTTATATTGTTTTGAAATCCCATCATCTAACTTTGTTCTGCTCCTCATTATTAATGTGGCTCTTTTAGATCTCATGAATTTCCATATGAATTTTAGAGTCAGCTTACAAATTACTCTCCCCTTTCCCCCAAAAAGCAACAGGGATTTCCACAGCACAACATCACTCTGCTGGACAGCAAGAGGGTGTGTCCGGGAACCATGCCTAGTCTACAAAGCCGTGGGACTACATACCACACTTCCAGGGACATCTCCAAAATCAAGACTCTTCTTTTTATGGTCTGAAATCACAGAGTATATTCTCCATATCTCATTCCTACCTTCAATGAGGAAATGAGTTCCTGGGATCTGAAGACCTGGAGTGAGAGTTGCAGCTGACCTAGACCACATTTCTCACTTGTAAGATCAGAGCATACTTCATTCACTCCATGAGAAAAAAACAAACTAACTTAAATCTTCATCTTCAGAAAAAAAAGAAAAGGCAGAGTGGCAGACCAAAAACAAGCCATATGTCAGTCTGGAGTAGGAGTGACCAGTGTCAAAGTGGAAAGTGAGGGCTGATGAGCTTTGGTTCTCAGGCTTTAGAGTAAAGATGGTAGATGTAAAACTATCTATCCACCATGGGTTTATACTGATAATTTGGCAGTAAATGAAAGAATAGTGTAATCAGCTGATGTCAGAGTGCACCTTTTAACAACGTTCAAGTACAGATGCATCTTAAAATTGACATTGTGAAAACAAAGTTTTCCAGAATCTAGTCATAATATGGCTGTCCTTGTCTGCACATGCAGGAACTTGATCTAAAAACGTTTGATTGACGTCTTCCGGTGATACGATCACCATCAAAACTTACAGAGGTGCTGTCAGTAGGTTGAATAGATAATCTCACAAATAGGAGTCTAGGACTCTGTCAAGAAATGTGATGTCACCAAAGTTCCTGGTTAGCAAAGATGATGATAATGTGGGGAAAATCATGGACAGAATGTGTAGGTGATTCCGAAGAGTTTGATCTGAGTGACAGGAATTTTAAGAATGCTGTTGTTAGTGTATTCTGCTTATATTTTCCATCTTTGTCATCACAGAAGTGATGTAAGACTAATACCTACATTTATAGTAGTTGATTTTTCAGTAATAATATAAAATTCTAAGTGATAAGATGTATTTGTGCAATAGTCTACGAATTTATTCCTTTATTGTGACACAAAATAATGATGCATTTTACAATTGACTCAAATAATAACTATTTCAATTCCTTAGAAAACACTGTATTAGAAAATGTGGCTTAGTGTTTAGTATAGATGTGCTATTAGTCTACAGGTTTTAAGTATTATTAGTTCATTCAATTCTCACAACATTTCAAGAGGTAGGCACTATTACCACTCCCAAGCTCCAGTTATGAATCTGAGCTAAAGCCTCACAGGAAAGGAGCAGAAGAACCTGAGCTTGACTTGGTCTCCAGAATCTTTGTTTACATCAACTACGTTAGAATATCTTTTCTTCTATATGATAAATACATCCTAAGTCTTGTTTCAGAAATCATTCTTTACACAATAGATATGAAATTATTTTTCTCAATTGCAATCTAAATGCTACATAAAATTGTTTTTATATTCAGGTCAATGAACCATCTGGTGATCATTTTGTATGTAATGTGGGGTCAAAGGTAAGATTTTTATTTCCCCTCCCCCCACAGAAGGATATTCAATTTCCTAGAGCATTGACAGAAAAATCAATTTTCCCCCCATGGAACTTTCTTAAATATGTATGTTTGGAGTTTTCCACCAGCCATGGTAGCTCACACCTGAAATCCCAGCAATTTAGGTGGCTGTGGTGTGAGGACTGCTTGAGCCCAGGAGTTTCAGAAAGGCCTAGACAACATAGTGAAACACTGTCTCTACAGAAATAAAAATTTTAGGCTGGGTGCGGTAGCTCACACCTGTAATCCCAGCACTTTGGGAGGCCAAGGTGGGTGGATCACCTGAGGTCAGGTGTTCGAGACAAGCCTGGCCAACACACTGAAACCCTGTCCCTACCAAAAATACAAAAACTAGCTTGGCATGGTGGCGCATGCCTGTAGTCCTAGCTACTCAGGAGGCTGAGGCAGGAGAATTGCTTGAACCCAGGAAGCAGAGGCTGCAGTGAGCCGAGATTGTGCCACTGCACTCCAGCTTGGGCGATGGAGCGAGACTTTGTCTCGGAAAAAAAAAAAAAATTGTAACAATAAGGAGTGTTCAACACTCATTCTACTTGCTAACACTATGCAGCTTCAAATCTTGCCTTTTTTTTTTTTTTTTTTTTTGAGACAGAGTCTCACTCTGTCACCCAGGCTGGAGTGCAGTGGCACAATCTCGGCTCACTGCAAGCTCCATCTCCCGGGTTCATGACATTCTCCTGCCTCAGCCTCCCAAGTAGCTGGTACTACAGGTGCCCACCACCACGCCCGGCTAATTTTTTATATTTTTAGTAGAGATGGGGTTTCACCATATTAGTCAGGATGGTCTTGATCTCCTGACCTCGTGATTTGCCCGCCTCTGCCTCCCAAAGTGCTGGGATTACAGGCATGAGTCACCGCGCTCAGCAGAAATATTGCCTTTTAATGAATTTGTTTTTAATGTGTCTTTCTGACTAATGTCTTTATCATGTGTACATTTTTTTTTCTTTTAGCCACATAAATATCATCTACAACCCAAAATACATTTCTCCTTTATTTAAAGCACAAATCAAGCAGACGTTCAACAAATAGGCAATAAAAATCAGATTAAAGATACTGTAGGTCCAGGAGCCATGGCTCACACCTGTAATCCCAACACTTTGGGAAGCTGAGGCAGCAGATCACCTGAGGTCAGGAGTTTGAGACCACCCTGGCCAACATGGTGAAACCTCTTCTCTGCTAAAAATATAAAAATTAGGCGGGTGTGGTGGTGTGCACCTGTAATCTGAGCTACTCAGGAGGCTGAGGCAGGAGAATCGCTTGAGCCCAGGAGGCAGAGGTTGCAGTGAGCTGAGACTGCGCTACTGCACTCCAGTCTGGGCCACAGAGTGAGACTCTGTCTCAAAAAAAAAAAAAAAAAAAAAAAGACGCTGTAGTAGGAAATGTGCATTACTCTGTTGAAATCCACAAAATGCATGAGCATACAACCTAAATTTAAATGGTAATTGAAGGTTTTCTGGAAGAGGCAATTTATGATTGAATAGATGAAGAATAAGTAGCTGAAAACCATGTAAATTAGAGCTAATAAATACAAAAGATCACTAGTATTGAGGTAGAGAATGGGAGTGTAGAGAATGCAAAAAAAATGGAGACATCGCAAGGAGAGCAGCAATTTCAGTACACTTGAAGGAAGCTAGAAATAGATATACAAATTTCAGTACACTTGAAGGAAGCTAGAAATAGATATACAAATTTCAGTACACTTGAAGGAAGCTAGAAAATATATACCAGGGCTAGATTTTTAAGATATTTAATGTCATGTCAATGTGTTGGTATTTTATAATCTTCTGTAGTTCCAGATATTAGCTAGGGTGTGCTCACTTAGGAACACAGCTGTTGAAATTGTAAATGAGAATTTGGGTCTCATACATTTGAAGAAAAAATTATATGAGGCTTAGGTTCAGATTCTGTACAGACAAAGGAAAAGTATGGGTGGGGAAAATAGCCTGAGGTCCAGGAAAAATGGCCACAGAAAATTTTTGTATTTTCAGATAAAATCTACTCTTCACGTTAGACCTCCCTATGAAAGATGCTGGTTCAATAATAAACTCTCCACCTGGAAAAGGACATTTAAGCTCCAAATCCAGGTTGCTTTCATGCCTGGAAGTCACCTTATTTGTACTTCAGAAGCACGTGCTACACTAGCTTTAGGGAATGAGGAACCCTGCGCTGACAGTGCCATCTAGCATCAACAGAAACAGGAACCAATGGCAACCTTAATAAGTACAGAAAAAAAGGTGGGGTCCAGGAACCAAAAATCCTGCTCGTTTGAGCAGGATTTTTACAATTTACTTAAAAACTTAAACATGACGCATAAATAATGTAACGTAGGCCAGGCGCGGTGGCTGACGCCTGTAATCCCAGCACTTTGGGAGGCCCAGACGGGTGGATCACCTGAGGTCAGGAGTTCAAGACCAGATTGGTCAACATGGTGAAACCTCATCTTTACAAAACACACACAGACACACACACACAAACGCCGGGCGCACTGGCACGCACCTGTAATCCCAGTTACTCGGGAGGCTGGGGCAGGAGAATCGCTTGAACCGGGGAGGAGGATGTTGTGGTTAAACCAAGATCGGGCCACTGCCTGGGCAACAAAGCGAAACTCCGTCTAAAAAAAAAAAAATGCAATCTAATAATGCCCAGCAACGATACAGGGAAGCCTGGCCCATGCTCACTTTTCCAGTCACCTGCTGTTAAGTAGTGCACGGGTTAAAGGACTATGTGAGTGCTAATGGCTGATTCTTTCACTTACAAACATGGATGGACACGATTGTGTTAACATGGGCAAACACGTAAAATCTGATTGTAAAACTAGTTGACGCTGAACTGTGACACAGTAAATCCTTGAGTAACTGTGTGTTTCCATACATATATTCGGTCCCATTACAGTTCACAAGATGAACGGGACTTCTTAGGTTAAAGCCTTGAAAAGTTATTCTTTAAAACGTTTTCCAATCTGATAAGAGAGATCCGGCGTATTCGCGCAAGTCTCCGTGGCGGGTCCGGGGCTCCTGAAGCCCGCGGGTATCGCTGGTGCCACCATAGCTATTAGAGCGACCACCGCGGATACTCAGCCCGAAGAAAATGCGCCGTCGTTCCGAGCGGCTGACAAACCCGCAGTGCGCTATGGGAAGGTCACCTGACAGTTGGGGAGAACGGCAGCCCGCGGGGGCCGATCTTCTGCGCGCCTGCACAGCGCAGGCGGAATTGGGAGGCCCCTTCCCCTCCGGGTTTCCGTTTCCGCGCGCCCCAAGGGTCCGTTCCGCTTATGGCGGCCGCCAGGAGTCTCCCTTCCTTCGCAAGCGTTAAAAATTTCCTTTCTAGGCTTCGTATACTTGTTCTGGTCTTGCACTTTATATTTGCATTAACCTTGGGTTTGCTTGTTGTTTTCCCATAAAGTTTGTATTGTGGTATTTCTATAGCATCCCCTCCTCTTGTTATATAAACATTGACCTATAATTGTATATCCTTCCCTCTCAATATTAACAATTTTCTCTTTTTTGCGTTCTTTGAAAAAAAAGAAATCCTTTTCAAAAATACTGGCCATTTTTAAGAAATCAGATACTACTTTAATCATTTATGTACTGTCTTTAAAATTCTCTATATATTTTCTCTATTGTTTATCTTTTCCAGTAATATATCTTTAATATGAGAGGACTTGTGGAGGCTTCAAGGTCACACTTTCAAAACCCAGAGTTTTAGTATCTCATTATAGAATATTTGTAGTGTAAGAAAAATTATACAAGGTTGAAAGAATTTTCACAAATATATTTTTTAAATAGCTGCTAGTCCTCCAGAATGCATAAGGACAATACTACTTTTAGCTAGTACTTTTTAAGTGATTATTTTCTGCCTCGTATTCTTTTGAAATTATGCATTTAGGCCTGGCACGGTGGCTCACGCCTGTAATCCTAGTACTTTGGGCGGCGGAGGCAGGCAGATTGGCTGAGCTCAGGGATTCGAGACCAGCCTGGGCAACACAGTGGAATCCTGTCTCTACTAAAATACAAAACAAATTATCCAAGCGTGAAGGTGTTCGCCTTTAGTCCCAGCTACTCGGGAGGCTGAGGCAGGAGAATTGCTTGAACCCGGGAGGCGAAGGTTGCAGTGAGCCTAGATCGTGCCACTGCACTCTAGCCTGGAGTACAGAGCGAGATTCCGTCTCTACAAAAAAAAAAAAAAAAAAAAAAGAAAGAAAAAAAAGAAATTATGCATTTAATTGAAGCCCAGAAAATATATGTGTAATGTGTTCTATGAAATGAAACATTGTTTAGATGAGAAAATAAACGTAAAATGCATTTGCCTTTTCAAAGCAGCAATTAGTGGCGAGGTGTGAACACAAAACCAGTCTTCTTTCTGCAGAGACCATGTCTGTCAGCCTTGTGCTGGAATGAACAACATCACATATTTTTTTGTTTGCATATGGCCTGAGGGTCAAATTCTGCCCAGCATGTTTGCTTTCTTTTTTAAATAAGTATTTGTTGGAACACAGCTATGCTGTTCATTTTTGTATTGCTGATAGCTGCCTTAATGCTACAATGGCAGTAGTTGCAAAAGAGACAGAATGACCCGTAAAACCAAAATTATATACTCTCTAGCCTTCCTACCCCACAGTGTTCTGTCTGGTGTTAGGGCAATTAAGTCTTTGGTATGTTAATTTGGGTGAGATTCACACTTGGGCTGTTGGGGAGGAGTGGGTGAACCTGTGAGTTAATCAGCAACTCCAAGAGGTCCATTTCCCAAGCATCTTTCCTTCCATAACTTCACGATAATTTTGGTTTCCTTTTGTCTCCTCTGGCCATTATTTTTCTACTTCTGGGGTAGAGAAAAAAAGGAAAATGATGAGGTTGGATCCACCGTCTTGGACCTTTAATGACTCCTGGCAGAGAAAGGTTTTCCAACTTTTAATTTTTGTTCTTGTGAACTCCCTGAGCGACCACTGTCATCATGACAACAGGATGGCCTGAGAGATGGAGTAGAAGAGATTGGAGAAAAAGGCGACAGAGTGAGACCCTGTCTCAGAAAGAGGGGGATGGTGGTGGAGGGATGGGAGGAAAGGGGAATTCTTCACTCGATGAGTTCCGTTTTCATTCCTTGGACTAGAAGACTTTTCCTGGAGCCCTCAGTCTGCACCACAGACTCACTTCCGGGTTTCTGCCTGTCTTAAGTTCAGGCCTGGGGATAAGTGAGAGGTAAAAGTTAAAATTCATCACCAATTTAGTAGTACTTCACAATCCAGTGTTATTCCTTCGTTTCCCTGTTACTACTTAGTCCTCAAACAGCTCTTCCATACGTTTTATCCAAGTTTTATAGCTATATTCAGTAGGAGAGACAAGGCAGAAAATACTTTATCTTTCCTGAAAATGGAACCCTAATGGGAACCTGATGAATCTTTTTAATTGAAGCCAAAATAAAAAAAGAAATTAATATGTGCTCACAAGTTCATATTTATACTCACAAAATATGACATTCAACCCAAGTTATTCATTTTGGTATTTATGTCTTTTTTGTGAGACAGAGTCGTGCTCTGTTGTCCAGGCTGGAGTGGAATGGCATGATCTCGGCTCACTGCAACCTCTGTCTTCAGGGTTCAAGCGATTCTTGTGCCTCACTATGGGGTCTTACTACGTTGCCCAGGCTGGTCTCGAACTTCTTGACTCAAGTGATCCTCCCGCCATTGCCTCCCACAGTGATGGGATTACAGGCATAAGCCACCACGCCTGGCCCCAAAGAATTTTAATCTTCAAAAAAACAAAATCATATTTGCTGTCCCCGTGTGACATTTGAATAACAACGGTTGATACAACTTTACATTTCACTTTTATGAACTAAAAAAATTGAGCTTCCACAGGGCAAGTTCTCTGCTCTGCCTGGAAGATAGGCAGGTGTTCAGAGCATAGAAAGATACTGCTGCCCCAGGTAATGCAGTCAAGAGGGAATTCAAGCATATGGAGGTGATTTTCATTGCTATCAAAAGAGTGTGGTTTAAAAAGTCACAGTAAGGGCCAAGTGTGGTGGTTCATGCCTGTAATCTCAGCACTTTGGGAGGCCAAGGCGGGCGGATCACCTGAGGTCAGGAGTTTCAGACCAGCCTGGCCAACATGGTGAAACCCGTCTCTACTAAAAATACAAAAAAAAAAAAAAAAAAAATTAGCTGGGCATGGTGGTGGGCACCTGTAATCCCAGCTACTTGGGAGGCTGAGACAGGAGAATTGCTTGAACCTGGGAGGCAGAGGCTGCAGTGAGCCGAGATTGTACCACTGCATTCCAGCCTGCGCAACAAGAGCGAAACTCCGTCTCGAAAGAGAGAGATCACAGTAAGGCACCCTACCTGACTCAAACAAAAATTTAAAAAGTCATTGTGTTCCAGCATAGGCCTGATAATTTAAAAATCGAAGAACCGTGGAAATATTAACAATTACATAAAGCAGATCTAGATTTTGAAGTCATTTCATGCTATATTCATGAGTTCTGGGTTTATTAACTATTCCTCTGCTTTATTTGGTGTATCAGTTTTAGGAATACTGTATGTATAATTGTCAAGTCTTTCGTCTGAAAGGTGCCAAAACAAAGCCTGGCCTTAGGATCAGATCCTGGGCAGGCAAAAGAGAGATAGAGGCAGAATAAGATATCCTTCCTATCTGAAGTGGCCATGTGTTTTCCATTGACAGCCTTCTCCTCATCCACTGCTTATCTGAAGTGGCCATGTGTTTTCAATTGACAGCCTTCTCCTCATCCACTTCTTGGCTGAAGTGGCCATGTGTTTTCAATTGACAGCCTTCTCGTCCACATCTTATCTGAAGCGGCCATGTGTTTTCAATTGACAGCCTTCTCGTCCACGTCTTATCTGAAGTGGCCATGTGTTTTCAATTGACAGCCTTCTCCTCATCCACTTCCGCCTTCTCCTGATGCTCTCAGAGGTAGACTACGAAGGCCTCTCCCTAACCACGTTCTAGCTGCCTCTTCATATACTTGGTGCATCATTTCTCCAAGCTGTACGTGTCCTGGTAATTGGTTTTGAATTTTTATGTTCTTCTATGTGCAAATGATTAAATATTAAATACAAAAGGAGGTTCATTTTTTTTTTCCAGGCCCATAATCTCTAACTTTTGTTTTTGCTACAAAGCCTTTAAAAAAAAATTCAGTCACCCTAGATTCAGATTTTAACTAAAATTTATTTTTTAAGGTAAATGTCTTACATAAAGTTTGGCTAAAAGGGAAGAAAAAAAATTACCTACAGTTTTTGTGGTCATCCTACTTGCAGTATTTTAGCAAGCATGATTTTTAATGATATTCAAAAATGTTGACAATGAATACTGTTATAGAGACTAATAGAGCATGATTTCTTCCACTTTCATAGCACAGATGCTCCTCGACTTACAATGGGGTTATGTCCCCAATAAACCCACCATAAATTGAAAATACTGTAAATTGGCCAAGTGCAGTGGCTCACGCCTGTCATTCCAGTACTTTGGTAGGCTGAGGCAGGCGGATCATGAGGTCAGGAGTTCGAGACCAGCCTGACCAACACAGTTAAACCCCATCTCTACTAAAAATACAAAAATTAGCTGGACATGGTGGTGGGCATCTGTAATCCTAGCTACTCAGGAGGCTGAGGGAGGAGAATCACTTGAACCCAGGAGGCAGATGTTGCAGTGAGCCGAGATCACGCCACTGCACTCCAGCCTGGGTGACAGAGCGAGACTCCACCTCAAAAATAAAAAATAAAAATAAATATATAGTAAGCTGAAATGCATTTAATATACCTAATCTATTGAATATCATTGCTTGGCCCAGCCTTGAGCACTTAAATGTGCTCAAAACACTTTAGCCTATGGTTGGGCAAAATCATCAAACACAAAGTGTATTTTATAATAGTGTTGAATATCTCATGTAACTCATTGAATACTGAAAGTGAAAAACAGAATGGTTGTGTGAATTCTCAAAGTTCAGTTTCTACTGAACGCTTATCACGTTCATACCATCATAAAGTTGAAAAATTGTAAATTGAACCATCTTAAGTTGAGTACCATCTGTACTGTGAAATTCCAACTTCTGGATAGTCAAGAAGGAAGCCAGGGAAATTTGAAATCAGAGGCTTTGCAGCCAACTAAGCAGAGAGGCCAAGCAT
>NC_045439.1:159571654-159607941 GCF_002776525.5 Piliocolobus tephrosceles
TGTGTGTGTATATATGTGTGTGTATGTGTGTGTGTATACATGTCAGGCATGGTGGCACATGCCTGTGGTCCCGGCTACTTTAGAGGCTGAGGTGGGAGGATCGCTTGAGCCCAGAAGGTTGAGGCTGCAGTGAGGCATGATGGATCCATTGCACTTTAGCTGGGGTGAAAGAGCAAGACCCTGTCTCAAAACACAAACAAAAAGGGTGTAGTATATTCCTGGTATTGATCGTGTTTTTCATCGTTTAAGTAAGACTTGGTGTAAAGATATGCATTGTGTAGTATAAATGCACAGAGAGGAAAGGAGAGATTGGGTACAAATTCAGGAAGGCACGAAGTACTGATATCATGACACAGCCCATCCTTGCTTTGCATAGACCACGTTTCTCACCACTGTGCTGGTGTATACACCAGCACGATCTTCTTAAGCCTTGGATAGTTTGGTGTGGTTGGCTTTCTTTTGGATTCTTTTAAATTTTGTTCTCTTAAAACTTTCTGTAGTGTTTCATATTCATAGGCCACAGTTACTTTCCATTTACTATTATACTTTTATATATTTTTTTTCTTATTTTGGTATGAGAAACAATGTTGGAATAATCATGCCTAGACATAACTAAGCCAACGTCAAAATGTTTGTAGGGGAGACTCATAGTGTTGCCAGAAAAAGGGGCCCCGACCCAGACCCCGAAAGAGGGTTCTTGGATTTCTAGCAGGAAGGAAATCAAGGTGAGATGCAGAGTGCACTGGAAAGAGAGAGTTTATTGAAAGCTACTCAACTATAGCGCACAGCATCCTCAGACAGAAAGAGGAGAAATGCCTTGTATTTAAGTTTTTCTTATGTAAGCGTCTTGTCTATATAAAGACTAAACTAAGCTGTGCTACGTGCAGGTGGGTTGACAGCATGACAAACTTTACTATTCTGTTGATTTAAAGAAAATGGTCCTTGACATTTTATTAAGTACATCAAAGCCGTAACTGTAAGTAATTTGAAAGCACATATTGTTATGGGTATTGGGACATCTGGATTTCGTGTTGTAGGAGTGTGTCCTTGCACCAGTAGCCTAGGTATTGTTAAGCTGTTTCCTCAATTATAAACATGACTGTGGGTTGTGACCAGCAAGGAATGTGCCTTAGTTAATCTCAAGATGGAGCTGAACTTAAAATGCCATTACTTTGACTCTAACACCTCCTGCTTCTCTAACAATAGGGTCAAAAGGTGTTCTTTAAAATCTTCCTAGACGTTGCCAAATTGCATGATTATCTTTGGCTCATTTTTCTACATAGACTTAGAAACAGTTTTATGTTTATAAATATGTATCACCTCATTTATAAATTTGTTTGAATAACCATTTTGCTTTCCTTGGCTGTTTTGCTACTCTCCATTTTCCTTGCCTGAGTCTTTCCCACATCTCTGCAACATTGTAGCATTTCCCACACCTAAAACCAAAGAGGGACAGGCAAGCCAGTGGAGAGAGCAGAGGCTGATGAGAAGGAAGGATTTTCAAGGAAGAATCTGAGGCCGTGTGTGTGTGTGTGTGTATGTGTGTATATGTGTGTGTGTGTGTGTGTGTGTATGTGTGTATATGTGTGTGTATATATGTGTGTGTGTGTGTGTGTGTCTGGGGTGTGACTATTGTTATTAGAGTGTTGCCCACCTGTTGCATTGCCATATTTTTACTATCAGGATATGGAACACACTTACTACAACTGCATACAGATGAAATGAGTTTATTTTTCATATGCATTTCAAAATAATAGTGTGAACAGACCAGAACTCTTCTTCAAAGTTGAAGAATGTCCTCATGGATCCAGCATCCGTCTGGTTTCTGTTTCTGCATTCTCAGTGGATAGCCTCACTTCTCTTTCTCCAATTTTGGAGGATGTGTCAAAAATTCTCTTCTTATCCAAACATTAGTCAGGCTGCGGAACGTTCTCCTAACTCCATCCATGCACTTTCTTGTAAAATGTAGTTTTAGCAAGAACACTGCTATGTTAGTTTAGCAAGACTCCCACACCTTAGATAACTGATCACCTTCAATATCTTATCAGGTTCCTCATTCTCCACCATCCCTTCAGTGATCATCCCAGCTTGTCTTCAGTGCGAATCCTGTTAGATCAGTTTAGCCAGAATCCCTCTTGCCCCTGATGTTAATTCTTAGTAATTTTCCAACCACTAGTCCCCACCCTATTTCTTGGGTATAAATTGCCACGTGCCCATGCTGTACTTAGAGTTACTTAGTAAGAGCTGAGTCTAACTCTCTCCCACACTGCACAGCCCCATTGCGGCGGTCCCTAAATCTATTGCAGTGGTCCTGAATAAAGTTTTCCTTACTGTGCATTAACAAGTATCATTGAAAATTATTTTTTTCTTTAACAGATACTTTGACGAAGGCAATTGGGACTCCCATCAAATCTCCACGCAGCTAGCAGCCACGTGGGGTACTTCTCCAGGTAAGGATTGTCCCTGTTCCGCTTATATTCCTGTCAGTAAAATGGTAGGTTCAGCGTCAGGCTTTACCATTTTCTTCAGGAGATACCATCTGATATTCAGTCAGCCATCAGATGGGTTCAGCCATAGCACACATTAGCTGTGACATGACATCCTTTAGGACAATGACTGTGAGCAGAGTTGCACACCTGAAAAGGGACTCAATTAAAATTAACATTCATTTTAGTGATTTCTCATATGCATTTATGATTTCCATTTTCCAAAACCCCTAATGTTACATTTCTTCTTCACATGTTAGGTATGAACAAAGTAAGACTAACTGTAGCCGCATCCTGTTTACTTGGGACCCTACCCAAAGTGGCAGGAATGGGATGTAAAGTGACATAATCAGAGACCGTCAAACTGGCTTTTAATCATTAAGTATCATTGTCATCTCAAAGCAATTGGCATAGTTGCTGACCCCTTAAATGTCCTTTCTCTGTCTTATCGTCTCCTTTGTTCCCTGTATCATCTTCTGGTCCTGTAGCAATACATCCCCACGAGCACACACTGAGGTGTTTGTTTGTTTGTTTGTTTGTTTGTTTGTTTTGAGACGGAGTCTCACTCTGTTGCCAAGACTGGAGTGCAGTGGCACAATCTCAGCTCACCGCAACCTCTGCCTCTCGGGTTCAAGCAATTCTCCTGCCTCAGGCTCCCATGTAGCTGGGATTACAGGCGTGTGCCACCATGCCCGGTTAATGTTTGTATTTTTAGTAGACACAAGGTTTCACCATGTTGGCCAGGCTGCTCTCGAACTGCTGACCTCAGGTTATGCTCCCGCCTTGGCCTCCCAAAGTGCTGAGATTACCAGTGTGAGCCACCGCACCTGGCCTCACTGAGTCTTAATGCTGACTTGAACTTTGTCTCTGGGCATGAGCATCAGTCCGTGTATTATAATAGGTCTGGGTTGGGTGTGGTGGCTCACACCTGTAATCCCAGCACTTTGGGAGGCCGAGGCAGGCTCACAGGTAAACAACTTAGACGAAGTTTTCACATTCTCCGAGATTTGTGTACATTGGAGATTCAGAAAAATGTAACCTAGAAGTAAACGATAGGTGGAATAGCTGCCTTTGGGGGCTGAGAGGACAGGCATCAGACCTGGGATAGACAAGGGAGGCCTCTTGTTCTGTGAAATGGTACCCCAGCCTATGAGGGCTGCATGCCAGGAAGCCGAATGAGTGAGGATGGTCCCTGGATGTTGCCAGTAGGGATAGGGTCTGGGAAAGAGGGAGGGTTGAGACAGGCAGAGAGGACCCCCCCAGGCTCGTGGATAGACTGACCCGAGGACTTATATTAAGTCATAGGACAGTAGAGAAAGTAAGAGCCAAGCATAATGTAATCCCAACAATGTACAAAATATTAATCATTTTATTAGTTTATGTCAATGAACTGTACACTTAAAATGGTTAAAAAAGGTAAATTTTAGATTACATATATTTTACCGTAATGTAAAATGAGAAATACATTAGAAATGACTTTTTTTTAATTGTTTTTTTTGAGATGGAGTCTTGCTCTGTTGCCCAGGCTAGAATGCAGTGGCACAATCTCGACTCACTGCAACCTCCGCCTCTCGGGTTCAAGTCATTCTCCTGCCTCAGCCTCTCAAGTAGCTGGGATTACAGGCACCCGCCACCATGTCCAGCTAATTTTTGTATTTTTAGTAGAGACGGGTTTTACCGTCTTGCCCAGGCTGGTCTCAAACTCCTGACCTCGTGATCCACCTGCCTCGGGCTCCCAAAGTGCTGCGATTACAGGTGTGAGGAATGACTTTCAACTATATTTTCTTAACTATGTATTCCTACACAACATCAGTTTTGTAATAGTTTATTTTCATTTTGTTTTGTAATTTTTTTCTTTTATTGTAAAGAAAGAAGTACATTGTTTCAGTGTGTAAGAATGTAAAAGTAATAATCAGACGTCTATCACACCTTAACAAAAAGGGACCTTATTTTCTAAGATGTTGCTGCATTCAGTCCCTTTCTTGGTATGGTAAAAGCACCAATCAGCCAGGGAGGCAACTATAAATACAGAAGAGAAGTTTCCTACAAAGAGTCAACCATGTTACCCCACTTACTGACTTAATTATAATATATGGAACCTGGCACAATTAACCTTAGTTTCCTTGTATACACAAGAACAACAATGTACTGCAATCAGTATAGGCAGATACAGGCTTTTAAAGTTCTGAGAAGCAGCAAGTAAGTTCATCATTTACTAAGATCCTTGACATTTTTCTGTTTCTGTGAAATTTTATGTGTCTGTGAGAAGTTTCTTTTATTTTTATTTTTTTGAGACAGAGTCTTGCTCTGTCACCCAGGCTAGAGTGCAGTGGCACAGTCTTGGCTCACTGCAACCTCAGCCTCTGGGGTTCAAGTGATTCTCCTGCCTCAGCCTCCTGAGTAGCTGGGAGTACAGGCACCCGCCACCACGCCTGGAGAATTTTTACATTTTTAATAGAGACAGGGTTTCACCATGTTGACCAGGCTGATCTCGAACTCCTGACCTCGTGATCCACCCACCTCAGCTTTCCAAAGTGCTGGGATTACAGGTGTGAGCCACTGTGCCTGGCCGAGAAGTTTCTTATACTAGAAGAAAAAAGAAAATTTGATTTATTTTAAAATACAATAGCAAGTAATATGAATTTTTATGTGTGTGTGTGAGACGGTGTCTCATTCTATCACCCAGGCTGAGTTCAGTGGCACGAACTCGGCTCAATGCAAGCTCTGCCTCCCAGGTTCAGGCCATTCTCCTGTCTCAGCCTCCTGAGTAGCTGGGACTACAGGCACCACCATGCCCGGCTAACTTTTTTGTATTTTTGGTAGAGACGGGGTTTCACCAGGTTAGCCAGGATGGTCTCGATCTCCTGACCTCGTGTTCCGCCCACCTCGGCCTCCCAAAGTGCTGGGATTACAGGTGTGAGCCACCGCGCCCGACCCTAACATGAATTCTTTAGAGAGGTGAACCAGGGATGGGTTGTGGGTCAATCATGCAAAGACCCAGTCCTCTGGGCTTCCTTTCCTCCATAGTGAAAGTGCATCCCTACACGTTCGTGTTGTTGTTTCACAGGTAGTGCAGGCGATCAGAATAGGATATCCCCAGCCGGGCGCGGTGGCTCACATCTGTAATCTCAGCACCTTGGGAGGCCGAGGCGGGTGGATCACCTGAGGTCAGGAGTTTGAAACTAGCCTGGCCAACATGGTGAAAGCCCGTCTCTACTGAAAATACAAAAATTAGCCAGGTGTGGTGGTGCATGCCTGTAGTCCCAGCTACTTGGGAGACTGAGGTAGGAGAATCGCTTGAACCCGGGAGGCGGAGATTGCAGTGAGCTGACATTGCACCTCTGTACTCCAGCCTGGGCAAGATTGAGACTCCATTTCAAAAAAAAAAAAAAAAAAAAGGATATCCCCAACTGCAGTGCCCTCGCATACTGAGTGTTTTAAGCTGAAGGAAATTGAGAAAACCACAGAAGCAGGAAGGCCACTCTCTGACTTGCTCCCACTTTTCTCCCCTGAAATAGGTCATAAAAGAATTAACTGCCCTACCTGTCCTGAAAGTAGGTCATAATGAGACCCTTATTTTGGAGGAGTTCTGCCCTATACCTGGATGCCAACAAAGATCTGAACAAACAGGTCTTGTGAATTTCTCCCCAGATAATTACTATTAGATGATACCCTTTGTTCCGAAAGCTATTTCTTCAAAACTGTCCATAAAAATACACCTATCCAGCTGGGCAGAGTGGCTCGCACCTGTAATCCCAGTACTTTGGGAGGCTGAGGCGGATGGATCATGAAGTCACGAGTTCAAGACCAGCCTGACCAACATGGTGAAACCCCGTCTCTACTAAAGATACAAAAAAAACAATTAGCTGGGTGTGGTGGCACAAGCCTGCAATCGCAGCTACTCAGAAGGCTGAGGCAGGAGAACCCTTGAACCTGGGAGGTAGAGATTGCAGTGAACCTAGATCGTGCCATTGCACTCCAGCCTGGGCAACAGAGTGAGACTCTGTCTCAAAACAAAACAAAACAAACAAACAAACAAAAAACACCTATCCCTTGGCCTTTGCATCTTGATTTCTGAAGACTCACAGGTCATGTAAAACTTGCATTAAGTAAACATATTATGTTTTCTCTTGTTAATCTGTGTTTTGTTATCAGGATCTCAGCCATGATGTATTTTGGGTTGTCAGGAATAATCACAACATGTGAAGAAATAGATAAAATGCCATTTTAAAAATTATTATTATTATTTTTTTTTTTTTGATACAGAGTCTTGTTCTGTCACCCAGGCTGCAGTGCAGTGGCACGATCTTGGCTCACTGCAACCTCCACCTCCTGGGTTCAAACACTTCTTGTGACTCAGCCTCCCCAGTAGCTGGGATTACAGGCATGCACCATCACGCTTGGCTAATGTTTGTATTTTTAGTAGAGATGGGGTCTTGCTATGTTGGCCAGGCTAGCCTGGGACTCCTGGCCTCAAGTGATCTGCCTGCCTTGGCCTCCTTAAATGCTGGGATTATAGGTGTGTAATGGCCTTTTTTTTTTTTGAGACAAAGTCTCAAAATGGCATTTTTTTTTTTTTTTTTTGAGACAGGGTCTTTGCTTTATTTACCAAAAACTATACAAGATTATGTGAACTTAAAATAATGTTTGGGTTAATTTCTATATTTCGAAGTTTTAGGAATACTTAGTTATATAAGCATGTACTTCCCTTTAAGTCAATTAAATCCTCTTTTAAGGAACTTTATAAATTAATTTGGTAGTATCATTGAGCCAAGCAGAGTCCTTCCTTCCTTCTTTCCTTCCTTCCTTCCTTCCTGTCTCTCTCTCCTTCCTTCCTTCCTTCCTTTCTTTTTCTTTCTTTCTTTCTTTCTTTTTTTTTTTTTTTTTACGGATTCTTGTTCTGTTACCCAGGCTGGAGTGCAATACTGCAACGCCTGCCTTCCTTCAAGTGATTCTCCTGCTTCAGCCTCCCAAGTAGATGGGATTATAGGCACCCGCCACCACGCCCAGCTAATTTTTGTATTTTTAGTAGAGATGGGATTTCACCATGTTGATCAGGCTGGTTTCAAACTCCTGACCTCAGGTTATCCACTCGCCTCAGCCTCCCAAAGTGTTGGGATTACAGGCATGAGCCACTGTACTAGGCAAATGTCTTTTAAGATATTTTATTAATTAATTTGGTAATACCATCAGAGGTAGAAAAATTTCACACAGATAGAGAGACATACATAAACATACAGGCAAATATCAAAACAGATCTTCTAGCTATCATTCTAAAATCTTAGCCATGAATTAGAAACACATAGTAACACGAAGTCACTGTTTTATATAAAACAATTATCTGTCGTATTTTCTCCATTTCATATTTTTTCCCTATTGTCCCTGGTAAATGGGACAAATTAAGGCTACCTACTAAATATTAGGCCTAATGCTTTTTACCAGTATTCGTGGAGAAGGTTTTTAAGATCTTCATTTGCCCTGTGAAGCCCTTTGGAAGGCTGTGGGCTAAATTTTAGATGAGTCACTGCAAAGACATGTGACAGCTATCAGAATGTCTCCACCACCCATCTGAGTGGATAAAATCTCCAGTCTATTTCCAAATAATCTTTTTTTCCTCTTCAGCCTTGGTACTTACTTTTGGAGGACTCTGAGTCCCTTGACAGCAGGGTGGACTAAAGTTTAAGAGAAGAAGTCTGGGCCGGGCACGGTGGCTCAAGCCTGTAATCCCAGCACTTTGGGAGGCCGAGACGGGCAGACCATGAGGTCAGGAGATCGAGACCATCCTAGCTAACATGGTGAAACCCCGTCTCTACCAAAAAAAAAAAAAAAAATACAAAAAACTAGCCAGGCGAGGTGGTGGAACCCGTAGTCCCAACTACTCGGGAGGCTGAGGCGGGAGAATGGCGTGAACCCGGGAGGCGGAGCTTGCAGTGAGCCCAGATCGCGTCACTGCACTCCAGCCTGGGCGACAGAGCGAGACTCCATCTCAAAAACAAAACAAAAAAAAAAAAAAGAGAAGAAGTCTGCCAGTCTGACAGGGGAGGAACAGAGAGAGATGGAGAAGGTGGGAGTTTGAAGGGATCATATCCAGGATTCAAGGGAACAAATGGAAGATTGAAGGTGGCAAGAGTAGGAAGGAGGAACAGAAAGAGTGAGAAGGAAGAGGTCTTAAAGAAACCAGCTGGGGGAGATATTAAATTCCCCAGAGAGGCCAGTGACGCTCCAAATTATCCTTAGCAAAATCAGGCCAGATGTGGAGGAGCACTTGAAGTCAGGAGTTTGAGAGCAGCCTGGCCAACATGGTGAAATCACATCTCTACTAAAAATACAAAAATTAGCTGGGTGTGGTGGCGCGTGCCTGTAATCCCAGCTACTCAGGAGGCTGAGGCAGGAGAATCCCACCTTCCAGATGGGAGGTGGAAGCTGCAGTAAGCCGAGATAGCGCCACTGTACTCCAGCCTAGGCGACAGAATGAGCCTCCATCTCAAAAATAAATAAATAAATAAATAAATAAATAAATAAATAAATATCCTTAACAAAATCATGCCAAAAAGAGGGAGGTAAGCAGAGTTGTGAAAGCATATAGCCAACAGAGGTTCAAGAAAAGCGTTTTTTTTTTTCTTTTTGAGACGGAGTCTCGCTCTGTCGCCCAGGCTGGAGTGCAGTGGCCGGATCTCAGCTCACTGCAAGCTCCGCCTCCCGGGTTTACGCCATTCTCCTGCCTCAGCCTCCCAAGTAGCTGGGACTACAGGCGCCGCCACCTCGCCCGGCTAGTTTTTTGTATTTTTAGTAGAGACGGGGTTTCACTGTGTTAACCAGGATGGTCTCGATCTCCTGACCTCGTGATCCGCCCGTCTCGGCCTCCCAAAGTGCTGGGATTACAGGCTTGAGCCACCGCGCCCGGCCAAGAAAAGCGTTTTTGACAATTGATACGTTTCATGGGAAGATCAGGATCAAAAGGAGAGAACAGAGAGGCCTTAAGAGAATTGTTCCTATTGGCTGGGTGTGGTGGCTCACACCTGTAATCCCAGCACTTTGGGAGGCCGAAACAGGCGGATCACCTGAGGTCAGGAGTTCAAGACCAGCCTGACCAACACGGTGAAACCCCATCTCTACTAAAAATCCAAAAGTTAGCCGGGCGTAGAGGCGCACACCTGTAATCCCAGCTATTCGGGAGGCTGAGGCAGGAGAATTGCTTGAATCTGGGAGGCAGAGGTTTCTGTGAGCCGAAATCGAGCCACTGCACTCCAGCCTGGGCAACAGAGTGAGACTCTGTCTAAAAAAAAAAAGAAAGGAAAAAAGAAAGTTGTTCCTATAAGTCTGTAACTGTCAGCTTCCCATTAGGACAACTATTGATCATAGAGGTCTTAAAAAATCCTTTCAGGCTGGGTGCCGTGGCTCATGCCTGTAATCCCAGCACATTGGGAACCTAGGCAGTAGCACTGGTTGAGCCCAGGAGTGCCACACCAGCCTGGGCAACGTAGTGAGACCTCATCTTCACTAAAAATAGACACAATTAGCTTGGTGTGGTGGCACACTCCTGTAGTCTCTGCTACTCAGGAGGCTGAGGTGAGAGGATTGCCTGAGCCCAGGAGGTCAAGGCTGCAGTGAGCTGTGGTTGCACCACTGCACTCCAGCCTGGGTGACACAGCAAGACACCATCTCAAACATATATAAATTTTTTCAAATATCTTACCAGGTTTTGGTCAAGAGAAAAAGTAAATATTCCTGATAGCACAGTCCCATTAAAAAAAAAAAATGTACCCATTACAAGAGACTTGGAACCAAAATCCATAGATTCTTTCATGGTTCTTTATTGATATGGTGATAGGGTTTTCATATTCGTGTGTGAGATGTGCCTCCCTCAGTCCTTGTTATGACATCATTATGTATCTGGCATGACAAAAAGAAAAAGAGAAAAAAGGTGGAGAAAGGTAAAAAATAAGAAAAGAAAAAATGAAGGAAAAAGGAAAAAAACCAAATCCATAAGACTTTTATGAGTTACCCATAAATGCAGAGGCATCTTCAAAGAGGGTGCAAAAAATGTAGCCCTCTGAAGATGCCACACCACTCTCAAAGGTAGCCAAAAGAAAGGCAGGCCTAGACAGTCCCCCTGAGAGCTGGCAGTAGATGTTAGCTGCAAATGGGTTGCAACCCATATGTCTGTCCAGCTGTATTCCCACAGCCCCCCAGCCTGACGGTTGGCTGCCGGCACACACAAGAACCAACAACTCGTATGTCCCGTCAAGTGGAAAACTTGACACAAATTCTTGACACAAAATGACAGAAACAGAAAAGCAATAGCTGCTCCTGGGAGGGAAGGGATCAATAACCAATAGGCACCACGAAACCAAACTAGTCACACTCTAGATAACAAATTTTGTAATTTTTTTCCTGTCCATCTGCATTGGGAAAATAAGGGACAAGGAGGTTTTACTTTCTTCTCTTGACCAGGAACTACTAACAGAGATCTGGGAGAGCTGACTTTGGTGAAAATTCTCACCTTGCACAGGCTTGTGTCTGTTTTCCAGAATCCCACCTCCGACTCCAGAGTGAAGTGTCCCACCTGTCCCCTTCTCATGGCCAGAAACTTCTACCCTTCTCTTTCCTTTGCTTGCACCCCTGTAACAAGAGACAGATGAATGAGAGTAAAGCATGCAAGTTGATTTACTGTATGTTTTATGTGACATGAGTCTTCATAAGAAAACAAAGCCTAAAAGAAACAGTTAAACCTGAGTATTTTTTTTGCTGGTTTGATGAAGAGTGAAGGGTCATGGAGAAATGTAATGGGACCAAAAGGTGTCAGCTAAGTGTAATACACGGGGGAAAACAGCAAGGGCTATTCGTTCAGTGTCCCTGTGTCTTCAGAGATGGAGATCTTTTCTTCCGGGTAGAGCATGGCAGCTCTCCTAGGAGGGTTTTATCACTTGCTTCAGCAGAAGGTCAAAAAGCCCTTCCCAGGTTTTATGACCTGTTTCAGGGGAAAGGTGAGAAAGTCCTTCCTACATATTTGGTTTCTAAAATTCCTTCAGCTTAAAATGTTAATTATGCCAAGTTTCCATACGTTGGGGTAGCATGTCCTGAACATATTGTCAGAGCATTACGGAAAAAATACACACACACATACACACACATACATGAGGACAGCACATTCCCTATGACTATCTTAAAGTTGATTAACCTCAAATGTTTAATTTTGGATGACTGAGTCAAAAAGAGAATTGAAATTGCCATCGCATATCTGGTCAAGCTGAAAGATGGCATTTGGTATTGGAAATTGATGGCTGCTGGTCATTTAACACCCATTTCTCAGTTACATATCTGGCCCATGAGATAAGAATGCTAAACTGTATAAACAAGACACCTCAATATGAAAACATTCTGCCATTACAAAGGTATTCTCTTTGTGTTACTCTGCATTCTCTCCCAGCCCTGTAGCAATTTGTCCTTTGTCCGTACATTGAAGATTTGTTTACATCTACTCTTGGCCTTCCTGAATATCCTCTGCTCCAGTAGAGCCTTAAGCCAAGGGTAGGAATGACAAGACAGACTCTATATTTGCAGAACACCACATAGTCACAGCGATGCACATGGAAAGGAAGGTATGAGAACAAGGTCTTTCAAGCCAGATTTGGACTATGTTTGTATTAAAGGTGTTATTCCCATGTAAGACCTTAAGACATAATATTAATAATAATTCAGCTATGAAAGATTCATGTTGAGTTCTACTTGCGTGGGCAAGCTGTTAGGTAGAAGTTAAGGACACACAGAACACATAAGTTCTTTCTAGGTACATCCTTAGCTGAGCAGAATTGCAACCCAAGTTAGAATAGGAAAAACTTGATGAAGCAGGAAATTACCAGCTGGTCTGATGGGAGATAGGATATGGCCCTAAAGTACAGTAGATGGTGACTGAAGCATGGTGACAGTAGTGGAAACACCTTAGGGTGACCCACAATTAGTCACTCTCTTATGCAGTCCCGTTTCCTTGGGTGTGGGAAGAACCTGCCAATAGCATGTGTCAAAGGATATCGTTACTGTGTTTATACTATGTTAAATGTCGAAAGTGAAGATATAATGCAGATGTAATTAAAGTAATCAGTTGACTTTGAGTTCATTAAAAGGTAGAATAGCCTATGTGAACCTCCCCTTATCAGATGAGCCATTTAAAATGGCTCCTAGGCCTTCCCTGATGTCAGGCAAAATAGAAAAGACTCGGTCTCTTCATTGTTGCCTTTGAAGAAGCAAGCTGCCATGAATTCTATAGCCATTGGAAAATGAATTCTGCCAACAAGCAAATGAGCTTAAAAAGTAACACAGAGTCTGGGCACAGTGACTCACGCCTGTAATCCCATCACTTTGGGAGGCTGAGGTGGGTAGATTGCTTGAGCCCAGGAGTTTGAGACCAGCCTGGGCAACATAGTGAAACTTCATCTCTACAATAAAATACAAAAATTATCCAGGCACAGTGGCATGCACCTGTAGTCCTAGCTACTCGGGAGGCTGATGTGAAAGGATGGTTTGGGTCTGGGAGGCAGAGGTTGCAGTGAGTCAGAATCACCCCACTTCACTCCAGCTTGAGTGAGAGCCAGACTCTTATCAAAAAAAACAAACAAACAAGCAAACAAACAAACAAAAAACGTAATACAGGCCACTGACACCCTGATTGCATCCCTGTGAAATATTCCACCTGAAAACCCAGCTAACTTGTGCCCACTGACCCACAGGAATGGAGACAATATATTTACATTGTTTTAAACTGCTAAATTGGCTGGGTGTGGTGGCTCACACCTGTAATCCCAGCATCTTGGGAAACCAAGGTGGGGGGAATCACTTGAGGCCAGGAGTTTGAGACTAGCCTCAGAAACGTAGCAAGACTCTACAAAATTAAAAAATTAGCTGAGTGTGGTGGTGTGTGCTTGTAGTCCTAGCTATTCTGGAGGCTGAATGGGAAGATCTCTTTAGCCCAGGAGTTCGTGGTTACAGTGAGCTACGATCACACCACTGCACTCCAGCATGGATGACAAAGTGACAGCTTGTGATATGGTTTAGCTGTGTCCCCACCCGAATCTCACCTTGAATTATAATAATCCCATGTGTCAAGGGTGGGGCTAGGTGGAGATAATTGAATTATGGGGGGTGGTTTCCCCTATATTGTTCTCTTGGTAGTGAATAAGCCTCATGAGATCTGATGGTTTTATAAATGGGAGTTCTCCTGCACAGGCGCTCTTGCCTGCCACCAGTAAAATGTGCCTTTGTTTATCCTTTGCTTCCCTCCATGATGGTGAGGCCTTCCCAGCCATGTGGAACTGTGAGTCCATTACGCCTCTTTCTTGGCTGGGTGTGGTGGCTGACACCTGTAATCCCAGCACTTTGGGAGGCCAAGGCGGGTGGATCACGAGGACAGGAGATCGAGACCATCCTTGCTAACACGGTGAAACCCTGTCTCTAGTAAAAAATTCGAAAATTAGCCGGGCGTGGTGGCGGGCGCCTGTAGTCCCAGCTACTCAGGAGGCCGAGGCAGGAGAATGGTGTGAACCCGGGAGGCGGAGCTTACAGTGAGCTGAGATCGCACGACTGCACTCCAGCCTGGGCGACAGTCTCAAAAAAACAAAACAAAACAAAAAAACTCTTTATTTATCAATTACCCAGTCTCAGATATGTCTGTATTAGCAGCCTGGGAATCAACTAGTACACCCTGTATTAATGTGTTAATACACAAATTTAAAAAGTTGCTAAATATGTGAAACTACAGTCTGTCTTCCCTTTAGTGTTAGGAAGATCAGATAGGCACTACAAGAGCATTTTCTTACTGAATGGTATCTAAATTCCCTCTTATCAATGGCAATTACTCTGTTGGACTGCTAACACTGCAGGGCAAAAATCCTAACATGTATGAGTCTTGTAGCAGAACAACCTGGAAAACAAAAAACAGAGACAAACATTTCTGAGCAAAACTGCAAGCTTTTTAAACAAATAGTTTGTTTTCATCAGTTCACATCATGTAGGTCATTTCATCCAGCCTCATTGGCACATAAGTCGTATGTATTGAGATAGGCGTGGTGGCTTATGCCTGTAACCCTAGCACTTCGGGAGGCTGAGGCAGGCACATCACGAGATCAAGACCATCCTGCCCAACATGGTGAAACCCCAGCTCTACTAAAAATACAAAAATTAGCTGGGTGTGGTAGCAGGCTCCTGCAGTCCTAGCTACTCAGGAGACTGAGGCAGGAGAATCACTTGAACCCGGGAGGCAGAGGTTGCAGTGAGTCAATATCGCACCACTGCACTCCATCCTGGCCACAGAGTGAGACTCTTTCTTAAAAAAAAATGGCCGGGAGCAGTGGCTTAAGCCTGTAATCCCAGCACTTTGGGAGGCCGAGACGGGCAGATCACGAGGTCAGGAGATTGAGACCATCCTGGCTAACATGGTGAAACCCTGTCTCTACTAAAAAATACAAAAAATTAGCCGGGCGAGGTGGCGGTGCCTGTAGTCCCAGCTACTTGGGAGGCTGAGGCAGGAGAATGGCATGAACCCGGGGGGCGGAGCTTGCAGTGAGCTGAGATCCGGCCACTGCACCCCAGCCTGGGCGACAGAGTGAGACTCTCTAACAAACAAACAAACAAAAAAGTATATATTGAAAGTATAAGTGATGAACCACTTTGAATTGTGTATGAGGAAAGAAGCTCAGAGTTCAGGTAGAAAATGTGTTATTACAAACTCAACTATCAATTTAATCTGTCTTTAATGTATGAATCAAAATTAAGTATTTCCTGTTGGGGTGATCGGACCAGGCCGTGGGGTGACGAAGTCCAGCGGAGTCAAAGGAATAAGAAAAGACAAGGTGAGAGGGAAAATGGGACCAGGGGCCAGCGCTACTATGGAGGCTGCAAATGCCCCAAGCTCTGGAAGCCCAGGCTGTTTATTGGTGGTCAAACAAAGAAACAGGTGGTGAGGATGTGGGGGTTAAAAGGAAGCGGTATATTAAGCAAATAAGCTACAGCTGTGACGGTTTAGCATTTTCTTTGAAACATATGGCTACTGGAGATAATGGAAGTGCTAGAAGCAAGGAGCCAGCAAGTCTAGACACGTTCCACAGGCCACAGGGGGTTTTAGACCCTGGACCCTGGACATGTTCCAAGACTCTTTTACTTTATGTCAGACATGCAAGCCCTGCCTCAGCTTCTCTCCCAACACTCAGCTTTTCTCCCAACATTTTCTATTACAAACGTCAATGGAAAAATCAATGATCTATTTAAAATATTGCAAATACCATCACTATGTTTGAAGACATGTTTTAATTTTTTATTATTCCTTTAATTAGAAGAACTGTATGCCAATTAATAAACTGTTGCCTTTTAGATCCAAATTAATCATTCATTGCCTGCTCTGTGGAAATTGAGTCAGATACCCTTAAGAATATATTGTGTTGGCTGGGCGCGGTGGCTCATGCCTGTAATCCCAGCACTTTGGGAGGCCAAGGCGGGTGGATCACAGGGTCAGGAGATCGAGACCATCCTGGCTAACATGGTGAAACCCCGTCTCTACTAAAAATACACAAAAAATATTAGCTGGGCATGGTGGCAGGTGCCTGTAGTCCCAGCTACTCGGGAGGCTGAGGCAGGAGAATGGCGTGAACCCGGGAGGCAGACCTTGCAGTGAGCCGATTGTGCCACTGCACTCCAGCCTGGGCGACTGAGCAAGACTCTGTTTCAAAAATACATATATAATACACATATATATGTATATGTGTGTATATACATATATACGTATATATATACACGTATATATATATGGTGTTGCAACAGTAAGCTTTGTCAGTAGTTGAAGGTGGTTGGACATTGTAAAAAGAGATTTTCCTTTCTGATTCCACTGTGGTCTCTCAACAGTTTCCCATAGCATGCATGCCTTTCTCCAGCACTAGGTTTCTACAGTATGCATGGGCAGTCCTGCAGCAACAATGGCTTTTCTAGCATCAGGCTCCTACAATGCATGACAGTCAGCAGCATTGGTTGTCAGTCACTTCCCATATTCCCTACCCTTAGGTGGCTTCTAGTGTAGTGCTTCCAATGAGACACCTACCTGTGAACACCTTTCCCTGGCATCTAAGCGGGAAGATTTCTGGAAAGTTCCACTGGTGCCACACACTGTGACCATTCTGTGTACCCTCTAACAAGCTCTGGATTGCAATCCACTTATAGTAAACAGATGTCCATTTCAAACACTCCCTCCTCAAATTCTTGTGCTTTGTCTGCCTGCTGATTGGACCCTCCCTGAAAGAATTAATACTGGCGTTGTTCCGAGACAGTTCCACAGAGATGAGTCTGGGAAGTTGTGTTGGTCATTCCTTTATGTTTGAGCACATTCCGCAGCTCCTTGCCAATTTATGTGCAATGGGATACTAGTAACTATGACATGCAGTGGTATCACAATTAATTGAGCAATGACCTGTGGTTGACTGTGACAAAGTGCCAACTGAAATACGCGCCTTGGGAGTCCGAGTGACTGCTGCACTGAATGCGATGGTAGTCAACTGTAAGGACTGTGGGGTGGAATGGATTCAGTTGAACGTCCTTAAATGATTATGAAGAGAAAATAACAAGCTCAGGTTCCTTAATTCTCAGTTCAAGCCACGGTTTGAAAACCTGAGAACTTCCATGGCGACTATGAAGGAAACTCATTTCTTAGAGCTGCAGGGCTGATATTGTTGAACATCAAAACCAAGAATGAGATCCTGAAACTTGGAATGGGGGAATCTGTTTAGACTCAGTTGAAACTGACAATCTGGAAACAGAAAGTCAGGCTGAGCCTTTCTTACCAGAGGAAGTAGCTTCTCTCTATTGTTTGAAGAAAACATCTTTCCTCTGCACAAACGCTGGGTTCGATACCATTAAAGGGGATGCCCGATTTTCTCAAAGTCCCCCACAAATCATTACTTTTTGCTAGTAGCATGACTAGACCCCATAACTAGGGCTGAATATCAACCTATTCCTAAGGGACAGGTACACACTATGACCTGTAGGAAACAGCTACATGCAAAAGAAATTGTAACATGTATTGGAAGAAACCTGGGGAAGGTTGGAAGAGCATTCTAAGGTCATTATACTAAGGTGGACAAAATATAACAGTAGATTGGGTTAATTAACCTCAGTGCTATTACTGGGGATTCAAGATTTACTGTGCTGCGGGCATGTGGCTCACACCTATAATCCCAGCACTTTGGAGGCCAAGGCGGGAAGATAACATGAGTGCGTAAATTTAAGACCGGTTTGGGCAACCTAATGAGACCTTGTATCCACAAATAAATAAATAAATAAATAAATTAGCCATGGACAGTGGTGTGCACCTGTAGTCCCAGCTACTTGGGGGAATAGGCCAGAGAATCACTTGAGCCTTAGAGGTTGAGGCTGCAGTGAGCTCTGATCATGCAACTGCAGTCCAGCCTGGGCAATAGAGACAGACCCTGTCTCCAAAAACAAAAAACAACAACAACAAAAAGATTGATTGTGCTGTCTTATGTAGAGGAAAATGACTCAAACATCTTGCTCATGGGATAACTTTGCCAAAGACAGGATGTACAATTTGTTTTAAAGGCCAGAGGAGGATGCACCAGTAATCAGAACGTTTTGGCAAACAGAAGACTTTGGTGGTAGCTAACTAATCACAGGGTCCCTAGAATGAAATAGCCGAGACGTGTACTTAAGAGTATTGTTTGATCTCTATGTGAAGAAAAGTTCCAGGTCTGGTAGTCAAATGTTCAACAGATGCCTACCTAGCTTGCAATCCTAAGTCAATTCACAGATGCAGTGTGGTACTACACGGACCATGAAAAGAACACTTGTTTGTATGACTGAGACAAAAAAGAAGAATGTCATCTTGTTCTAGCTTACCTGGGAATATGCTCAATCAGTGACAAAATTGTTGCCACTCTGTGCATGACCACAAAGGCACCGCAGGTATTGATTTTGAAGTTACACATAAACTTTAGTGAGTGGGCATATTTGCGAATATGTAACCTGACATTAATGAAGATTGACTATCTTTAAACAACATAAGGAGTCAACATCAGTTTCTGAAGTAAAATAATGACTCAGCTAAATTTTCAAGGGCAAATTCAGATTTCAAGTGCACAGAACATAGGAAGGAAAGGACATGCAAATCAGAAAAATTCGCAAGTGTAATGAGGTGAGAAGGGACATGGCACACTGATTAATTACAAAGGAATCAGAATGATCTGTTCATAGAGTTGTAAATGGGGTTGTGGAGGAAGAAAGGAGGAACAGATAAGCAAGACTAAAGTTCTTTTCCTTCTATGCAAATAAGGGAAACTGAGGAATTGTAAGACAAGATATAATAATATTTTTGGACGTCAAGAATGGTGTTCCATAAATGCTGAATTGTTTCTCCCCCTAATTTCGGGAGGAGAAAACGGAAATAGGATTTCCATTGCATTTTTGTGAACAAACTTTGAGTGATCACGTTCTTTCTTGCATGTAGTAGATGGACAGGAGAATGAAAGATTCAGCTTTCTTCCTGCACTTGGGGCATCTGTGAATTGGGAATTCAGACAAACAAATAAGCAACTAATTCTGGATAGAAAATTTGTGATTTAGACTATGCACTCTACTGGGGAATTTCAGACGTATAGGAATGTGGTTGAAATTGAAGTGGTTAGGGAATGCTATCTGGAGGAAGAAAATTATAACTAGATACAAGAAGTAGTTGGCCGGGCGCAGTGGCTCACGCCTGTAATCCCAGCACTTTGGGAGGCGGAGGCAGGTGGATCACGAGGTCAGGAGATCGAGACCATCCTGGCTAACACGGTGAAACCCTGTCTCTACTAAAACTGCAAAAAATTAGCTGGGTGTGGTGGCGGGCGCCTGTAGTCCCAGCTACTAGGGAGGCTGAGGCAGGAGAATGGTGGGAACCCGGGAGGCGGAGCTTGCAGTGAGCCGAGATTGCGCCACTGCTCTCCAGCCTGGGCGACTGAGCGAGACTCTGTCTCAAAAAAAAAAAAAAAAAAAAAGTAGTAGTAGTAACTAAAGAAAAATATATCAGGGAGGCTGGGTGCGGTGGCTCACGCCTGTAATCCCAGCACTTTGGGAGGCCAAGGCGGGCGTATCACAAGGTCAGGAGATCGAGACCATCCTGGCTAACACAGTGAAACCCCGCCTCTACTAAAAATACAAAAAATTAGCCGGGCGTAGTGGCAGGCGCCTGAAGTCCCAGCTACTCAGGAGGCTGAGGTAGGAGAATGGCATTAACCCAGGAGGTAGAGCTTGCAGTGAGCCAAGATTGTGCCACTGCACTCCAGACTGGGCAACAGAGCAAGACTCCATCTCAAAAAAAAAAGAAAAAGAAAAAGAAAAATATATCAGGGAAGAAAAAATGGATTTTTGTGCCAGGAAGGAAACTAAGTATGAACAGATGACAAAATATTTCAGGAACTGTGTCCGGAATTGGTTCCTTCCAGCGGGTTCTTGATCTCGCAGACTTCAAGAATGAAGCCACGGACCCTTGCAGTGAGTGTTACAGTTCTTAAAGATGGTGTGTCCGAAGTTTGTTCCTTCAGATGTTCAGATGTGTCTGGAGTTGGTCATTCCTCCCGGTGGGTTCATGGTCTCGCTGACTTCAGTAGTGAAGCCACAGACCTTTGCAGTGAGTGTTACAGCTCTTAAAGGTGGCACCTCCAGAGTTGTTCATTCCTCCCGGTGAGTTTGTGCTCTTGCTGGCTTCAGGAGTGAAGCTGCAGACCTTCATGATGAGTGTTACAATTCATGAAGGTAGTGCAGACCCAAAGAGTGAGCAGCGGCAAGATTTATTGTGAAAAGCAAAAGAACAAAGCTTCAACAGGTTGGAAAGAAACCCCAGCAGGTGCTGCTGGCTCCGGTGGCCAGCTTTTATTCCCTTATTTGGCCCCACCCATATCCTGCTCATTGGTCCATTTTACAGAGCGCTGATTGGTCCGTTTTTACAGAGTGCTGATTGGTGCGTGTACAAACCTTTAGCTAGATGCAGAGCGCTGATTGTTGTGTTTACAATCCTTTAGCTAGACAGAAAAGTTCTCCAAGTCCCCATAGACCCAGAAGCCCAGCTGGCTTCACCTTTCAGAACTACAGATAGAGATTATTTCATTTACCTGAATCAATCTGAAAGATATGCTGGGGCTAGATGTTGAGGATACTTAATGGCACATTAATTCTTTGATTTTATATGTATTTAGATACATTCATTAGCTACAGTTGGCAACTTCCTAATAGGGATGCCACAGATATGACTGTAAATTGAGAATTTTGGTTTCCTAGTGTCTGAAAAGTGGCTAACCCAAAGTTTTGGCTTTAGAGAAAGAGTCTATACAGGCAAAAGTGTAGAGGGTTTGACAGAGAAAAAACAAAAACAAAAACAAAACATCCTAAGGGCCAAAGGAAAATAGTCAAAAACTTGTATCATTCTCTTCATCCACTCACTCCACTCTATGCAGGATCCCACATCAGTCCTTGAATGTTTCAGGCACAGGTTCCATTCATGCTTTCCAATGGAAACTTCATTTGGTTTATAGGATTCAGGATTGTGGAACCATCTGGTATCAAGAAAATAAGAAGCCATGAAAAAGCTTACAGAATGTTGGTACAAGCAGCTGCTAGGGATATTACTGAGTTTTAATGAGAGAGATGGTCCCAGAAAGCTGGAAGAAGAAAGGTCAGGGCCAAGCACGGTGGCTCACGCTTGTAATCCCATCAGTTTGGAGGCAGAGAAGGGCAGATCACTTGAGTCCAGGAGTTCGAGACCAGCTTGGGCAATGTGGATAAACCCCATCTCTACAAAAACATACAAAAAAAAAAAAAAAAATTGCTGTATGTGGTGGTGCACGCCTGTGTTCTCAGCTGTTTGGAAGGCTGAGGTGGGAAAATCACCTGAGCCCAGGAGGTGGCAGTTGCAGTGAGCAGAGCTGAGATTTGACCACTGCATTCCAGCCTGGGCTACAGAGCAAAACCCTGTCTCAAAAAAAAAAAAAAAAAAAAAAAAAAAAAAAAAAAAAAAGGATCGGAACAAGAAAAAGGAAAAGGAGGGGTAAAAACATAGAAATGACTAAGTTCATTTCAGCAGGAATATTTTTAAAAATATATTTCAAAACTGAAACAATGCTATGTTTTGCTGCAGCGTGTGAGGGGAACACAATTCAGGATAAATCACAGTAAAAATGCAGGGAAGCCTGGTCCTATATCCACTTTTAATGCCACATACTACAGTTAACAGTTGGTGTGAACCCTATTAGGCTGATTTCAATTACAAACATGGATGTACACAAGTGTGTTTTAATGGCACACATGCATAGTTCATATTTTATTAGAAAATCTGTTCATGCGGGCTGCAGTGGCTAATGCCTGTAATCCCAGCACTTTGGGAGGTTGAGGTGGGTGGATCACCTGAGGTTAGGAGTATTGAGACCAGCCTGGCCAACATGGTGAAACCCCGTCTCTACTAAAAATAAAAAAATGGCCGGGCGCGGTGGCTCATGCCTGTAATCCCAGCACTTTAGGAGGCCGAGGCGGGTGGATCGTGAGGTCAGGATATCAAGACCATCCTGGTTAACATGGTGAAATCCCGTCTCTACTAAAAATACAAAAAATTAGCCGGGCGTGATGGCAGGCCCCTGTAGTCAGTCCTAGCTGCTCAGGAGGCTGAGGCAGGAGAATCACTTGAACCGGGGAGGCAGAGCTTGCGGTGAGCCCAGATTGTGCCACTGCACTGCAGCCTGGGCAATGGAGCAAGACTCTGTCTCAAAAAAAAAAAAAAAAAAAAGACACATCCTTTCATTTGAATAATGTTAGTCAATTTGTTGTTGTTGAGTTGCTTTTTGTTCATTAAGAACCAGCTGTGGCCGGGCGTGGTGGCTCAAGCCTGTAATCCTAGCACTTTGGGAGGCCGAGACGGGCGGATCATAAGGTCAGGAGATCGAGACCACCCTGGCTAACACGGTGAAATCCCATCTCTACTAAAGAATACAAAAAACTAGCCGGGCGACGAGGCGGGCGCCTGTAGTCCCAGCTACTTGGGAGGCGAAGGCAGGAGAATGGTGTAAACCTGGGAGGCGGAGCTTGCAGTGAGCTGAGATCTGGCCACCGCACTCCAGCCTGGGCGACAGAGCGAGACTCCGTCTCAAAAAAAAAAAAAAAAAAAAGAACCAGCTGTAACATTTGTTGGGACTTGGTATAAGATAACTGCTAGGTGGTCGTAGCTGTCAGGCTTTTAATGAGAGGAGTTTAGTTTATGTGAAAATAAAAGAAAAACAAAGATTAATATTTGGAATAAACCGTAAACTCAGCTTCGGAGTCCAGAGATCAACCAGTCAAGATTGTTTAAACTTGAGTTTGTCTTTAGATGGTGAAGTTAGGAAGGCAGTGACAGTCTAATGAGTTTTCCCAGTTTACAGTTCATATGTCCTTCATGATGACATCCAGTGTTCTGGTGAACTTCCTGAGTGGCCCACCCACCAACAGACACAAATTGATTTATTTGAAATTGTAGGAATAAAAAAGTAATATATTTTCGCCGGGCGCGGTGGCTCAAGCCTGTAATCCCAGCACTTTGGGAGGCCGAGACGGGCGGATCACGAGGTCAGGAGATCGAGACCATCCTGGCTAACACAGTGAAACCCCGTCTCTACTAAAAAATACAAAAATCTAGCCGGGCGTGGTGGCGGCGCCTGTAGTCCCAGCTACTCGGGAGGCTGAGGCAGGAGAATGGCATAAACCCGGGAGGCGGAGCTTGCAGTGAGCTGAGATCCGGCCACTGTGCTCCAGCCCAGCCCGGGGAACAGAGCGAGACTCCGTCTCAAAAAAAAAAAAAAAGTAATATATTTTCATCACTTGTTACAAGGTTAATGAGTGAGACCCCTATAACAAAAGACATAGTAATAAGAAAATATCATATCAAATGTAGTTACTGAAAGTATTATGTGACATGGGAGCTTTTAGAAATGAAGACCAAAAGAACCAGGGAGAACTCTGGTTTTTTTGTTTGTTTGTTTGTTTGTGTTTTGATTGAGACAAGGTCTGGCTTTGTCACCCTGGCTGGAGTTCAGTGACACGATCTCAGCTCACTTCAACCTCCACCTCCTTGGGCTCAAGCCATAGTCCACCTCAGCCTCCCGAGTAGCTGGGACTACAGGTGGGCACCACCACACCCGGCTAATTTTTGTTTTGTTTTGTTTTTGTAGAGATGGGGTTTTGCCTTATTGCCCAGGCTGGTCTTGAACTCCCAAGCTCAACCGATTCACCCACCTTGACCTCTCAAGGTGCTGGGATTATAGACATGAGCCACCGAGCATGGCTGGAAAAATCTATTTTTACAGACAGCTATGCAAATGTGTGATTGGAAAACAAATGGGTACGACCTAATGGCAATAATCTGGGGAGAACTTAGCAAGAGCTGTTCAGATTCTTCTTGGTCTCTGGGTATAGAGAAGGACCCCTCTTGAATGAGGATTTTATGACCTACTTTCAGGGGAAGTAGGTCAGAGAATTCTTTTATGACCCACCTCAGGGGGAAGAGGTCAAAAAGTGTGCTTCCTGCATCTATTATCTCAATTTCTGAAGTGCCACATTAGGGGGCATTATTTACAGAGACTCAGGGGGGTGTAAGTGCCTATTATCAGAGGTCATTCTTATGGAGGCTGTTAGCTAAATTTTAGGTGAATGGCTGAGCAGACATCTAGCAATTGTCATCCAGTCTATTTCCAATGAGCTTTTTTTTCTTTTCTGACTCAGGTAGTTGATTTTGCAGGATCTTCCGTCCCTTAGGAGAAGAGGGCCCTAAAAAGCAAGTGATTGCAGTACTGGAGGAGATAAAAGGCTGGTAGGGGAGGGCAGAGGGAGGAACGATGAAGCAGGTAGGGGCTTGAAGGGGGAAATATCAAAGGATGCAAGGGAACTGAAGGGTAAAATAATGCCAAGAAAGAGGTGGACAGAGTCAGCAAAGCCTATCGTAAGCAGGGATTTGAGAAGAGGGGATTCAGATGACAGAGAAATCCCAAGGGAGAAGCAGATTCCAATATAGAGAATGGAGGGGTCTTAAATAGAGCTAGGAATAAGAGATTTGCAGCCCAGGAAGTCAGGGAATACCTACAGAGGAAAGGAAGCCAAGAAGGAAAGAATTCCAGGCCAAGTATCCAGGGAATAATCCTCACTGCTGTGGTTCGAATGATGGTGACCTCTCAAAAATTCATGTTGAGGCCGGGCATGGTGGCTCACACCTGTAATCCCAGCACTTTGGGAGGCTGAGGGAGGCGGATCACAAGGTCAGGATTTCAAGACCATTCGGGCTAACATGGTGAAACCCTATCTCTACTAAAAATACAAAACTTTAGCGGGGCGTGGTGGCGGGCGCCTGTAGTCCCAGCTATTCCGGAGGCTGAGGCAGGAGAATGGCGTGAACCCAGGAGGCAGAGGTTGCAGTGAGCTGAGATCGCCCACTACGCTCCAGCCTGGGCGACAGAGCAAGACTCTGTCTCAAAAAAATAAATAAATAAAATAAAATATAATAAAAATAAAAAATAAAATAAAATTCATGTTGAAATGTAATCTTCAGTGCAATAGTATGTTGCCCAGGCTGGTCTTAAACTCCTGGGATCAAGTGATCCTCCCACCTTGGCCTCCCAAAATGCTGGCCGTATAGGCATGAGCCACCACGCCTGGCCAAGACACTACCTTGAAAGCACAGAGTAGGCCAGGCGTGGTGGCTCAGGCTTGTAATCCCAGCATTTTGGGAGGCCAAGGTGGGCGGATCACAATGTCAGGAGTTTGAGAGCAGCTTGGCCAACACAGTGAAACCCTGTCACTACTAAAAATACAAAAGTTAACTGGGCGTGGTGGCGGGCACCTATAATCCCAGCTATTTAGGAGGCTGAGGCAGGAGAATCACTTGATCACGTGAACCCGGGAGGTAGAAGTTGCAGTGAGCCAAGACTGCACCACTGCACTCCAGCCTGGGCAACAGAGTCAAACTCCATTTCAAAAAAAAAAAAAAAAAAGAAAGAAAGCGCAGAGCGGCCCTTACCAGACACCAATTAACCAATTATGCCAGTGACTTGATGGCATAATAATTGGATTGACATAATTGAATTTCCAGAATTGTGAGAAACAAATTTCTGTTCTTTATGGATTTCCTAGTCTCAGATATTATGCTTAGCAGCACAATTGACTAAGATAGAAATTGGTACTGAGAAGTGGCAGTGTTGCTATAACAAATACCTAAAAATGTAGAGGCTGCTTTGGAGCTGGGTAATGGGTAGAGGCTGGAGGAGTTTGGAAGTGCACGCTAGAAGAAGCCTAGTTTGCCATGCATTAAGGCGATTCTGGTGAGGTTTCAGAAGAAGATGAAAAGCCGTGGAGAAAGCCTCCATCTTTGAGATTACCTAGGTGGTTGTGAACAGAATGTTGGAAAAAATATAGACCCTAAAGGCCATTCTGATGAAGTCTTAGATGGAAATGAGGAATATCTTATTGGAACTAGAGGAAAAGCTATCCTTGTTACAAAGTGGCAGAGGATTTGTTCCTGGAAAGAACAAGGTCTGGGAAAGAAGGGAGTTTATTTCTGCAGCTGGTTACAGGGAGAAGGCCGGAGTAATTCACCATACCAACACAAAGTTACAAGTTTTTTTCTAGTGCTTATATACATGCTAAGCTCCATGCTACGAGTGGAATTGCATCTCCAAAGAGGAGCGTTTCCTTCAATCTATATCTTACCTTTAAGTAGGACCTAGGGTCTGGAAATCTTTCTCTAGAGTCTTGGGAAGCTTTTTAATCTTAAGTGGGTACCTGGAACAAGGTACATGTGTAAAATGCTTTTATTATTCAACTAGACTTTAGGCTAAGAACGGCCAGGCAAGGTCTTTTTATTTTTTATTTTTTATTTTTATTTTTTGAGACAGAGTCTCACTCTGTCACCCAGGCTGGAGTGCAGTGACCAGATCTCAGCTCACTGCAAGCCCCGCCTCCCGGGTTTACGCCATTCTCCTGGCTCAGCCTCCCGAGTAGCTGGGACTACAGGCGCCCGCCACCTCGCCCAGCTAGTTTTTTGTATTTTTTAGTAGAGACGGGGTTTCACCGTGTTAGCCAGGATGGTCTCGATCTCCTGACCTCGTGATCCGCCCGTCTCGGCCTCCCAAAGTGTGGGATTACAGGCTTGAGCCACCGCGCCCGGCCCAGGCAAAGTCTTAATGGGTTTATTTTAATGTTCCAGCCCCTACGCTCAGGCCCCAGTTTCTCCAGTTCTTTAATGTTTACATTATACATTCATTAGAATTATAATAGAGGGTCAGTGGAAACAGACTGTTCTGGTTGCTAATGGGAGCCTGCCTGCCACAAACTTAGTGGAGGTATTTCTGTGCCTTAGTAGTTTTTGGAGGGTAGAATGTAAGAGCAATGAACTAGGATATTTGGCAGAAGAAATCTCTAAGCCAAGTTTTCAGGGTACTGCATGGCTTCTCTTAAATGCTTATAGTAAACTGTGAGAAGAGAAAGTCAAGTTAAAGATAGAATTTATAGGCCGGGCATGGTGGTTCACGCCTGTAATCCCAGCACTTTGGGAGGCTGAGGTGGGCGGATCACGAGGTCAGAAGATGGAGACCATTCTGGCTTACAAGGTGAAACCCTGTCTCTACTAAAAATACAAAACCTTAGGTGGGTGTGGTGGTGGGCACCTGTAGTCCCAGCTACTTGGGAGGCTAAGGCAGGAGAATGGCGTGAACCCGGGAGGTGGAGCTTGCAGTGAGCCAAGATCACGCCACTGCACTCCAGCCTGGGCGACAGAGCAAAACTTTGTCTCAAAAAAAAAAAAAAAGATAGAACTTATAATCAAAAGGGAAGCAGATTAGCTGGGATGGGTTGCTTGAGCACAGGAGGTCGAGGCTGCAATGAGCTATGATCATACTACAGTCTGGGCAACAGAGTGCGACCCCATGTTAAAAAAAAAGATTATTATTATTATTGAGATGGAGTCTTGCTCTGTCGCCCAGGCAGGAGTGCAATGGCGTGATCTTGGCTCACTGCAACCTTTGCCTCCTGGGCTCAAGTGATTCTCCTGATTCAGCCTCCCAAGCAGCTGAGATTATAGGTGCCTGCCACCATGCCTGGCTAATTTTTGTATTTTTAGTAGAGATGGGGTTTCATCATATTGGCCAGGCTAGTCTCGAACTCCTGACCTCGTGACTCACCAAACTCGGCCTCCCAAAGTGCTGGGACTACAGGTGTGAGCCACCTCACCTAGCCAAAGATGATGATGATGATTATGATTATTTTATCCAAAATGTGTTTATTGAGATGGTTTCCCACTAATCTTGATTCAGAGTGCTTTTAGTGCTGCTTCCTCCTAAAGGAACATCCTTCTGTAAGCCTTGCTTTTCCTCCTGTAGGCTGGCAGAGGACAGTGCAGCAGCCAACACACAAAACTACCGTTTGTGCATTGCTAAAGACCGTGGTGATTTTATAGCATCCTGGGGATTTCACATCCATGAAGTAGGAATTGGGGCTCTGCACCAGGCGTTTCTTGTTGTGTTTCCTCTTCTCCTCTTCTGGAGAGGGATGAAGGAGATTCTTTGCAAGAGACATGTTCTGGTGGGTAGGTCATCACTGCCAGAAAGGGCCAAAGAAAGTTATTTTTAAAGGGAAGTTGAACATAAAGATTTGGAAAATTAACAGCCTGTCCTTGTGAAGAATTTTTAAAATGTGTTCAGGAGAGAAAACCAACTGTGTGGCCAAGTGACCGTTTGATAAGGAGGTTAGTATGACTAGGACACCAGCTACTATTCATTAACACAATGGGAGGGTGACCCTGAAGACATTTCAGAGAACACTGAGGATGCCACAACCATCACAGACTCAAGTGCCAGGTCCTTGAGGGAATAACAATTTTAAGGAAGGAGCCCAGGGTCCCAGTGAAACCCAGGATGCCTGTGGGAACTTGGGGCTCAGTGACTATGCTGCCTCATGTATCTCCTCCCTGAAGTCAAGCAAAGCATTCCCCACCTTCCCCATCTGTGGTTCAAGTGGGCCCAGGTACAGCTTAGATCACTCCTCCAGAAAACACAAGGAGCAAACATGGGGCAGCTCCCATGCAGTGCTAACTGCAGGCATGCTAAATCTACAGCTGTGAAGGCATGGCTTTCTCCACCTCATTTCCGAGGAAGCCTTGAAGAATGCCTCAGGGCCCAATCAGAGAACTGCTATAGGGGCAGGGCTGCCATAGAAAGTTCCCACCAGGGCAATGTGCAGCAGAACTGTTGGGTTGGGGCCACCACAGAGTGCCCTCACTAGGGCGATACTCAGTGGAGCCATGTGGTCAGGGCCACCCCTGAGTTCCCAGACCCAGACCTGTAGATTCACTAGTGTGTAATTCCAACCTGTGATAGACATAGACACCTGACTACAACTTGCAGAACTGTGGTGTGGGCTGACTCCAGCAGTCATGGCAGCAGAGTCCCCTGGAGGCTTGGGAACATAAGCCCTACCCCAGTGTCTCTGTAAGGTGAAAGGTAGAATCAAAAAAGCTGATTCTCACACCTCAAGATTAAATTTTGTTGGCCTTGTTGGGTTTGAAGTTATGTGGGACATGTTACCCCTATCTTCTTGCCTATTTCCTCCACCAAACTTTGGTTTTTGCCATGGACCTCGTGATCTGCCCGCCTCGGCTCCCAAGGTGCTGGGATTACAGGGGTGAGCCACCTTGCATGGCTGAAAAGAGTTCTTGATAAACAGGCTTCCATGTTAAAACTAGATTTTATAATGAGGTCCACAGATGGGTGGAGGAGAAGCCTGAGTAAATTTTGGTTAAGCAGAGAAACTTTGTCATCCCTCCTGTATGCATCATGCTCCCTTTTCTCCAATGGAGCTCTCTTCCAACTTGACGTTATTTTCCAATCAATCAGTTTTCCTAGTGTTGATGTTCTGATTTCATCTTACAAAAATATAGCATAAACTGTTATTTGTTGCATTATACAACATAAGCCTGACAATATAACAGATTGTTCCCAAAAACTATAAATTCTTCGCCTTTTTATTTGTAATTTGACTTTTTAAAAATCTATGTAATTATAGAAGAATGTTGCTATTGTAAAAATTTTAAGGGGTGGCAGGGAATAATTCCAAAATTATAAAACTCCTTGTGACAAATTTAGGAATGATACTCAGCTAGTTCTACAGTTTTTTATTCCTTGAATAATCAGAGATATACATCTGATTATAAACACACATTGTGGGTTTTTTTGGCCAGGTTGACTTTTTTTTTTTTTTTTTTTTTTTAGATTGGGGTTTCCCTTTAGCCCCCGGGGCAGAGTGCAATGGCACAATCTCGGCTCACTGCAACCTCTGCCTCCCGGATTCAAGTGATTCTCCTGCCTCAGCCTCTTGAGTACCTAGGATTACAGGCACTCGCCACCACGCCCAGCTAATTTTTGTATTTTTAGTAGAGATGGGGTTTCACTACGTTGGCCAGGCTGGTCTCAAACTCCTGACCTTGTGATCCACCCATCTTGGCCTCCCAAAGTGCCGGGATTACAGGCATGAGCCACCGCGTCCGGCCTTGAGTGGCTTATTCTTTTAAGGAGCAATGTGGGTTAATGTTTCAAGGTGAAAAACTTTAAAAATTTGGGGGAAAGTGGGAGGAAGGGACAGAGAGAGAGATATTGAGAGAGATCAGATAGGTACATAAGCTTAGTTACTCAGCCTGTACTCCCAGTTACTGAGGAGGCTAAGGCAGGAGGATCACTCGAGCCCAGAAACTCAAGTTTTCAGTGAGCAGTGATTGTAACACTGCACTCCAGGCCATGCGATAGAACCAGACCTCGTCTCTAGAAAAAAAGAAAAAAATATATATACATACATACATTGGTGTTTGTTTCTACATATGCTTCATAGTATATGTGTACATGGATTATAGGTAGATCATATAACGGTAACAGTATTAAATTAGGTGGCAGCATTTGTTCAGGAAGTACTATGCACCACGTTTGAAATTTTAATTGAGAATTGTGTCTGGGTGTGTTTGTGGTCTCGCTGACTTCAGGAATGAAGCTGAGAACCTTCACAGTGAGTGTTACAACTCTTAAAGGTGGCACAGACCTGAAGAGTGAGCAGCAACATGATTTATTGTGAAGATGGAAAGAACAAAACTTCCACAGCATGAAAGGGAACCGCAACACGTTGCCCCTGGTGGTTGGGGTGGAGTGGCCAGCTTTTATTCCCTTATTTGTCCCCACCCATATCCTGCTGATTGGTCCATTTTACAGAGTGCTGACTGGTCCATTTTACAGAGTGCTGATTGGTGCATTTTACAGAGTGCTGATTGGTTCATTTTACAAACCTCTAGCTAGCTACAGAGCATCAGTTGGTGCGTTTTTACACAGCACTGATTGGTGCATTTTACAAACCTCTTGTAAGACAGAAAAGTTCTCCAAGTCCCCACCCGACCCAGGAAGTCCAGCTGGCTTCACCTCTCAGAATCAGCTTTTAAAGGCCATAAATTTCCAGGTAAGTAGTAATAGAAGAACATTTCCTTTGAGATCTATGATGTCATTTTTTTCCTCCATCAATGATTTAGTTCCTTCTGGATCAAATACTTTTTAAATGGATGTATGTTTTATAGTAGATGTTACGTTGTCTTAATTATTTTAAAACTCCTATTCCTAGACTCTCCTGAAGGAGAGAATTTAGTAGTTTTGAAGTATTTCTTGAGGCTAGGGAAGAAAAACCAAGATGACTGCATAAGGTTTCAGGGGATGTTCCATGCGTGCCACCAGGGGAAAATGAGGGAGCTTTCCTCCTACCCGCCACTATTGTAGCAGCCTGCAGGGAATATGCCATCATTTCAGCGCGGCCGGCTCGCCCCTGGGTATTCTGGGAAGGTGACGTGTCGGGGCGCAGTGGCCGCTCGCTGGGGCCAGACCCGCCCTGGTCTGGGCCGCAGTGCGCGGTGAGGATGTTGGTGCTGGTCCGCAGGGTTTTCGTTCCGCGGCCGCGGGAAGCCCATGTTCCGTATTTGTTTTTTATGTTCTCTCGTTTTTATGTTGTGGATTTAGTTTTTTAAAAAACATAAATGTTCCTCTACAGTCTTAACAATGTACCCTATAAAATAAGATGTTAAAGGATTCTACTTTCCCTCTTAATTTTAGACTTTTTTCTTTTAGTTCTGGCTTTACAAATGTGACCTGAAGAGAGCACTTGGTTTTATGTAGAACAATACAGACATCGTTTTACATGAATTTTATGGTTACAAAAATCATTTATGGGCAAATTTGTTCACGTGCCTTACTTTTAAAATATTGTGTTGTCTTTAATAGATTTTCAAAATACTTTACATATTTTTCAGTAAGTTTGAGGGTAGAATTTATTTTAATGAGACTCCTTATGAAGTATGTATCTGTGTGTGCATATGTGTATATTGAACTTGCTTTTGATTCTATCCTGTCACTTTTCTACCAAAATATCTCTAATGGACAGAGGCCAGAGAAGCACAGCAAATTTGCCATAGTACCACACATTTTATCTTAAAAGATGGTATGGATTTTGCATAACATATATGTGCAAACATATATATAACATATAACATAAAAAACATATATAAATAAAACATATAGCTGTTTGGCTTATTTTGTGTGTGTGCATTAAAAAATTACTCAATTGCCGGGTGCAGTGGCTCATGCCTGTAATCCCAGCACTTTGGGAGGCCGAGGCAGGTGGATCACGAGGTCAGGAGATCCAGACCATCCTGGCTAACATGGTGAAACCCGTCTCTACTAAAAATACAAAAAATTAGCCGGGCGTGGTGGCGGGCACCTGTAGTCCCAGCTACTCGGGAGGCTGAGACAGGAGAATGGCGTAAACCCAGGAGGGGGAGCTTGCAGTGAGCTGAGATTGCACCACTGCATTCCGGCCTGGGTGACAGAGTGAGACTCCGTCTCAAAAAAAAAAAAAAAAAGAAAAACAAATTATTCAATTATGCTTGTTAAAGCAAGGTAAAGGTCACCATGGTGATAGATACAGGGACCTCTGCAGATAGAGATTGGGCTAACTCTAAATACAGCCTGGGCAAGTGGGAGTTTATAACCAAGGAGCAGCCTGGGAGGTCTGTGAATGGAAACTTACCACGGAGAAACCTCAAAGGTTAGGGGGATTATGGCGAAACCAGCCTAAAAGGATTTTTGCTGAAGACAGGCCAGGGTGATCAGACATCACTTGGGGGAATGGTGCAGGATGATGAACCTGGTAAGATTTTTTTTTGTTTGTTTTTGTTTTTGTTTTTTTGAGATGGAGTCTCGCTCTGTCCCCCAAGCTGGAGTGCGGTGGTGCGGTCTCAGCTCACTGCAAGCTCCGCCTCCCGGGTTCCCGCCATTCTCCTGCCTCAGCCTCCGGAGTGGCTGGGACTACAGGCACCACCACCATGCTCGGCTAATTTTTTGTATTTTCAGTAGAGACTGGGTTTCACCGTGTTAACCAGGATGGTCTCGGCCTCCCAAAGTGCTGGGATTACAGGCGTGAGCCACCGCGCCGGGCCCCTGAACCTGGTAAGATATCAAAGGTAAGGAGGTTCTTGCTAAAGCTGGATTTCACAAGGGAAGTGCACAGACCACAGAAGGTTCAGGTGCCTGACTAAAGTTTGATCAAGCAAAGAATCTTTGTCAGTGTACAGAAAACTACGTTTTTATAAAATATTCCTCTGGCGCATGTGTATCTCCCCTTTTCATGGAACACAAAGCACATTTTGCATAACTTCTAGATACATGTATTTTGAATGACCTGATGTATCTTCTCTTTACAATTCTCAGCCTCAGTATATATAAGTGGAATTTAGAAGGCAACATTCCCTGAACATACTCCTCCACCAGAATCTCCTCTACAGAATTTTGCTGCTCGTTTTACCAGTGGCTGAAGCTACCTTCTCTTATGTAAGTAGAAATGTTACATATCTCCAGCCTCTGCCTCCTTACCTGCCACTTGCATGCACACCCTGTCTAGTCCATGACCTCCTCTGTTATAAATGCTTATAAAACGTTTTCTCTGAATCAGAAACGTGTTGTATTGCTCAAGCCATGTTCACTTTAATTACAATTTAACTGCATAATTTAATTTCCCCATTTTTTGGATACAGTGTTTGCTTTTCTCCAGTGGTTCTACTTTGTTCTAGGATATCCCTCTGGCAAGGGCAGCTGTTTCCCCACTTGAGTGTGCGATAGTATCACCTGGGGGCTTGTTAAACTGTGCACACTCCATCCCGGGGTTTCTGATTGTCAGGGTTTGGTTTGCGGCATAAGAATGTGCATTTCTAACAAGTGCCAGGATTGGTCTGAGGAATGCACGTTGAGAGAAGTGGGATTCGGGTTCACTAACCTGGGTTAGAGAAAATTACAGTAGTGTGCCAAATCTGAGGAGGGAGCAGAGTTGAAGCCCAGTTTCAATATGTGAATGAGTGCTTTATACACTCAAACCCCTTCAAGGGCTGGGGAGTAAGGGAGAACGTGAGCGGGAGGGCAGGGGGCGTGCACAGAGGCATACACTCAATCCCAGACCTATGGATTGAGAATCACGTGTTAATAATACTTCCAGTGTTTTGTGTGTTTATTACAGTTTGAGAATGACTGGACCAAATTGCCTCCAAAATCTTAAGTCCCAGCAGCAAAGCGAAGCTCAGATAGCATTTGGATGGCTATTGCTTTCTGTCTGTGTTTTAAGTCAGCTGTTAAAGGTTTGGTTCAGAGAGTTACCCAGGTGTAGTACCTTTCCAAGTAGATAATGATTGAAAGCATATGCCCTGCAGGTGTTGTCCATCCACTTCACGTTTTTCTGATGGGTCAATGACAGTCCATGAATTGTCTGGTGTGATACTCAAAAATTCTGGAAGTGGCATATATTCAAGGACAGCCATAATATTCCACTTGGCCAAGGCTCTTCTGACAGGCTCATGTTCATGCAGGATCAGATCTGACCCAGAATCAACAGAACTGAAGCTGCAAATTCAGCTTTGTGAAGGCTTCAGATGTAGCCACGGTTAAAGAAGATTGACTTTAAGCAGGTGAGCAGAGTTTGCTTGAGGTTCACCCAGGGAATTCATGAGGCTGCAGGTGCATTCCTTCATGGCCTGAAAAGCACAGTTTTTGCGGAGTTGTAGTCCTTCTCAGAAACTGTTCCTGCAGAGTAGTCCTGGAAACGTGTTTGTCTGCATTCAAGAAAGATCTTCCTTTTGTTCGTATAAAGGAAGCCCAACTTATTTCCCAGGTAAGGGAGTGGAAGCAACTGTGATACAGAATCCTGAGGCATGGGGGCTAGTTGTCATCCAGGCAACATGTAGGGTCAGGTTCTCCAAGTCATCCTGTGGTTAAAGGACTCCACCCTAGGAAAGGGAGCCACCCAGGACTTGGTAAATGACCTTATTATCAGCCCTTGGCCTGTGAACATGTTGTAACCGAGGCATGGGACCGGGTTCTTGGTTTGAATTTGCCAGTCAAATGGCCAGTGCAGAAAGGGAGAGAGCACAGTCCTTCAGGCCAACTCACTCACTTGGCCTATTGAAACATTTGCTCTTCTGAGCAGAGCCTAGTATTGTTGCAGATTAAATTCAGCAGAGGATGTAAGTTACCAGTATTAGTCACTATCAATTGAGTACTTATTCTGTATCAGTCACTGTTCCTCTTGCTTTCCATTTCCACCTGTTATATATTAGTGACGATAAAAATGCCATACAGGCTGGGTGCGGTGGCTCATGCCTGCAATCCCAGGACTTTGGGAGGCCAAAGCAGGTGGACCACCTGAGGTCAGGAGTTTGAGACCAGCCTGGCCAACATGGTGAAACCCCTCCGTCTCGACTTAAAAAAAACAAAAAACAAAAAAAAAACCTAAACCAAAATTAGCCCGGCACGGTGGCGGGCTCCTGTAATCCCAGCTACTTGGGAGGCTGAGGCAGCAGAATTGCTTGAACCTGGGAGGCGGAGGTTGCAGTGAGCCAAGATTGTGCCATTGCACTCTAGCACGGGCGACAAAAGCGAAACTCCATCTCAATAAAGAGAAAAAGCCATACAAAAAGGCTAAGAGCCTTGTTCAGCCTCACACAGGAAAGTGGCAGAGCTAGGGTATTAATTCAGGCATTCATAGTCCAGATCCTCTATACATTTCACTGACATGAAACCCAGAAATTTCAGGTCTGTTACCTTGAACCCAGAACTATTTTTTCTCAAACTTGTTTTCTTGTGAGGTATATGTAGGAAAAAAATTGCATACAATACAGTACTGCTTTACAAATATGTAATCTAATACCCAAGTCGAGAAAGAAATGATCCTGAACTCCTCAAAACTTGTGGGTATCCCTTCCCCATCTTGACCTTTTCTTCTGAGATGAGTCCTCCATGCTGCTGTTTGTAATTTTGTTCCTCGTGATTACATATTTAAGCTACAGGCATACATCTTATATGGTTTTGCTTATGCTTACCTGTATGTATTTTTTTTTGTCTTTCCCATTTGATACTTCTTTTTTTTTTTTTTTTTGAGACGGAGTCTCACTCTGTGCCCGGGCTGGAGTGCAGTGGCAGGATCTCAGCTCACTGCAAGCTCCGCCTCCCGGGTTCACGCCATTCTCCTGCCTCAGCCTCCCGAGTAGCTGGGACTACAGGCGCCCGCCACCTTGCCCGGCTAGTTTTTTTGTATTTTTTAGTAGAGACAGGGTTTCACTGTGTTAGCCAGGATGGTCTCGATCTCCTGACATCGTGATCCACCCGTCTCGGCCTCCCAAAGTGCTGGGATTACAGGCTTGAGCCA
>NC_045439.1:159612941-159626865 GCF_002776525.5 Piliocolobus tephrosceles
GTGTTAGCCAGGATGGTCTCGATCTCCTGACCTCATGATTCGCCCGTCTCGGCCTCCCAAAGTGCTGGGATTACAGGCTTGAGCCACCGCGCCCGGCCGCTTATAAACTTTTTAATTTTGTTTTTTTACTTTTGACCACTTTGGGAGAAGGTTGCAGACATCATGTCCCTAATGCATTTCCTGAGAACTGGGATACACATTTGGATAACCATAGTAAAGATATTAATTGAGGAAATGTAACATTAATACAATTATTTTGTCTAATCTACAGGCTGTAACCCAATTTCTTCATTTGCCCCAGTAATGTTATTTATGGCTTTTTCATGTTAAGTATCTTGTTTAACGCTATGTATCTTATCAGTCTGCCATAATGTTTAATATCTTTACTCTGGCATGGTTCCTCTGCCTGCCTTTGCCTTTCATGTGTTTGTGACTTCCGAAGCATGCATGCTAGGTATGTTACAGAATGCCCTCGGCTTGAGTCCATCTGAAGTGTTCTGAAGACCAGATTCTACTGATGCTGTTTTGGTTGGCACAACACAGTTTTTACCAGTGTGGTTGTCAAAATGATGTTTTATGGCTAAACCATTCTTGCAACATTTAATCATCAAGGAAATGTAAATCGAAACCACAATGAGATATCATCTCCTCCCAGTTAGAATTGCTGTTATCACAAAGGCATAAAAATAAATGCTGGTGAGGATGCAGACGAAAGCGAGCTCCCCCACACTTTCTATGAGAATGTGAGTTAGTAGAGTCCGTATGGAAAACAGTATGCAGAGTCCTCAAAAAACTACACGTGGAACTACCCTAGGAACCAGCAATTCCACTACTGAGTCTTTGTCCAGAGTTAAATCAGTGTATTGAAGAGATAGCTGCACTCTTGTGTTCATTGCAGCATTACTCATGATTGCCAAGATATGGAATCCACCGAAGTGTGCACCAGCAGATACATGGATTAAAAGAATGTGGTGCATATACACAGTTGACTACTACTTAGCTATAAAAAAGAATGAAATCCTGTCATTCATAGCAGCATGGATGGAACTGGAGGACATTATGTTAAGTGAAATAAGCCAGGCACAGAAAGATAAATAGCTTAAAAAGTTGACCTCATAGAAGTAGAGAGCAGAATTGTAATTAATAATCACAATTACAAATAATGGTCAGTATGAAAAAATATTGCAGTGCTATAGAACATTAGAACTTGTTTTTCCTATCTAGCTGTAATTTTCCCTCTTTTCCTTTTTTTGAAACAGGGTCTCGTCCTGTCACTCAGGCATGACACGATCACAGCTCACTGCAGCTTAAACGATCCTCCTGCCTCAGCTTCTGGAGTAGCTACAGACACATGCCATCATGCCTAGCTGTTTTTAAAAAATTTTCTATAAAGATGGGGTCTTACCATGTTGCCCAGGCTACTCTCAAACTCCTGGCCTAAAACAATCCTCCCGCCATTGTCTCCCAAAGTGCTAGGATTACAGGTGTGAGCCATCATGCTCAGCTCCAGTTTTTAGATACCCCAGAACACATTCCAAGCTTGTCTAGTACCTCTCCTGTCCTGACTTTTTTTTTTTTTTGGAGATGGAGTCTTGCTTTGTCACCCAGGCTGGAGTGCGGTGGCCTGATCTTGGCTCACTGCAAGCTCCGCCTCCTGGGTTCATGCCATTCTCCTGCCTCAGCCTCCCAAGTAGCTGGGACTACAGGCACCTGCCACCCCACCCGGCTAATTTTTTGTATTTTTCAGTAGAGATGGGGTTTCATCGTGTTAGGATGGTCTCGATCTCCTGACCTCATGATCTGCCTGCCTCAGCCTCCCAAAGTGCTGGGATTACAGGCTTGAGCCACCGCGCCCGGCCTGTTCCCACTTTTGAATCAGCTGTTTTTTTTCCAAGGAGTCCTGATTTCTATTGTGGAGAAAGGTACTTAGAAACCAAGGTCTTGGTGCTACTGGTATGTTATTGCTTTTAGGACCTTTCAAATATACCGGATATAAAGAGATAGCCGTATGCATGTAACTCTATTGTGTATATATGTATATAACTGTTCGTATGTATGTGTATATATATCTTCATGTACTTTCGGTGATATTTTCCATCCCAATCTACGCCACAGGGTTTTTCCTTGCCTTCCCTATTTGTAGAGCTTCCTTCCACGTTGAGAACCTTATCTCCCAGTGAGTGTCACCCCATTTCTGTCTCATCTCTTTCCCGACTCTGCCCCTTGCCTCCTAGGGTCCCCTTTCCTCTCATCAGTTGTCAGACAAGAGGAGCATCACGTACACATCATAGATTTAATATTGAACTTTTCAAATTTTCAGAGAAATGTAAGCAGGCTTCTGCAGTGAAAGGGGCTAGATCTGGGAAGATGGGGAATACTTGCAGGCACCTGGGAAGCTCAGGGAAGCAGTAGGCACCCTGTCAATTGGGTGTCCCGTCATGAAGGTGGCAGACTGTCTCCCTGAGTTCTGGGTGGCAGCAGCAGCCCAGGGCCCTGGGCTGAGGCCCAGCCAACCCTCTGTGGGGCTGCCACACCACTTCCTAAAAAGGCATGAACGCATTTTCTTCCAAGTGGAGTCCAGCATTATTTTATTTTCCTGTTGAACGGTAGACAGCATGAGGGCAGGGTCCCTGTGATGATTTTTCTGCCAGTAATAGTTTCTTTCTGCAAGAGCAACAGTTACATAGTTTTCAAATAAAAGCAATGAAGGCAGTAACAAGTTTGCTCAAAGAATCAACCTGAACATATATATATATATCTATATATATATCTATTATGTATCAATAAAAAATAATTTTTCCAGATTAAAAATGTAAAAATTATACCACAGTCAAAACAAACAAAAAACTCTGTTTAAGATTGATCTTTCATCTTTCTTTTCTTTTTTTTTTTTTTTTTTTTTTTGAGGCAGAGTCTCGCTCTGTTGCCCAGGCTGGAGTGCAGTGGCCGGATCTCAGCTCACTGCAAGCTCCGCCTCCCGGGTTCCCGCCATTCTCCTGCCTCAGCCTCCCGAGTGGCTGGGACTACAGGCGCCCGCCACTTCGCCTGGCTAGTTTTTTTTTGTATTTTTTAGTAGAGACGGGGTTTCACTGTGTTAGCCAGGATGGTCCCGATCTCCTGACCTCGTGATCCGCCCGTCTCGGCCTCCCAAAGTGCTGGGATTACAGGCTTGAGCCACCACGCCCGGCCTGATCTTTCATCTTTCATAGTGATTTGGCCTATGAGTCAATGTTAAATAGATGATTTATTGGGTTTCTTTTTATTTCAATGATGAGATGGAGAAGTATATTTTACATAAAAGGGCAAAAAATATTTTATGCATAGATATTTTTTATTTTGCCTATGTCCTTAGTTTCAATCCTCAGAATATACATTATTGTCTTCAGAAATCAATCTAGATTTATCTGTACCTTATTAAAACTCAGCTTTGCTGAGTGAGTTACATACACCTGTAATCCCAGCACTTTGGGAGGATGAGGAGGGAGGATTGCTTGAGCTCAGGAATTTGAGACCAGCCTGGGAAACATGGTGAAACCCTGTCTCTACAAAAATACAAAAAAAAAAAAAAATTAAAAAAAAAAAAGGCTGGGCACGTTGGTTCACACTTGTAATCCCAGCACTTTGGGAGGCTGAGGTGGGTGGATCATGAGGTCAGGAGTTCGAGACCAGCGTAGCCAACAGGTAAAACCCCGTTTCTACTAAAAATATGAAAATTAGCTGGACATGGTGGTGAGTGCCTATAAATCCAGCTAATCGGGAGACTGAGGCAGGAGAATCGCTTCAACCCAGGAGGCAGAGGTTGCAGTGAGCCGAAATCACGCCACTGCACTCCAGCTTGGGCAACAGAGCAAGATTCTGTCTCGGGGAAAAAAAAAAAATTAGCCGGGCATGGTGGTGCACAACTACAGTCCCAGCTACTGAAGAAGCTGAGGTGGGGAGCCCTAGTGGGTGTAGTGAGCCAAGATCACACCACTGCACTCCAGCCTGGGCGACAGAGTGAGACCCTGTCTCAAAAAAAACAAAACACTGAGCTTTAATTTTATAAAACTTTTTTCTAGTTGAGAGTACATTGCTACAAGCTAACTTTAAAAAAGTCACATTCCAGCTGGGCACGGTGGCTCACGCCTGTAATCGCAGCACTTTGGGAGGCCGAGGCGGGTGGATCACAAGGTCAAGAGATCAAGACCATCTGGCCAACATGGTGAAACCCCATCTCTACTAAAAATACAAAAATTAGCTGTCTGTGGTGATGCATGCCTGTAGTCCCAGCTACTTGGGAAGCTGAGGCAGGAGAATCGCTTGAATCCGGTAGGTGGAGGTTGCAGTGAGCGGACGTCGTGCCAATGCACCCTAGCCTGGTGACAAAGTGAGACTCTGTTTCCAAAAAAAAGGTCATATTCTTTGATTACTAGGAACTTGCAATTTGTTTTGCTTATTCTGATTTTTATTTTTGCCTGATCACAGCATTTCCCTCCTTGGCCCCTGTCTATGTTAAATGCTACCAGGATATACTGAATGATTTTATTCCAGTATTTTCTACCTTAATTATGTTAAAGAAAAACAAAAGCTGTATATTAGTTATAGTGATAAGGACACATTTTAATCACTAATAACTATTGTAATAATGAAGAGAGTCCAGCATGATCTGAGCTCAACTTTGGTGTGTACAGAGGTGACTGGGTGTTTTAAAGAAAGAATGAAGCTGGGTGTGTGCTGGACACTGGGATGAAGCTACTGCAGAGGCTGAGGCAGAAGGATTGCTTGAGCCAGGGGTTTGAGACCAGCCCAGGCAATACATCAAGACTTAGGCTGGGCGGGGTGGCTCATGCCTGTAATCTATACTTTGGGAGGTGGAGGCGGGTGAATGGCTTGAGTTCTGGAGTTCGAGACCAGCCTGGGTAACATCGTGAAAGACTGTCTCTACAAAAAATACAAAAATTAGCAGGGAAGGGTGGCATGTGGCTGTAGTCCCAGCTACTCAGGGGGCTTGGGTGGGAGGATCCCTTGAACTTGAGGAGGCAGAGTTTGCAGTGAGCCAAGATCTCACCACTTCACTGTAGCGTGGGCTACAGAGTGAGACCCTGTCTCAGAAAAAAAAAAAAAAAAGGACTTTGCTTCACCCACAAATGGAAAATGAAGGACTAGGAGGGGATTGAGTTGGGGGACAGGGTATGCTTGACAGGGAAATACAAATTTACCAAAAGTGGCTGGTCCACATAAAACCCAACTGGGATTGCTAACTGGTGCTGTTTGAAGTTAGGCTCTAACCCTCGCACAGAGGCCAGGAGACGGGACCCTATCTTCTGGTGTTGGCTGGAACAAACAGGAAATTCATTTGGGAGCCTTCACTTTTTTCAGGCAGGTTATTTAAGAGGGATAGGGTCAACCAGGGGATGTGGCCTTGAGCTGCTAGAATCTATGTTAGTATTTTGTTCAAATATTTACAGGCCTAGGTTAAGACCAACTTTGTTTCTTTGTTTTTTGAGATAGAGTTTTGCTCTTGTCGCCCAGGCTGAAGTGCAATGGCGCGATCTTGGCTCACTGCAACCTCTACCTCCCGGGTTCAAGTGATTCTCCTGCCTCAGCCTCCCGAGTAGCTGGGATTACAGGTACTTGCTGCCACAACTGGCCAATTTTTGTATTTTTCGTAGACACAGGGTTTCACCATGATGTCCAGGCTGGCTGAAACCCCATCTCTATTAAAAATAACAAAAATTAGCCAGGTGTGGTGGTGCACGCCTGTAATCCCAGCTACTCGGGAGGCTGAGGCAGGAGAATTGCTTGAACCTGGGAAGCGGAGGTTGCAGTGAGCCGAGATCCTGCCATTGCACTCTAGCCTGGGCAACAGAGCGACTCTGTCTCAAAAAATAAAATAGATAAATACTTGGCAAAAACCAAAAGAATACCATTTAATAAAAATTACATAAGATTCAAATGGCACAGTCCATAAGTGAAGTTTTATTGGAATACACTCATGCCCACTTGTTCACGTATTGTCTGTGACTGCTTTCACACTACGAAGGTTGAGTGGTTGTGAGTGATGACCCTCAAAGCCTAAAATATTTGCTGTCTGGCTCTCCTCTCTACAGAAAAAGGTTGCTGATCTCTGACTGATTCGTTGATTGATTATTATTTGAAACGGGGTTTCACTCTGTCATCCACGCTATAATGCAGTGGTGTCAGCTCACTGCAACCTCCACCTCCCAGGCTCAAGCAATCGTATCTCAGCCTCCTAAGTAGGTGGAACCACAGGCGTGTGCCACCGCTCCCAGCTAATCTTTTGTATTTTTGATAGAGACAGGGTTTCACCATATTTCCCAGGCTGGTCTAAAACTCCTGAGCTCAAGTGATCTGCCTGCCTCAGCCTCCCAAAGTGCTGGGACTATAGGCATGAGCCACCATGCCTGACTGACCTCTGATTTATATGGCCAGGTGGGGACAGGTACTCAGTTGCTTGTGCATATGTTGTTTGGAGATCACGAGTTAGCAAGATAAAAGCGCTTTCATCACAGAGGTTTCAGTCTAGTAGAAGTTAAATTTTTGTGCCGGGTGCAGTGGTTCACACCTGTAATCCCAGCACTTTGGGAGGCCGAGGCAGGTAGATTGCCTGAGCTCAGGAGTTCGGGACCAGCCTGGGCAACACGGTGAAACCCCATCTCTACTAAAATACAAAAAACTAGCTGGGCATGGCAGCATGCGCCTGTAGTCCCAGCTACTCGGGAGGCTGAGGCAGGGGAATTGCCTGAACCCGGGAGGTGGAGGTTGCAGTGAGCCGAGATTGGGCCACTAGACTCCAGCCTGGGCGACAGAGCGAGAGTTTGTCTCAAAAAACAAAAACCAAAGTTCGATGTTTGTGTAATAGGTGAGATCATTTGAAACATAGGTATAAGTACTGATGTACGGATTGTGCTTTGTGAATGAGTCTCTGCCTGCAAAACATTGCTGAGAAGCTTTCTGAAGGGTTCAGGCTGAAAACGGAAGGATGGAGAAAGAGATATTCTAAAAGCTAGGAGGCAAGAGTCTGAGCTAAGATTTGGATGTGACAGGACCATGAGCGGATAGGGAATGTTTTGTTTCTTGAGTGGGAAGTGGGAAGCATTTTGGGAACAGGGTAAGGAAGAGAGAGGAGGCTCCAATGTTTCCAAGGAGTCCTGCCCACACCAAGAAGTCTGGACTGCAGGTTATTTGCTTCAAACATGTCATCTCAAGCGTGTGTGATCTATTTGGAGCAAATAAAGTCAAGGGAAGTTTTAAACAGGAGAGTTTTCAGAGCAGTGGAGTCTGCAAAGTTGCCCTAAAATAAGGTTGAGCATAAGAAAGTCCTTCCTGCTTCTGGAAAAAGTGGACTGCGGGTGCTCACTCTTTGGGGCCAGACAGAGAAGAGTTAAAAATTATGTGCTGGGTGCGGTAGCTCACGCCTGTAATCCTAGCACTTTCAGAGGCCGAGGTGGGTGGATCACGAGGGCAGTTCGAGACCAGCCTGGCCAACATAGTGAAAACCACGTCTCTCCTAAAAATACAAAAATTAGCTGAGCGTGGTGGCGCATGCCAGTAGTCCCAGCTACTTGAGAGGCTGTGGCAGGAGAATCACTTGAACCCAGGAGGCAGAAGTTGTGGTGAGCTGAGATTATACCACTGCACTCCAGCCTGGGGAACAGAGCTAGACTCAGTCTCAAAAAAAAAAAAAAAATTGTGTTATTTCTCCCTTTTGCACCTAATCTCCCACTGAAGATGACTGCAACTTTCCTGTGAATTCTGAACCTGCTGCCAAAAGATACTTCTTTATATTCCATGGTTTTGTGTAAAACTTTGTGGTGAGAATTGGAGAAAGCTTAATTTGCTGCTTTGCATCCAGAGTGAGGAGGCCAAGTTAGGCTCCCTTGTTAATTTGCAGAAAGCCCATATTCTCGATCTGGTAGGGATGGTGGCGCTGAAGGTGTTGGAAACCAGAATCTTGGCAGAAACAGAGTCAACTTTGAACATGGTACAAATTTGGACCAAGGGACTAGTGATGATTCAGGTCAGGAAGTTGGGAACTGTATTGGTCCATTCTTGCACTACTATAAAGAACTACCTGAGACTGGGTCATTTATAAAGCAAAGAGGTTTAATTGGCTAATGATTCCACAGGCTCTCAAGGAATCACGGCTGGGGAGTCCCTAAGAAACTTGCATCATGGCAGAAGGCAAAGGGGAAGCAGGCACATCTTTACATGGCAGGAGCAGGAGAGAGAGAGCAAGGCGGAGAGGTTCTGTATACTTTCAAACAACCAGATCTTGTGATATATCACAAGAACAGCACCAAAGGGGAAATCCACCCCCATGATCTGGTCACATTCCACCAGGCCCCACGTCCAACCTGGGGGATTACAATTTGACATGAGATTTGGGTGGGGACACAGACTCAAACCACATCAGGGACCAAAGAAATATTTTACTTATTTTCAGTTATCAATGGAATTTACTGCTGATGAGAAATAAATGTATCTTGCCAATAACTTAGAAAGTAATAAAACCGGCCAGGTGCGATGGCTCACGCCTGTTAATCCCAGCACTTTGGGAGGCTGAAGCGGGTGGATCACGAGGTCAGGAGATCAAGACCATCCTGGCCAACGTGGTGAAACTCTGTCTCTACTAAAAATACAAAAATTGATGTGGTGGTGCATGCCTCGAATCCCAGATACTTGGGAGGCTGAGGCAGGAGAATAGCTTGAACCAGGGAGCCGGAGCTTGCAGTGAGCCGAGATCGTGCCACAGCACTCCAGCCTGGTGACAGAGTGAGATTCCATCTAAAACAAAAAAACAAACCAAAACAATTTCCCTGGAAATGTATAATGTATTGACACTTTTTAGTATTTAAAAAATTTTCAGTGATACCCTGTATCTACAAAAAAAAAAAAAAAAAAAAAAAAAGCAAGACAAAAACCAACAGGCGTGGTGATGTGCACCTGTAGTCCCAGCTACCCAGGAGGCTGCGGTGGGAGGATTGCTTGAGCCTAAAAGTTCAAGCCATGATCTCACCACTGTACTCTAGCCTGGATGACAGAGCAAGACTGTGTCTAAAAAAATTTTTTTAATTAAAAAAAAATTCATCTTGACTTGCTTTTCATGTGAATCTAGTATATTTGCTACTTTTTGATAATGCTTTGCACTTTTTAAATTGTGGTAAAAACAATACATAAAATTTCCATCTTCCCCATTTTAAGTGACCAGCTCAGGGTCATTAAATGCATTCACAGTGATGTGCAACCATCGCCACCATCTAGCTCTAGAACTTTTTGTCTTACAAAAGTGAAAATTACCCATTAAATAATTCCATTTCCTCCTCCCCGGACCCCATCCCCTGGCAGCCACCATTCTACTTCCTGTCTCCATGACATTTGATTAGTCTGCATACCTCATATAAGTGGAATCATACAGTATTTGTCCTTTTGTGTCTGGCTTATTTCACTCGGTGTAATGTTTCCAAAATTCATCCATGTTGTAGCATGCATCAGAATGTACTTTCTTTTTGAGGTTGAATGATACTCCATTGCATGTATACATTATGTTTTATTTATTAATCCATCAATGGACATTTAGGTTGCTTCTGCCTTTTGGGTAATGCAAATAATGCTGCTATGAACATGGGTGTGCAAATATCTCTTTGAGTTTCTGCTCCTAATTCTTTTTTTTTTGAGCTGGAGCCTTACTCTTTTGCCCAGGCTGGACTGCAGTGCCACGCTGTGATCTCGGCTCACTGCAACCTCCGCCTCCCAGGTTCAAGCAATTTTCACTTGATTCTCCTGCCTCAGCCTCTCAAGTAGCTGGAATTAAAGGCTCAAACCAACACACCAGGCTAATTTTTTATATTTTTGGTAGATTTGGGATTTCACCATGTTGGCCAGGCTGGTCTCGAACTCTTGAACTCAAGCGATCCACCTGCCTTGGCCTCCCAGAGTGCTGGGATTACAGGTGTGAGCCACCATGCCTGGCCTTCTGCTTCTAATTCTTTTAGATATAACCCTGAAGTGATGATGCTAGATTATTATAGTGTTCTGTGCCCAGGTCTTAATTTATGGAGATGACTGAGTGATGACATGGAGAGACCAATGCCACTGAATTTTTTTTTTTTTTTTGAGATGGAGTTTCGCTCTTGTGCAGGCCAGAGTGCAACTGTGTGACCTCGGCTCACTGCAGTCTCTATCTCCCGGGTTCGAGCGATTCTCCTGCCTCAGCCTCCCAAGTAGCTGGGCTTGTAGGCTCCCACCCACCACGCGTGGCTAATATTTTGTATTTTTAGTAGAGACAGGGTTTCACCATGTTGGTCAGTCTGGTCTTGAACTCCTGATCTCACATGATCTGCGTGCTTCGGCCTCCCAAAGTGCTGGGATTACATGGGTGAGCCACCATGCCCGGCCAGTTGAAGATTTTTATTACTTACATTTTTCCAGGAAGGGGGCATGCTACACTACACCACATCACGTGAGGAGCACTAGGTTTTGGTCTGGAGGCAGAAGATAGCAGTGAAGGGGAAAATCTAGGGTAAAGCCTTTACTGGGAACTCCAAGGGAAACAGGGCAAGTTTGAGCATAGGATGGGTTAGTTTAAATAATTCTGGTTGGCTTTGGGCTATAGGGATGGTCTCTAGTGACTTGGTTTGTGCCCTGGGTATATAGAGTATGGGAAATAGCGGCCAGAGAGAGTTAGCTAAGGAGTTGGCTGGGCTACAGACTGGGATTGGTTGTTTGGCATATGAAAGACATGCTTATAGACAAATTATTATATTTGGGAATTAGCTAGCTTTGGAAGGGGCATTCTCTCCCATGATTTGCAAGGCCCTCAAAAGCCAGAGGAACAAAAATACAGAAAATAAGATATAGTGAATATAATTGGCTTGGTGATGAATGGATCCCAAGTAGACAAACACAGAAGCTAAGAAAACCCAGAACACATGGTAAAACTTCTTTTGCATTTTTTGAGGAAACCACGTAGTGTTTTGCATAGTGCCTGCAAAATCTTCCATTCCTACCAACATTCTACAAGGTTGTCAATTCATCTGGTGTTCACCATCTCTTATGTTCTGTTTCTTCTTTGTTTTATAGTAGCCATCCAAATGGGTGTGAAGTGGGATCTCACTGTGATTTTGATTTTGATTTCCCTGATGATTAGTGATGCTGAGCATCTTTTCATGTGCTTCTTGGCCATTTGCATGTCTTTGGAGAATTCTCATGAAGACATTTGCCCATTTTTATGTATGTATGTATGTATGTATGTATGTATTTATTAAGATGGAGTCTCTTTCTGTTGCCCAGGCTGGAATGCAATGGCCTAGTCTCGGCTCACTGCAACCTCTGTCTCCTGGGATCAAGCAATTCTCCTGCCTCAACCTCATGAGTAGCTAGGATTACAGATGTGCACCACCATGCCTGGCCAATGTTTGTGTCTTTAGTAGAGACGGGGTTTCACCATGTTGACCAGGCTGGTCTTGAACTCCTGACCTCAAATGATCCACCCACCTCGGCCTCCCAAAGTGTTGGGATTATAGGCGTGAGCCGCTGCACCTGGCTTGGCCCATTTTAAAATCGCGTTTTTTTTTTTTTTTTAAATGTTGATGATAGAATTCTTTTTTTTTTTTTTTTTTTTTTTTTGATAGAGTCTCGCTCTGTCGCCCAGGCGTGATCTTGGCTCACTGCAACCTCCACCTTCCGGGTCCAAGCGATTCTCTTGCTTCAGCCTCACAAGTAGCTGGGATTACAGATGTGCACTACCACGCCCAGCTAATTTTTGTATTTTTAGTAGAGATGTGATTTCACCTTGTTGTCCAGGCTGGTCTCAAACCATTGGCCTTCTCTGATTCACCCACCTTGGCCTCCCAAAATGCTAGGCTTACAGGCATGAGCCACCGTGCCTGGCTGAGGAGTCTTATATCTTATGTGTACTATTCACGTCTTATCAAATATGTGATTTGCAAATATTTTCTCCCATTCTGTGTGTTGCCTTTTCACTCTGTTGATTGTGTCCTTTGATGCACAGAAGATTTTGATTTTGATATACTCTAGTTTGTCTACTTTTGTGTTTCCTTAGCTTTTGGTGTTGTAGTCAAGAAATCATTGCCAAATCCAAAGTTATGAAGCTTTTTTTCTGACAGTTTTATAGCTTTAGGCCTTATATTTAGGTCTCTGATCCATTTCAAGTTCATTTTTGTATATGATGTAAGGAAAGGGTCCAGCTTCATTCTTTGGCATGTGGATATCCAGTTCTCCCAGTACCACGTGTTGAAAAGGCTGTCCTTTCCCCATTGAAGGTCTTGGCACACTTGTTGAAAATCATTTGACCATATGGGAGAGCTTATTTCTGGGCTCTCTATTCTATTCCAGTTGTCTATGTTTTGCATTCTTTTTAAAACATATTTTTGGTCTTTACATTTCAGAATCAGCATTTCAAATGTGACTTGTAGGACTATGTGCAGTGAGGAAGATGGTTAATCATCCTATTCTGACCAGGAGTTCTGACAACTTTGCTGCTGTAGGTGAAGTGTCTAAGGCAGGTGTCAGCAAATTCTCCTCTAAAGGAGCTGTGTGTGTGTGTGTTTGTGTGTGTGAGTGAAAAAGAGGGTGAGATGTATTTTAAATTTATTGTAAGAAATTGGCTTACATGATGGTACAGTCTTGCAAGCCAAAAATCTGCAGAGTAGGCTGGTAGTCTGGAAACCCAGGGAAGAGTTGTGGTGTTAAGTGTTAAGTCTGAAACTAGTCTGAAGGCAGAATTCCCTCTCTTCCTCAAGAGATCTTCATCTGTTTTCTTTTCTTTTTGTTTTTGTTTTTGTTTTTTTTTTTTTGGAGACAGAGTCTCGCAGCCCAGGCTGGAGTGCGGTGGCACGATCTTGGCTCATTGCAGCCTTTGCCTCCCAGGTTCAAGCGACTCTCCTACCTCAACCTCCTGAGTAGCTGAGACCACAGGTACACACCACCATGCCTGGCTAATTTTTGTATTTTTAGTAGATATGGGGTTTTACCATGTTGGCCAGGCTGGTCTTGAACTCCTGACCTCAGGTGATCCATCTGCTTTGGCCTCCCAAAGTGCTGGCATTACAGGCATGAGCCACCGTGCCCGGCCTTAATCTGTTTTCTCTTAAGGTTTTCAACTGATTGGTTGAAGTTCACCCACATTTTGGAGGGTATTCTGCTTTACTCAGAGTTTACTGACATAAATGTTAATGTCATCCAAAAAGTACCTTCACGACAGTATTCAGGGTGGTATTTAGCCATGTATCTGGGACCAACCAGGGGCACGGTGGCTCACGCCTATAATCCCAGCGCTTTGGGAGGCTGAGGCGGGCGGGTTATGAGGTCAGGAGATTGAGACCATCCTGGCTAACATGGTGAAACCCTGTCTCTGCTAAAAAAGAAAAATACAAAAAAATTAGCCTGGTGTGGTGGTGGGCGCCTGTAGTCCCAGCTACTCAGGAGGTTGAGGCAGGAGAATGGCGTGAACCCGGGAGGCAGAGCTTGCAGTAAGCCGAGATAGTACCACTGCACTCCAGCCTGGGCGATAGAGTGAGATTCCGCCTCAAAAAAAAAATTTTTGTTTCAAAAAAAAAATAATAATTAAAAAATAAAATTAAATTTAAAAAAAAATTAAACATCAGGGGCTGGACACAGTGGTTCACGCCTGTAATCCCACCACTTTGGGAGGCCAAGGCGGGTGGATCACAAGGTCAGGAGTTCGAGAACAGCCTGGCCAATATGGTTAAACCCCATCTGTACTAAAATACGAAAATTAGCCAGGTGTGATGGCGGGCACCTGTAATCCTAGCTACTTGGGAGGCTGAGGTAGGAGAATCACTTGAACCCAGGAGGTGGAGTTTGCAGTGAGCCAAGATTATGCCACTGCACTCTCGCCTGGGTGACAGAGCGAGACTTCTTATCAAAAAAAAAAAAAAAA
>NC_045439.1:159626875-159642813 GCF_002776525.5 Piliocolobus tephrosceles
TATATATATATATATATTAAACATCACAAGTTTACCTATTGTCAACACGGATGCCATAAGCATCTCCTGGAACCTTACTTACTCTCCAAATAAAGATATTAACAAGATCATACTCCTGCCTAACATGATACACCACCTTGTGTACAACTAAAAAACACACCAACGTTTTAGTGCAAACAGAAGAGGATACAAAGTCTGTGGGTGATAGTCACTTTTTTCCTTTTTATCCTGTAACATAAAAACTGTAACATGAAGTTAATAACACTGAAATACTATAACATAAAGTTAATATATCTTATATGTTATGTGGTAAGGGGATAAGAGAGGAAAGAAAACTTTTTAAAAATGTTTTTTATTTTAAGACAGAGTCTCGCTCTGTCGCCCAGGCTGGAGTGCAGTGTTACGATCTCAGCTCACTGAAACCTCCACCTTCCTGGTTCAAGCCGTTACCCTCCCTCAGCCTCCCGAGTAGCTGGGATTACAGGCTTACGCCACCACGCCCAGCTAATTTTTTCGTATTTTTAGTAGAGATGGAGTTTCACCATGTTGGCCAGGCTAGTCTTGAACTCCTGACCTCAGGCAGTTTGCCTGCCTCAGCCTCCCAAAGTGCTGGGATTACAGGCGTGAGCCACTGCACCCGGCCTAGCAGTGACATTTTATATACACACATGCACATACACAGACCTATTCATAAAAGATGAAATACTGAAGACTATTACAATTCTGATTTCTGTAACTGGTCAGGTGGTCACAGCTCATATTTGTAATTAACTCTGTCTACTATTCATCATGTATTCCCATTGTCCTCAGCAAGTACTGCAGCTGGTTGTGATTATTTACCTGGTGGGGTGACCCAAACCTTCAATTTCTGAAGGGTGTAGGCCAGTCATAGTCCTGCCTGAATTTGGTTGTTAACGTTTTCCATAGGCTTTAGTCACAGAGCTTGGTTAATCCTAAAATACCCTAAGGGACTCCGGGTGTGGTGGCTCATGCCTGTAATCCCAGCACTTTGGGAGGCCGAGTTGGGCAGATCACGAGGTCAGGAGTTTGAGACCAGCCTGACCAACATGGTGAAACCTGTCTCTACTAAAAATACAAAAATTAGCTGGGCGTGGTGGCTCACGCCTGTAATCCCAGCTACTCGGGAGGCTGAGGCAGGAGAATTGCTTGAACCCCGGAGGCAGAGATTGCACTGAGCCGAGGTCACACCACTGCACTCCAGCCTGGGCAACAGAGCCAGACTCCATCTCAAAAAAAAAAAAAAATACCCTACGGGATCCCTTGTACTTCACATATATTCTTCCTTACTTCCTTTATGAAGCAGAAGTCCAGTTTCCCCTTGGTAATCAGGATGAGTAGCACTAGCCAGCACAACAGTTCCCTTCTTTGTTGATTCAAAGGCCTTAGAAGCCTAAAAGGGTTAGATTAGATAGCAGTCTTTTTTTTTTTTTTTTTTTTTGAGACAGAATCTCGTTCTGTCACCCAGGCTGGAGTGCAGTGGCGCACCTCGGCTCACTGCATCCTCTGCTGCCTGGGATTCAAGCATTCTACTGCCTCAGCCTCCCCAGTAGTTGGGATTACAGGTGCCTGCCTCCGTGCCTGGCTAATTTCTGTATTTTTAGTAGAGACAGCGTTTCACCATCTTGTCCAGGCCAGTCTTGAACTCCTGACCTCACGATCCACCTGCCTCGGCCTCCTGAAGTGCTGGGATTATGGGTGTGAACCACCGTGCCCAGCCTAGATGGCAGTTGTAACTTCTAGTTTGGTCCAGTCACTGCTGTTTCTACCGATGGAAGTATTCCTGCTGTTGGAACGAAGACTGCCAGACCAGAAGAGTGCGAGGTCATAGCGACAGGAAACACAGATTTTACTAGATGGTCAACTAGGGATAATTGTGGAGGGCTGCCACTCCCGTTTCTATCTTTTGGTTTCTAGCCTTGTCAACCCTGACTATGGGAGAAGCAGCAATATATTGAATACTGACCCAGACAGTATACAGCCTCCTGAAAAGCCTTACCCCAGTCCTGTAAGGTATTACCAAATAGCTGGTACTGTAACTGAATCTTCAAAAGGCCTTTCCACCATTCTGTGAAATCATCTGCCTTAGGATGGTGGGGAACATGGTAAGACCACCGAATTCCGTGAGCATGGGCCCATTGCTGCACTTCCTTTGCTATGAAGTGAGTTCCTTGGTCAGAAGCAATGTTGTCTGGAATACTATGACAGTGCATAAGGCATTTGTGATTTTACAGAGGCAGCTTTTGACAGAAGCATTGCATGCAGTGTAAGCAAATCTGTATCCAGAGTAAGGGTCTGTTCTATTAAAGACAAAACACTGACCCTTCCATAATGGAGGGGTTCAAAGTAATCAGCCTGCCACCAGGTAGCTAGCTGATCACCGTGGGGAATGGTACCATAGTGGAGACTCAGCGTTGGTCTCTGCTGAGGGTAGATTGGGCACTCAGTGGTGGCCATAGCTAGGTTGGCCTTCCTTGGTGAATGGGAGTTCATGTGGCCAAACCCATGCGTAACCTTCATCCCTGCCATCGTGGCCACTTTGTTCATAATCCCATTGGGCAATGACAGAAAAATGAGCCTGACTGTATGTATGAAACAGGTCATCCTGTCCACTTGGTCATAAAATCCTCCTCTGCTGAGTGGGCATTCACATGGCCACAAATGTCTTTACCTTTTTTTCTTTCCCTGGTTGATTTAGAGAGGTCTATCTATAGGCCCATCTATCTCTTCCCAAGGCTTCCTTGTCACCAATTTTCCAATCATGCTCCTTCTACATTCCTGACCAGCCAAACCATTGGCCACAGCCTATAAATTGGTATATAATTGTATGTCTGGCCATATGTCCTTCCAAACAAAATAAACAACCAGGAACACTGTCCCAATCTCTACCCACTGGGAGGATTTGTCTTCACTGCTGTTCTTCAGGGAGGTCTTCAGAAAGGCTCTGTAGTGCAGCAGTTGTCCACTTCTGGGTGATATGTGCATATGACGTAGAACCATCTGTAAACCAGGCCTGAGTCTTCTCTTTTTCCATCATCTGATTGAAGGGAACGCCCCATGAGCCACAGGGGCAGCTGGGATAGAGAAAGCAGTGTAGCAGGAGTGGGGGCCATGGACATTTGAGCCACTTCTTCATGTAACTTAATTATGTCTTCAGATCATGTTCTGGCTGTGTGGGCTTAACTTTACAGCTGGGCGGGTAAGATAACACCCAGTTCATGAAGGGCAGCTCAGGTTACCTGGTAACTTGGTGTCCTGTGGTTAAGCTTTTAGTCTCCATTAATGCCCAGTAGCAGGCCAACAGCTGTTTCTCAAAAGGAGAGTAGTTAATTACAGAGGATGGCAGGACTTTGCACCAATATCCTAAAGGCCTATGCTGCAACTTACCAATGAGGGCCTGCAAGGAGCTCCTAAAAGCATTACTGTCTGCTACTGACACTTCAAGCATTATTGTGTTTTTTTATTTTTTTGAGACAGAGTCTTGCTCTGTTTCCCAGGCTGTAGTGCAGTGGCATGATCCTGGCTCACTGCAGCCTCTGTCTCCCAGGTTCAAGCAATTCTCATGCCTCAGCCTCCTGAGTAGCTGGGATTACAGGGGTGTGCCACCATGTTCAGCTAATTTTTGTATTTTTAGTAGAGACAGGATTTCACCACATTGACTAGGCTGGTCTTGAACTCCTGACCTCAAGTGATCTACCTGCCTCAGCCTCCCAGAGTGCTGGGATTACAGGCGTGAGCCACCACACCTGGCTGCATCATTGAGAAATTTATGTTGCAGCCTGAACCTGTTGTAGAAGCTTCTCTTGTTTTGGGATCTACTCAAAACTACAGCTTTTCAGGTCATGAATGAAGCACATGAGCTGGGTGTTTGAATCCCTGAGGCAATTTTCCCCCTACTTTGTTCAGTGAAATCAGGAGCAACTAGACTGTCTCATTATACTTGTTAGTTTGACAAAATGTTTGAAGGTATCATACACGTTAATCCAGAACCTTGCTTTTTATATTTATTTAATTTAAAGTATCTGGGCTGGGAGTGGTGGCTCATGCCTGTGATCCCAGCACTTTGGAAGGCCAAGGCGGGTGGATAACCTCAGGTCAGGAGTTCGAGACTGGCCTGGCCAACATGGTGAAATCCCATCTGTACTAAAAATACAAAAAGCAATTAGCTAGTGTTCTTCTGATTACTTGTAATTAATGCCTTTAAATCTAGTTAGTTTAGAGTACCAATTTCAGAAACCAACCCCAGAACTAACTCAAAATTTATTATTAAGATCTGTTTCCTATAGAACTATTCTTGATACCAAAATCTGTGTGTGTTAGGGTTCTCCAGAAAAACAAAGTGAACTAGTAGAATGTATACAGTCTCAGTCTCTGTCTCTCTTTCTCAGAATTGATCATGTGGTTATGGAGGCTGGCTAGTCCAAAATCTTCAGAGCAGGCTATGGATTCAGGGAAGAGTTGATGTAGCCCTAGACCAAGGGCAGTCTGGAGACAATTTCATCTTCTTTTTCTTTGGTTTGTTTTCTCTTATGGCTTTCAATTGAATGGATGATGTCCACCCATATTAAAGAAGGTATCTGCTTTACTCAGAATCTACTGATTTAAACGTTAATCCCATCTCAAAAACATGCCATCATGGCACCATCCAGGCTGATGTATGACCAAATACGTGGGTATCATGGCCTGGCCCCATTGACACATAAGATCACTCTCACAGTCAGATAACAAATACTTTTAGCTTTGTGGGTCACATGGTTCATGTTACAACTACTCAACTGTGTGGTTGTAGTCATAGACAATACATAAACAAATGGCCATGGCTGTGTTCCAATAACACTTTACTTATAGATACTAAAATTTGAACTTCATATAATGTTTACATCACAAAATAAACTTTTACTTGGATCCTCTCCTCCTTCCCCCCCACCTACCATGTAAAAAAAAAAAAAAAGTACCACAGCCAGTTGCAATGGTAGGTACCTGTGCATATCACTATGCCTGTAATCCCAGCTACTTGAGAGGCTGAGGCAGGAGGATCACTTGAGCCCAGGACTGCAAGGTTATATTGTGCTATAATTAAGCCTGTGATTGTGTCACTGCACTCCAGCATGTGCAACATAGAGGCCCCATCTCTTTAAAAAAAATATACAGGCAGCAGGCAGGATTTGGCATAGTTTGCTGACCGTCAAGGGCTCTCTTTTCTTTTTTCTTTTTTTCTTTTTTTTTTTTTTTTGAGACGGAGTCTTGCTCTGTTGCCCAGGCTGGAGTGCAGTGGCCAGATCTCAGCTCACTGCAGGCTCTGCCTCCCGGGTTTATGCCATTCTCCTGCCTCAGCCTCTGGAGTAGCTGGGACTACAGGCGCCCGCCACCTCGCCCGGCTAGTTTTTTGTATTTTTGTAGTAGAGACGGGGTTTCACCATGTTAGCCAGGATGGTCTCGATCTCCTGACCTCGTGATCCGCCCGTCTTGGCCTCCCAAAGTGCTGGGATTACAGGCTTGAGCCACCGCGCCCGGCCAAGGGCTCTCTTTTCTAAAACATGTATGTGGTAACAATATGTGCAAAGGCCATGGGTGAAGAGCTTTTTATTTTGTTGCTTGTGTTCCAGTTGGTGCATTCTCAAGAGTAGGTACTTTCTTTTCTTGCTAATTCTCTTCCTGAGCCTATCTTGGGATTTTCTAAGAAGGTTGCTATTAGTCTAGTCTTTTTCCAGCTGCTCCCTAGATTGACGAGGGAGAGGAGAAATTCAGCAAAGATTTATCTCTCCTCATCAAGGCTGTCCCTTGCCTGCTTTCCTGTGGAACAGATGGTGCCTGTAGGCAAAAGTCTGGAAAATGTCAGCTGCCCCTGTTACTTGGTGCTTTGAGCAGAAAGGCGTGTTGGGTTAGTTCCTGGGCTCCAGTGCTTAATGTGTGTGTGTGCTGTTTTGTGTTTTTACCCATCTTTCTGCTTTGGCTTTAGGTTTTTGTATTTGCATTTATATAAACTTTTTATGGAATAAAATTATAATGAAGAGGAGCAGCATAGAGTTGGGGTTGAGAGCTGGCAGTACTGGAACCAGAATGCTTGGCTTGAATCTGGGCTCAAATGCTCGAGAGCTGTGTGACTTTGAGTATAGTTCTTCTGTTTTCTGGGCATCAGTTTCCTAATCTGTAAAAGGGATGGAAATAGGGCCAGGCATGGTTCCTTAGGCCTGTAATCCCAGGTACTTGGGAGGCTGAGGTGGGAGGATAGCTTCAGCTTAGGAGGTCTAGGCTGCAGTGAGCCGTGATTGTGCCACTGCACTCTAGCCTGGGTGACATAGTGAGACCCTGTCTCTAAAAAATAAAAATAAAAATAAAAGATGGAAATGAAATAGTAACTCACACGGTTTTTTGTTTTTTTTTGTTTTGTTGAGACGAAGTCTTGGAATCTCACTCCGTCACCCAGAGTGGAGTGCAGTGACGTAATCATGGCTCACTGTAGCCTTGACCTCCTGGGTTCAAGCAATTCTCCTGTCCCAACTTCCTGAGTGGCTGGAGCTACAGGCACGTGCTATCATGCCCGGCTGATTTTTGTATTTTTAGTAGAGGTGGGGTCTCCCTATGTTATGCAGGCTGATCTCTAACTCCAAGGCTCAGGTGATCCCCCTGCTCAGCCTCCCAAAGTATTGGGGTTATAGGCATGAGCCTACAGTGGCCATCACATGGTTTTCATTTTTTGTTTTTTATTTCTTTTTAATCTTTTTATAGATCTAGTCCTGAATCCAGAACATGATGTTTAAATGAACTAATGTTAACGTACTTAGAAAAGTATCTGCTGCATAGTAAGGATATGGGTTTGTACAATAAATTAATGAAAAATAAAGAGAGCTGCTCACATAGAGTGCAGATTTCAAACCCTCTAGTCTTTCTAGTTTTATTACACTGAATTTCTGCTTCTGAATTTTTAATTTTGTTATAAGAAGGATGTTAGTCCCTCTAAAGTATCATTTCCAATATTGTATATGTTCCATAAATTTTAAGATTATTTACTTCAAATTATTTTATAATGCATATGCCTTTTATATGCATTATACATTCTAATATATCAAAATGCAGCTTCCAAAAATATTTTAGTGTGTATAATTATCTCAGATTACTATTAGTAGAGGTGCTTTTTTAAAAGACAAATATTATATTTAAAAGACCGTGCCACAAAAAGACCCTTCCTCATGGCAGGGAAGATGGACTGGAGATGATGTGGCAATTATGCAAAGAAAACTTCACATTATTTTGTATTTAAAACATAACCTGAGGCCGGGCACGGTGGCTCATGCCTGTAATCCCAGCACTTTGGGAGGCTGAGGCGGGTGATCATGAGGTCAGGAATTCGAGACCAGCCTGGCCAATATGGTGAATCTCCGTCTCTACTACAAATACAAAAATTAGCTGGGCATGCTGACACGCACCTGTAGTCCCAGCTGCTTGGGAGGCTGAGGTAGAAGAATCACGTGAACCCGGGAGGCGGAGGTTGCAGTGAGCTGAGATCACGCCATTGCATTCCAGCCTGGGTGACAGAGTGAGACTCTGTCTCAAAAAGAAAAGAAAAGAAAACAAAACAAAAAACCCTGATTTTATATTTTGTCTTGTCATACAGTTGTATTTGTTTTAAAATATCCTTCCACCCCATCCCAAAGTATTTTATCCAAGTAGCAGCACATCTTATTTCCATGCCTGGCTGGACTCTACTTATACTTGTCTCAAACTAAGGAAAAAGAAAGTAATTTATATCAGTCAGAAGACCTCTACTTCTCAATAAGTTAAAGGGGAAAATGGTCTTAATCTACCACTCACTTTTCTACTAGAATTTCTTAATGTTGCATCAGTGTTTCACAATGTAATCGAAAACTCAAAATACAAATCTTATTTTATTTTATTTTATTTTATTTTATTTTATTTTATTTTATTTATGTTTTGAAATGGAGTCTTGCTCTGTTGCTCAGGCTGGACAGTGCAGTGGCATGATCTTGGCTCACTGCAACCTCCACCTCCCAGGTTCAAGTGATTCTCCTGCCTCAGCCTCCTGAGTAGCTGGGACTACAGACGCATGCCACCACGCCTGGCTAATTTTTGTATTTTTAGTATAGGTGGGGTTTCACTGTGTTGGCCAGGATGGTCTCGATCTCCTGATCTGGTGATCTGCCCGCCTTGGCCTCCCAAAGTGCTGGGATTACAGGTGTGAGTCACCGCACCCAGCCTCAGAACAGTTTATATTTATAAAATTATTTCAAAGATAGTAGAGAGTTCCCATGTGTCTCATATGTTTCCCCTATTAACATGTTACACTTGTGTCATTGATGCACCAATATTGGTACATTTTTATTAACTTTTATAACATACTTTATCCAGATGTCTTCAGTTTTTCTAAAATACCCTTTTTCTGTTCCAGGATCTCATCCAGGAAATCACAGTACAGCTCGTACTCTTGCATCTCAAGGTTGTTGTTGGTTGTGACATTTTCTCACTTTATTTTGATAACCTTGACAAGTTTTGGGGATTACTGGTCAGATGTTTGTAGAATGTCCCTGAATTAGGGTTTTTATTTATTTATTTATTTTTGAGACGGAGTCTCGCTCTGTCGCCCGGGCTGGAGTGCAGTGGCCGGATCTCAGCTCACTGCAAGCTCCGCCTTTCGGGTTCACGCCATTCTCCTGCCTCAGCCTCTGGAGTAGCTGGGACTACAGGCGCCCGCCACCTCGCCTGGCTAGTTTTTTTTTTGTATTTTTTAGTAGAGACGGGGTTTCACCGTGTTAGTCAGGATGGTCTCGATCTCCTGACCTCGTGATCCGCCCGTCTCGGCCTCCCAAAGTGCTGGGATTACAGGCTTGAGCCACCGCGCCCGGCCTGAATTAGGGTTTTTAAAAACTGATTTATAATTCACATACTGTAAAATTTACCCCTTTAAAATATATAATTCAGTGCTTTTGAGTATATTCACAGTGTTTCCCAGCCATCCTGTGGTTGGAAAATTAGATAACCTATTATCTAATTCCAGAAATTCCAGAATATTTTGATCATTCGGAAAGAAACCTCATAACTAACAGCAATTACTCTCCTTTCACTCTTCTCCCATCCCCTGAAAATCACTAATCTGCTTTCTGTCTATATGGATTTGCCTATTCTTTTTTTTTTTGAGACAGAGTCTTGCTCTCTCACCCAGGCTGGAGTGCATTGGCGCAGTCTCAGTTCACTGCAACCCCCGCCTCCTGGGTTCAAGTGATTCTCCTGCCTCAGCCTCCTGAGTAGCTGAGATTACAGGCATGTGCCACCACACCTGGCTAATTTTTTTTATTTTTAGTAGAGACAAGGTTTCTCCATGTTGGCCAGACTGGTCTTGAACTCCTGACCTCAGGTGATCCACCCGCCTTGGCCTCCGAAAGTGCTGGCATTACAGGCGTGAGCCACCGCACTTGCCCTGGATTTGCCAATTCTTAACATATCATATGAAAGGAACCATAATAATGCCTGACATGTTGGCTTATGCCTGCAATCCCAGTACTTTGGGAGGCCAAAGTGGGACGATTATTTTAGTGTAGGAGTTGGAGACCTCTCTGGGCAACATAGTTAGACCAGGTCTCTACAAAAAATAAAAAAATTAGCCAGGCATGGTGGCACATTCCTGTAGACCCAGCTACTAGGGAAGCTGAGGTGGGAGGATTACTTGAACCCAGGAGGTCGAGGCTGCAGTAAGCCATGATTGTGCCAATGCACTCCAGCCTGGGTGACAGAGTGAGACTGTTAAACAAACAAAAAACAAAAAAACATATGTGGCCTTTTCTGTCTAGCTGCTTTCACTCAGCGTAATGTTGTCAGGGTTCATCCGTGTTTTTTCATGAATCGACACACCATTCCTTTTTGTAGCAGAATAATATTCCATAGTACCATGCCATAGTTGTTTTCTTTTTTCCTTTCTGTTTTTTTTATTTTGGAGAAACGGTCTCACTCTGTTGCCCAGGCTAAAGTGCAATGGTATAATCATAGTTCACTGCAGCCTCGACCTCCCTGGCTCAAGCAATCCTCCCACCTCAGTTTGGGTAGCTGGGAATAGAGGCGTGCACCACTATGCCTAACTAATTTTTTAAAAAATTTTTAGTAGAGATGGAGTCTTGCTGTCAGGGAGATCTCGGACTCCTGAGTTCAAGCAATCCTCTCGCCTTGGCTTCCAAAGGTGTTGGGATTGCAGGCGTGAGCCACTGCACCTGACCTCAGATTTTGTTTATTCATTCATCAGTTGAAGAGCATTTGAGTTGTTTCTAGTTTTTAACTTTCTTTTTTTTTTTGAGGTGGAGTCTCACTCTGTCACCCAGGCTGGAGTGCAATGGCATGGTCTTGGCTCACTGCAACCTCCGCCTCCTGGGTTCAAGTGATTCTCCCGCCACAGCCTCCCGAGTAGCTGGAACTACAGGTGTGTGCCCCCACACCTGGCTAATTTTTGTATTTTTAGTAGAGATGGGGTTTCATTATGTTGGCCAGGCTGGTCTCGAACTCCTGACCTCGTGATCCACCAGCCTCAGCCTCCTAAAGTGCTGGGATTACAGGCGTGAGCCACTGCGCCTGACCCCCAGTTTTTAAGTATTATAAATAAGGCTGCTATGAAAATGCATAGACATGTTTTTGCATTAATTTATGTTTTCATTTCTTTTTTTTTTTTTAAGACAGGTTTGGCTCCGTTCCCCAGACTGGAGTGCAGTGGTGCGACCACAGCTTACTGCAGTCTCCACCTGTCAGGCTCAAGTGATTCTCCTACCTCAGCCTCCTGAGTAGCTGGGACCAGAGGTGTGCAACACCACATTTGGCTTTTTTTTTTGTAGAGACAGGTCTTGCTATGCTGCCCAGGCTGGTCTCGAACACCTGGATTCAAGCGATCTGCCTGCCTTGGCCTCCCAAAGGGTTGGGGTTACAGGCTTGAGCCCCTGTGCCCAGCCCCTATGTTTTCATTTCATTTTTTTTTTCTTTGAGACGGAGTCCCGCTGTGTCGCCCAGGCTGGAGTGCAATGGTGCCATCTCCCTCACCGCAACCTCCAGCTCCCAGGCTTAAAGGAGTCTCCTGCCTCAGCCTCCCAAGCAGCTGGGACTACAGGCGCCCGCCACCATGCCTGGCTAATTTTTGTATTTTTCAGTAGAGATGGGGTTTTACCATGTTGGTCAGACTGATCACGAACTCCTGATCTCAGGTGATTCACCCATCTTGGCCTCCCAAAGTGCTGCATTACAGGCATGAGCCACCGCGCCTGGCATTTTCATTTCTTTCTGATCTGCTTGGGAGTAGAATGGTAGGTCACGTGGTAACTTCAGGGTTAACATTTGTAAGCATTGCCAAACTCTTCCACTGTGGCTGTGCTGTTTTACATCCCAATCAGCAGTGTTAGAGGGTTCCAATTTCTCCACCTCCTCCACAACACTTGTCATTGTCTTTTTAATTACAGCCCCAAGTGGCATCTCATTGTGGTTTTCATTTGTATTTCTCTAGTGACCTAACAATTGTACCTTTTCATGTGCTTATTGGCCGTTGGTATTTGAGAACTATTTTAATCCTTTGTCCATTTAAAAAAAATGTTTTTGTCCTTTTGTTGTTGAATAGTAACACTTTTTTTTTCTTTCTTTTTTTTTTTTTTTTTTGAGACAGAGAGTGTCACTCTTATTATCCAGGCAAGAGTGCAGTGGCATGATCTGGGCTCACTGCAATCTCCGCCTCCTGGGTTAAAGGGATTCTCCTGGCCTCAGCCTCCCGAGTAGCTGGGCCTACGGACATGTGCCACCATGCCCGGCTAATTTTCGTATTTCTAATAAAGATGGGGTTTCACCATGTTAGCCAGAGTAGTCTCGAACTGCTGGCCTCAAATGATCCACCTGCCTCGGTCTCCCAAAGTGCTGGGATTACACTTATGAGCCACTGCGCCCAGCCAAATAGTAATACTTCTTTATACATTCTGGATACTACACTCCTAGTAGCTTTATGATTTGCAAATATTTTCTCCCATTTTCTTGGCTGTCTTTTCACTTTCTTAATGTCCCTTGAAGCAAAAACTTTTATGTAACTGTGATGAAGGTCAGTTTATTTATTATTTTTGATTGCTTTTGTTTTAGGTGTCATATCTAAGAAGCTGTTGCCTAATTCAAGGTTACACAGATTTATATATATACACACATATATTTATACATGTATATATAAGTATACATGGAATACGTATGTAAAATATACACATACACAAATGTTATGTATCATTTATACATAGGTATATATGTGTATGTATACATATATAACATGTGTATATATGCTCTATAACAAGTGACTTATAGTTTATTGATGTATTTTTAGTTAATTTTTGTACATGGTATGAGGCAAGGGTTCTGATTAGTTTTTCTAGTCTTCTTTGTCTATTCTGTACAGAATAGTTTTATTGCAGGTTTAGTGTCCTTTAAGTATATAACCTTAAGTGTTTGACTTGGGGATAAATGTAGACTTTGGGAAAATTGAATTTTTGGGATACCTATCAGGGTCTACTAGCATATCATAGTGGAGTTTAGTGGCAATGTCTACTTTGTATCTTCACTCCCCAGTTGTAGAATATGCTGAATCAGACCTATTATTAACTAGCATAAAATATGAGTGAGCCTAATGGCAGTTCTCTTTGGATTTTCTGTAAAGCCCAGGACACCCATTATGACTTCTCAGACTCCAAAGCGAATTTCCTAATGCAGTAGAACATACAGGAGATTATGAGGAAAGGCAGTCAGAGTTTGAAAAGAGAACATACCAGAAACAGTGGAAGATAGGTCCAAGAAACTAGATAAGTGCAAGTTGAGAATTGAATATAGTTTTCTTTTTAATAATACTTATATTTTAATTGTAAAAGTAATTCATAATCATTGCAAAAAGTACAAAACACTGTAAAAATTAAAAATACAAAACTAATCTCAACTTGTGACAGCCAAGAGAAACCTGAGGAAACATGATTATAATGTTTGTGGCATGTAAGTTTGGTGTCTACAATGGAAAAACGATATTAGGGAAAAAAAAGGAAGTATAAGATACAGACATTAGTTAAAACAATGAGAATAAAAAATGAATACCCAATTTCTACTCCTAGAAGAAGTAGTACTGTAACATTTGGTGATGTTCTAGGAGCCAACATTTTTACCCTGCTTTTACTAGGACCTGTTCTAAATAGTATTTTAGCTCATTTAATTGTTAAGCCATTGTATAAAGTAAATAGAATCCCTTCTTTTGTTACAGATTAGGAATTTAATACACAGAGGGTTAAGTAACTTGCTCAAAGTAACATTGCTGTGGAGAGTCAAAGCTGGAATTTGAATCAAAAGAGCCTCAGTCCAAAGGCATGGTTTTTATCACTGGACTATAATGGTGTATATTCTTTCATAATTTTTTCAGTGTATGAATAAACATACAGTATGCCTTTATTTTATTTATTTTTTTGAGACAGAGTCTTGCTCTGTCACCAGGCTGGACTGCAGTGGTGCGATCTCAGCTCACCTCAACCTCCGCCTCCTGGGTTCAAGCAGTTCTCCTGCCTCAGCCTCCCGAGTAGCTAGGACAACAGGCATGCACCATCGCGCCCAGCTAATTTTTCTGTTTTTTTGTAGAGATGGGGTTTCACCATGTTGGCCAGGATGGTCTCGATCTCCTGACCTCGTGATCTGCCCACCTTGGCCTCCCAAAGTGCTGGGATTACAGGTGTGAGCCACTGTGCCCAGCCTACATTCTGTTTTTCGATTCACTCCCGTGATCCAGAGTCAACTTCCCATGTTATTTTATCTGAATATGTATCAATGAACTATTAGAAATTGCAATGTTTTTGTAGGTCAAAAAAGTTGAATATTGACAATTTTATATGGTTCAGCCTAATAGATCATTTTTACCATCAGCGATATTACATGTTATTGTTTATATATACGTTTATTTACTTAGCCTATCTGTTCTCTGTGAGGAACATTACACAGTTTCCGAGATTTTGTTATGATAAAAGTCAGCATTGATAAGCCTCTGTGCACCTGTTTTAATGTAGGATCATTGGTAACTGAGCAGTAGCTTACAGGGCTTGAGAGGGGATTTAACCATTTAGTCAACCTCCACTATCACCCTTCTTTGATAATGGGCAATTGAGAAAGGGCAAATGTGTGTAAAAACTATGCAGATGCAGTTTCAGGATTATTTCCTTCTTATTCCCAGCAGTGTTTTTTCCCAAGCTATATCAGTGTCTAAATTTTGGAGTTACGGATGCTTCCGTTATTTCTGCAGATAGAATATTATTAGGTCAAAAATAATGTTTACTTGTCCATTATATTATATAAAAGTGCCCGTTTCTCCCCACTCCAGCTATCATTGATTACTGGTAAAAAATTTTAATGTATCCGAGTCTAATAGGAAAAGAAAGGCTCTCTTACTTAGATCTTAGATGGGGGGGTCTAAGTTCATATTTTTGTTTTACAAGAATTGAATAGCCAGTGTTTTTGAATTGAATGATCTATCCATTCTGTATAGGACAGTTTAATTATATTGTGATATTGGGGAAGATATTTTTCACAATTTACCCCCTCAAAATGTAGAAAGTAGAAAAAAGGAGGAAAAATCCCACCAAATTTGAACAATGTAGCATGTTTTTAGAGTTAGGGAGATTTTCTTCTGGAAGGATTTCAAGTCTGCCATGTTTGCATTGATTGTGGTTATGGCGCATTTAACTTTTCCAAAGCAGCTTTTCTGTACCACACATAGGAAGACCTGAGGATGAGTGTAAATTAGGATTGTTCGGCTAGTGGTGTGTGCAAACATTTATTGTAGAACCAAGAATTCTTTCTTTAGTATTTTACACATTTAAGAAAATAGGCATGTCCATTGATCCCAGGTTGCTTATGGTTTCTAGAGGCCCCCTCTCAATGCAGCAGTGCTGTGGGGCCCTAGGGGTCCAGTAGTCCCCACCCCCCAGGTCATTCCGGTCAGGGAGGGCGCTGGGACCCCTGCACTGCGGCAAACAAGCGCGCCTGCGCGGCCGCAGAGGCGGGCTAGTGCGCATGCTCAGGCGGGGATGTGTGCGAAGCCTGACGCTGCTGCAGCGAGTCTGGCGCAGAGTGGAGCGGTCGCCGGAGATGCCTGACGCATCGGTCTGAGGAGCGGTCAGTGACGCGATGGAGCGAGCAAGGTCAGCTGTGCCGGTGGCTTCTCTCAAGAGACAGCCTGGGGCGCAGCCACTTTTATTCATCAGATATTCCAAGTTTTCAGGACTTGGAGTACTCAATAAACTGGGAATTTGGGTCCAAAGCCCTTTGTTCTGGAGAACCAGATCCGGAATGTTCAGAGGCTTGTGGCTGTGCCGTTCTGCCCCGATGGTACCCTGTCCGCTCGCTTTGGGGCGCGTCCTCCATCCGCCCCCAACTGTGGTGTCGCGACAGCGACAGGTCCTATTGCGGGTGTCTGCGGTGGGAAGGGCGGTGGTGACGGGGAGCATGTGGGGTAACCGCAGCCAGCAAGGGACATGGGCGGAGGTGGGTACATCGGAGTGATTGCAGTTCCGTGTGGCGAGGGTACGTGGGGGGACCAGTGCATCGGGATTTTAGGCGGAGGTAGGTATATTGGAGTGATCATGGCAGGGCGAAGGTACGTGGAGTGATGGGTATTTAGGGGGGTGTCGAGCGCAGGTGGGTGTATTGAAGTGGCCACGGCGTGGTGGAGCAAGGTACGTGGGGCGACTGGGGGGGATTCGTCGCAGTGACCGAGGCGAGGAGGCTATGGCAGTGGACCAGGGGGATGAGTCGGTGCGACCATGGTGGGGGTTGTGTTGGTGATCGCGGCGCGGGAAGGGTCTGTAGGAAGCGGCTGGGAGGTAGGAGGAAGGCGGTGGCGGTGGGCATTGGCGGCAGTAGGCATGGCGGCGGTGGGCATGGCA
>NC_045439.1:159642823-159735824 GCF_002776525.5 Piliocolobus tephrosceles
GGCGGTGGGCATTGGCGGCAGTAGGCATGGCGGCGGTGGGCATGGCATGGAGGCGGTGGGCATGGCGGCCGCGGGGCCTGTTGCTGTCAGGAGTGACTAAGGGACGCTGAATGATCGCTGCGGCGGGGAGGGCGCATCAGAAGGAGGGGCAGTAGCACAGTCAGCAACCTTTAATTTTCCTGTGACCTGCGGTGGTCATCTGGTTTGTCTGCTGTGGTGATGGTGCTTTTTTATTAAAACTGCGCAACGCCTACACTGCCGCAGGGGCTGCAGAAATGCGTGGAATCCTTGCCTGGTGTACCCTTTAGGATCCCTCGCTTTTGAGGCTATGGCATAAGAAGACAGGAATGATGTGCAGAACTTGCATTTACAGATCTTTTGACTGATAGGCCAGGTGATGCCTGAGGGTTACCTTTTTTTTTCATTGTTTCTCTGTGGAACCAGGTCTCGGAAGGCTGTGTCGACACAGCCTGGGGGTCTGTGTTGCGTCACTGCCATTGTGCGGCTCCTTCAAGATGGCCGCCGCTGCAGCGGCTTAGATCTGCGCACGCGCTTCAGGGTGGGGCTGGCCGCTTCCTCTGTAGAGCAGCCAGTGGGGAGGGGGCGGCTGGTGTGTTTGCTCAGCTTCTGCTGTTTTAAAGTTTCAGCCGTACCCTCTTTAGGGTGCAGTGGTAAGGAGAGGAGGCGGGCTAAGGTGGGCGGCTGCCTCCTCCCCAAAGTGCTGCCTGGGGAAGGATGCAGGTTGCGCAGACGCAGAAGAGGTGACAGTCGCCTTCGTTTGCAATGGGGCGAGACGGGGAGCAGGGGGGTAGGGGCTTACGCAGCTTTCGCCGGGAAGGGATGGCAGCCCTCCCCTTCACCTGGCTGATACAGCAGCTGTTCCTTTCCGGTTGTGGCGCAGTAGAGACGGGAGGAGGGAGATGGGTTGGCACAGGCTCCGCCTAGCAAGCTTGGCAGCCACCCCTTACCCACAGTGCGGCAGTAGAGGATTGGAGGGGAATGTGGCTAGAGGCCAGGCATTTGTACCACCTCCGCCTGTATATGGGATGGCAGCTGCACTGGGCTCCTGCTTTTCTGTTCTGCAGTAAACTGGAGTGGTGGAGGTCTGGAGGCCATCAAAGGTGCAGCCACCCCAAGACCTGCTGTGCTGCTTCAGGAAACTTCCATTAATGATCGAGATTTTAAATTGGTTTTCTGACTCCCTAGAAAATCCTGCCTTTTCATTTTTGTAGTTCTTCTCTTGGTTGTGTTGTGCGCTAATTCTCTATTCAAAGTGGACTTGTTAACCCCTTTTTTAACTCCCTGTAGTCTTTGATTTCCACTCGACACATTTGATAAATGTCAAATTTACTCTATTTAAGATTCACTCATCCTTCTTAATCTCTGGACAGTCCATTCTGATGCACGGCATACGTCCCTTAAATGGGCTGGGGAAGAGGGCATCGTGATGGCTCTTGCCAACCAAGGTTGAAAGGTGTTTCAAATACTGGACCTCTTCATCTTCTGGGATTTGAAAGCTGCAAGTTGTGTTTGCACAAAGAAAATAAAAGAGAAGCAGAAAAGTGGAGACGATCTTATTGGAGTGGGGTTGTGCTTGGGATCAGAGTTAATGTCTTTTTTTGGATTTTTAAATTAATGATCATTTTTGAAGTTGGAGCTACTACAAAAATTTGGTGAGAAAGGTTAATGAATAACTGCATTTTTATATTCCAGTACTTTAAAAAAAATCATTTTATTCTAAGGATTTTGTCTTCCTTCGCATGATTTTCAGTGCTTGCCTTTTTTGTACTTACATTTTCCCTCTGTCATAACTGGTATGTCTGGTTGCACCGAGTTGTAAGTAACAGAAAAGTTACATCTACGAAGCCCGAAAAGCCTTGTTCTGGAATAATCTGTTTTTGGGTAGTTTTAAAAATAGCAGGAGTCTGGGATTTTATATGATACTTATATACTTTTTTTTTCCTGCTTGCATGAAGATAGCACTTAACATACATATATTTCTTGGTTTAACTTCTGGTCATTTGGCTATTTGCAAACTCAGTATTTAGTCTGGTCCGCCATTTTGTAGTCTTGCATTCAGGCCCGGGATCCCAATATGGCAGATCCCTTTGGAAAGGCCTCTTGAAGTTTCAAGGTCTGTGACCTATTCAGTGAATTGGCTCTGTGCTAGGGCTTTTTGGAGGCGGGGAGTGGCAGCCCTTTTTGTGATGCAGAGCAAGGAAGCTTGGTTGAGAGACTCTTACATTGTTGTCTCAGGCAGGGTAGTAGCTGGTTTGGGTTTATTCACAGACCTTGCCTTATCTTAATTTCGCTATTCTGTCTGACCAGTGTGTCATTGCTGAAATGTTTTCCCCATTTATAGTTACTCTGTATCTTTATGCTTCCCTTACCCTGTTCTTTTTCCTAATAAACATTTTTGTTTTCCAAAAAATTTAGTTTATGAGGTGTCAAGGATTCCAAGATAACCTCCTTTGCCACTGCCCTCTGTTACATAGCTATTTTTATGAAGAATCATTTAAGCAGGTTGTAAGTACTGCCCTCAATGACTGGGACAATGAAGGTTTAAAAATCTTACTTCTTCCAAGCGAAGACTTGTCGCTGGTCCTGTCCCTTTTTTTTTTTTTTTTTTTTTTTTTTTTTGTGGCCCAGAGCCAGAAAGCTTGAATGAGAATTGTTACTACCTAAGACAGCCTCTCTCCATTTCTGCATGCTAGCTGGCCCAGAGTGTTTTTGTTTTTGTTTTTTTTAATAGAGCAGGGTCTCCCTATGTTGTCCAGGCTGGACTTGAACAGCTAGACTCAAGCTATATCCTCTCCCTCCTCAGTCTCTGGCCACTGTGGCTGGCCCAAATTCTCTTCTTGTTAATCCTCTGCAGGTTTTATTTTGGAGGCACTGAGGTTCCTTGTGTTCGTGGGGTACAGATTATCCGGCTATCATTAACCTTATTTTTTTTTGTTTTTACAGGACAGGGTCTGTGTTGCCCAGGTTGGAGTGCAGTGGTGTAATTATAGGTCCCTGTAACCTCAAACTCCTGGATGAATCTAGACTCCTGCCTCAGACTCCGAAGCACCTGTTACTATAGGCTTGAGGCACTATGCCCAGCTAACTTTTTATTTTTTTGTGGAGAGGGATCTCCTTATATTGCCCAGACTGGTCTCGAACTCCTGAAATCAAGCAGTGCTTCTGCCTAGGCCTCCCAGAGTGCTGGCATTGCAGCCATGAGCTGCTGTACCTGGCCAGCTTTCTTTGTTTGTTTGTTTATTTTTATTCTTGACGTTGTAAATTTTATGGAAAATGTAGGCCATAATAAAGTTGGGATCCCATTGCTTTTTGCTTTTCAATGTATTTCCAGATTGTTACTTTCCGTGTAAGTGATTTGAGGGCAAATATTTAACACCATTTATATATGATGATTTTTTCGTGATATCCTCAGTTTCATAAAATGTTGGTTTCTGTGTTGGGGATGCAGTTAGATAAATGCATGTGTGTATGTATCTAGAACATTCAGTAAACCAGTGTTTTCAAAATAAATGTCATAGATGACATTTTATATGTAGATTAAAAATAAGTAGATTTAAGCCAGGTGTGGTGGCTCACGTCTATAATCCCAGCACTTTGGGAGGCCAAGGCAGGAGGATTGTTGGAGCCTGGGAGTTCAAGCTTGGGTAGTGAGAACCTGTCTCTACATTTAAAAAAAGGTAAATCTGGGCTGGGTGTGGTGGCTCACACCTGTAATCCCAGCGCTTTGGGAGGCCGAGGTGGGCAGATCACAAGGTCAGGAGTTCAAGACCAGCCTGGCCAATATGGTAAAACCCCGTCTCTAATAAAAATATAAAAATTAGCCGGGTGTGGTGGCACATGCCTGTAGCCCCAGTTACTTGGGAGGCTGAGGCAGAAGAATTGCTTGAACCTGGGAGACAGAGGTTGCAGTGAGCCAAGATCATGCCACTGCACTCCACTCCAGGTGACAGAGCAAAACTCTGTCTCACACACACACACAAAAGGTAAATTCAGAAAGTTGAAATAATAGGATAATAGAATATTTTGGTTTGATGGCCGTTTCCTCAGTTGACCTCAGACCTTTCATATTGAGCAGCTGCTGGTTTTTGTTTGTTTTTTGGTAAGGCAGTGTTTGCAGTTGTATACTATTAATCATGGTTTAGTTGATAGTTTAATTGTATTAATGTACTACATTATTAGCTATATTTGTTTGGCCACCACAATGCAGCACTCATCAGTACTAAATTCCTTTTTATGGCTGAATGACGTTCCTTTGGATATACCGTATTTTCTTCATTCATAAGTTGATGAACATTTGAGTTGTTTCCACTCTTTGGCTGTTATGAATAATGCTACTAGGAACATGTATAATATAATATGTTTAATACAAAGACTTAGTTTCACAAAGTTTTACGTAGCCCTAGTATATGCCAGGTTCTTGAAATTTTGTCTTTTTGGAAGTATGAGAATGTAGTGGTAGCTGGAAAGGCTGCAGGTATAATAGAAAGAACATGAACTGGCCGGGCATGGTGGCTCATGCCTGTAATCCCAGCACTTTGGGAGGCTGAGGTGGGGAGATCACCTGAGGCCAGGAGATCGACATCAGCCTGGCCAACGTGGTAAACCCTGTCTCTACTATAAATACAAAAATTAGCTGGGTGTGGTGGTACACGCCTGTAATCCCAGCTACTTTGGAGGCTGAGTTTGGGTCTTTGTAATATTACTCCATCTAGCAGTAGAGTTAGTGTCATATGTTACTTTCATGCTTAACATTTTTAGGAAGTAGGCAAAGGGCAGGGTCTGGCTCTGTCACCCAGGCTGGTGTGCCAGTGGCATGATCTCAGGTCACTGCAGCCTCTGCCTCCTAGGCTGAAGTGCCTTCTCACCTCAGCCTCCTGAGTAGCTGGCTCCGCAGGCATGCACCACCACACTCAGCTAATTTTTGTAATTTTTCGTACAGATGTTGCCCAGGCTTGTCTCCTGAGCCCAAGTGATCGGCTGGCCTCAGCCTTCCATGAGCCATTGCGCCCTGCCTCATTGGGGTTTTGATTTGCATTTTTTTAGTGACTAATGTTCAGCATCATTTCATATAGATTAGCCATTTGTATATGTTTGGAAGACTGTCTATTCAAGTGTTTTACCTATCGTAGCAATAGAATTTGCCCTTTTATTGTTGAGTTGTATGTTGTTCTTACATATTCCTGATACCAAACTTGAAAAAATACTTTTTTGAGGTGTGATTGACATACAAAAGCTGTAGATAGTTAATGTTAAAAGTTGATATGCTAAGAGATAAGTACATGCCTTTGAAATCATTGTCTTATCAAAATTAGTGGCATAAATGTATCACCTGAAAAAGTTTTCCTTTGCCTCTCCCTACCGTGTTTTTTTTCATTGTTTGGATTTTCTTTTTGTTTGTTTTGGATACTAGAAACAGCTGTATGTTTAGCAAATATTTTTTCCTATTCTGGTTATCCTTTCACTTTCTTTAGTGTTTTCGGAACTTTATTTTTTTTGATGAAGTCCTCTTTACTTCTTATACTGCTCGTAATTCAGGTGTTATATTTAATAGACCATTGTGTAATCAAAAGTAATAAACTTTATCAGTGTATAAAAGTTTACCATTTAGAAATCGAATATGTGTGTATGGCTTGATTAGAACATTTAAACTCTTGAAGGAATAAAACAGCTGTGCATTATTGGTAAGCTATTTTACCAATCTAAAAGTCTAACATGACTTAAAAACATCAGGGTTCAGAGAATTATTAATAGCTTTTGGCATTTATCTTTTGAATTTTGCTTTTGAGTTATTACTTGTGTTACTTTGCTGATCTTTCTGATTTATCATCTTTAAGGGTTCATAGGTGGTTTCTGCAGTCCTTAATATGGCTGGTCTGAGTGTTTCTGATTTCATGTTCTGTTCCCTTGAGCAGCCATTTTGTGAGGGGTTCTGCAGACATGACATGGCGAGCTTTTTTTGTTTGTTTTTGATATGTGGATAGTTTTTAGCCTGAGCAACTCTTCTGTTGCTTTTCAAATCCTAAAGAAAGCGCTATTTGCATGTTTTTTTAAAGTAGATATTTTATAATTTAAACTATGTTCTAGTCCACTATACAAAAGTATGTCTATTGTATCCTAAAAATATTTTTTGAAACCATTTTTGAAATCAGGTTTACAGTTTTTGGAGGGAAGGTAAGTAAGGGCAGTGGTGTAATGTGTGTATGTATCTCTGCATAAGTGGGAATTTTACATGTACATGACTACAAATAGAGGTAGATACATTATTTTAATTTCCTGATTTTTTTAAAACCAGGTTTTCTGATGTCATGGGCTTCTAAAAGGAGAAAAGAAGTGGTTATATCATAGATTCTGACTGTTTGAAGGTTAAAGATCTTGTAATAATGTTAACTTGTTTTAATTAGATTTAAAAATCCGTTACAGTAAATGTAGTTCTAAATATAACCTTGACAAATAGTTATTTCATAGATTGATGCAGTCTACCAAACAAATCCCTCTCTTTTCTGTTTCAGGGATCGCTTACACCTGAGACGAACTACCGAACAGCACGTACCAGAGGTGGAAGTCCAAGTCAAACGCAGAAGGACTGCCTCACTGAGCAACCAAGAGTGAGTACAAATGCAAGTCAGAATCTCATTTCAGAGTAGAACAAAATAGCATGCAATGAGGGGATTAAAATGAACATAATTGAAGAAGCAGACACATATAATACAGAACATGTAGTAAAAAAGCAGTGAAATTCTTAACCATATTGTCCTAAAATAATTAAAGATTTTAGTATAATTTTCTTTTTCCTATACATGTGTAAGTGCATTTATCTTTATACAATTTTGTAATTACCCTTCAACATAAGCATATTTAAATTTTTCTGCATTCTTATATTATTAAATCACTTTGTATGCTTGCAGAATGTGTACTGTGTGCTGAAGTGATTAATTTACATATTCATTCTTGCTCTGATATTTAGGTGTTTGTTTTTGGTTAGTGCATTTATTCTGTTAAAATTTAAAATACATTCTGTGTTTCTTACCCTGTTTTTAGTATGTATGTGTGGAATGTATATATAGGATGTATACACAGACACACTCAGACACATTTTAATTTAGATTTCTAGAAGGGAAATTTTAATTAAAAATATGTGAACATTTTAAATGACCTAATACATATTTAGTCCACATTGAAACTTTGGCATTTAGTCATTGCCGTTAAAATTTTGACAGTCAGTAGATAGCATTTTTTTTTCTTAGCTACAATTGTTTTATTTTCTTAATTATAAGTATCAATAGTTCATGAAGATGATTCTTTTTGTAAAACAGTTTTGCATAAAAAGTATTTTAAAGGAACTACGAATTTAAAAAGTAGTTTAAAGCAACTACGAATTTACTGGCCTTTTCCTCCCCAAAGATAATCCTTAAGTAAGTAGCCCTCTGTCCTTTCAGACCTTGTCCTAGGCATTGTGTGTATGGTGGAGACAGAGGAAGGGAGGGCATGGGACACATTGGAAGTTTGTGTGCATGCGACACGATGCTGTATGTATTTTGACAATATGTCTTGGTGATCTTTTCATATCGGTACACATAAATCTATTTTACAAAGTGTGGGTGGTGTGATAACATTATTATTTTAATGAGTAGCTTGCTGCTGGATATTTAGTTTGTTTGAATTGTTTGACTATTAACAATGGAAAGAACACTCACTCTGAAAACGCAGTGTAGGCCAGGCGTGGCCCCAGCACTTTGGGAGGCCAAGCCAGGCAGATCACAAGGTCAGGAGTTTGAGACCAGCCTGGCCAACATGGTGAAACCCCGTCTCTCCTAAAAATACAAAAATTAGCCGAGTGTGGTGGCACGTGCCTATAATCCCAGCTACTTGGGAGGCTGAGGCAGGAGAATTGTTTGAGCCCAGGAGGTGGAGGTTGCAGTTAGCCAAGATGGCACCACTGTACTCTAGCCTGGGTGACAGAGCCAGACTCCGTCTCAGGAAAGAAAAAAAAGAAAATGCAGTGTATGAATACTAATTTATTTATTTTTTCCAAATTAAAGTTTTTTCCTTATAGTAAAAACTGGGTAGTAGTTTGTGTGTGTTTTGTTATTTCCTCATTTCATATGTGAAAAGTTGAGCTGGACGTGGTGACTCATGTCTCTAATCCCAGCATGTTGGGAGGCTGAGGTGGGTCACCTGAACCCAGCAGGTAGAGGCCAGCTTGGGCAGCATAGGGAGACCTCCTCTCTACAGAAAGATAAATTCGCCAGGCGTGGTGATGTCTACCTGTAGTCTCAGCTGCCTGGGAGGCTGAGGTGGAAGGGTCACTTGATCGTAGGAGGTTGAGGCTGCAGTGAGCCATGTTTGTGCCACTGCACTCCAGTGGGTAATAGTATGAGATCGTGTCTCAAAAAGAAAAAAACAAGTTGTCAGGCCGGGCGCAGTGGCTCAAGCCTGTAATCCCAGCACTTTGGGAGGCCGAGACGGGCGGATCATGAGGTCAGGAGATCGAGACCATCCTGGCTAACACGGTGAAACCCCGTCTCTACTAAAAACACAAAAAACTAGCCGGGCGAGGTGGCGGGCACCTGTAGTCCCAGCTACTCCGGAGGCTGAGGCAGGAGAATGGCGTGAACCCGGGAGGCGGAGCTTGCAGTCAGCTGAGATCCGGCCACTGCACTCCAGCCCAGGAGACACACAGCAAGACTCCGTCTCAAAAAAAAAAAAAAAAACAAGTTGTCAAACATCTGTTAGCAAGTTTTAAATTACGGTGAGGGTAAAGTTTTTTATTTTTTCTGATTTATTTTGCTGTTTTTTATTTTTGTGAGTATATACTTTTCATTTTTAAAATTGCTTTGGAAGACATATTTTATGTATGTTTTGTTTGTATATTGATAAATATTTTGTAAGTATTTTGTGTAGTATAATTTGTCCTTTATAATAGGTTATTCGATCATTCATTTTATTGGATATGGTAATCTTTTTCCTCTTTTCATTCCTTTTTTTTTTTTTGAGACAGAGTTTTGCTCTCATTGCCCAGGATGGAGTGCAACCTCTGCCTCCCGGGTTCAAGTGATTCTCCTGCCTCAGCCTCCCAAGTAGCTGGGATTACAGGTGTGTGCCACCACTCCTGGCTAATTTTGTATTTTTTAGTAGAGATGGGATTTCTCCATGTTGGTCAGGCTAGGTTCGAACTCCCAACCTCAGATGATCCACCTGCCTTGGTCTCCCAAAGTGCTCGGATTACAGGTGGGAGCCACTGCGCCCAGCCTCTCTCTTCATTATCTTGTAACTCTGACATTTTTTTGAAGTGCCATTACTATTTCCTGAGTTTCTGGAGGTGGTTCAGAGATTGTGGTGGAGGTAGGGCTGAGGGTTAGCACTCTTAGTTTTAGGACTGTTAAGTGGGTGAAGGTTCTATCTTGCTATATTTTTGTTGCAGTTTTTTTCTTATATGGCCTCAGTGTGGACTCAATAACAGGTATTCTCATCCTCATCTTGTTGTGGGATGAGGTAAGCCTTCTAGGCATCTTGTCCATATTTATGGAAACATTTTGATGGTTTTGAAGAAGAAATAACTTGACTTTTTCTAATCTGCACTGCATACATATGTACAAATACTGCAGGGTCTTGAGTTGGGGGAATGATCTGAAGAAAGTGTAGAGTTAGGGAAATAGTATAATTTTCCCAGTTGTGCCTTTTCATTTTGAGAGTAATTGGATTATGGAATGGGTAAGCAGGATTGATTAGCACTGCCTCGTTATCCATGTGTTTAGGATTCTCAGGATTGGTATACTTAGATTGTTACACTGGAAGTGTTCGGTATTTACCCATTCATCTCCTGCGTCCTCCCAAACCGTTAAGTAGTGTTGGGAGGCAGTGTTCCTGGAGGAGCTGTGTGGTTATTAACACTAAAGATCAATGAAGGAGGCCGGGCACGGTGGCTCACGCCTGTATTCCCAGTACTTTGGGAGGCCAAGGTGGGCAGGTCACCTTAGGTCAGGAGTTCAAGACCAGCCTGGCCAACATGGTGACACCTCATCTCCAGAAAAATACAAAAATCAGCCGGATGTGGTGGCGTGCACCTGTGATCCCAGCTACTCAGGAGGTTCTGGTGGAAGAACCGCTTGAACCTGGGAGGCAAAGGTTGCAGTGAGCTGAGATCGTGCCGTTGGCTGTGCCTGGGTGACAGAGTGAGACTCCATCTCAAAAAAAGAAAGTAAAAAGTTCACTGATTTAAGTTTTTTTATTTATTCTGTCTGTGTATGTGTCACTAAATCAGTTCTTATTCTTTGGGGCTGGATGATGCATTGTGAGTTCGAAGGGAAATTGGAAATTGGAGCTGGAGGGCTGTCTTAATCTATTTTATGCAAAGCTTCAAATGTCTTTTCAAATTAATATTCTGCAGTTTATGAATTAAATACTGTATAGGCTGCTTCATATTTTCTCAGTCTTTAATCTTCTGTTGGGTTACAGGTTAAATCTGAGGGGGACACTGCAATAGAGAATTCTCTTAAGTTTCAAGATAACAGTTTTTTTTTTGACTGAAATACTTTTTAGACCTTTATTAAATCAGAGACTTAGTTGTCATTTGTAAACAAAAAGGTTATAATGGAGAATGCCCAAATTAAGATTTATTCATAGACTATGAATTAGAGTATAAAGTAGACTATGAATTAGAGTGTGAAGATTTATAGGTATGCGCAGTGCAATTCTGACGACCTGGAGTTAGTGCAAATTTCACAGTTGTGCAGATGCCTTCCAGAACATTCCTCTCAATGCAGACACCAAGTCCACGCTCCAGGGTTGGCAGGGCACCCACACTTCTGACCAACTGTCTATAGATTCTGAGGTCCTACTATTTTCTCAGATTTTATAATTGACTAAGGTTTTTTAAATGACTAGTAGAACTCAAGAAAGTGCTATACATATTTTATTATAAAGGATACAAATGAACAGATGTATAGAGCAAAATCCAGGCAGGTCCCACACAAAGCTTCCCTGTCCTCAGGATGCATTATCTGCCCATTAGTGTATATCACCAATCAGGAAGCTCACCAGAACTCCTGATGTCCAGGACTTTTGTTGGGGATTCATTATGTTGACAACATTGAATCATTGGACGTGTCACTGAATTCAGTCAGCAGCTCTCCTGCCCTCCCAGGAGGGCTTGCTCAAAGCCCCAACCCTTTAATCTTTGTTTGATATTTTGTGGCCTGGTTAGTCACCATCTTGAGACATCTCATTACCATGAACTCAGGTGTGATCCTAGGGACCCACCTGGAATAACAAGCACATTTCTTTCACTTGGTAAATTCCCAGGATGTATAGGTTATTTCCCAGGAACTAGGAGCAAAGACGAGCTAAATTCTGTATTGTACAGAAACATGTTTAAAATGTGACTGAAAAACTATAGAAAAAAGTCCAATTTCCAAATCCTTACATACCAACAAGGGCAGCATTGTTGGTGATTCCCCACCTCCTCACCTGAGGGCAAGCTAACTGTCATTTCCTATATCTCTTCCTTCTCATGATCAGATTTCACAGCCAGGTTACCCATTCATAGGGGTATGTTGAGGGCTTTTCTCTGGAATTCCCTGCTTACCAGTAGATGATGGGTTTACATATTTTAAGAGCCCTTAAATAGCCCTGGAAGTTTTATATTTCAGGTAGTGATTTGTCAGGAGGATCAGTATGAAGGACAGCCTGAACATCTCCCTGCAAATGCTGTAGCAGCATATCCCTCCCCTCACCCCTGGAGAGAAAGGATTGTTCACATAGGATAACTGAAACTTAGTGACTATATATGGTACTGATGGTGTTTCTTCAGGGCTACCGGCTCTTGTGCTTTTAGTTCTTTTGGAAATATTTCTAGACTTGGTAAGTAACTAAGTATCACCTAATCCCCTTGCATAATCACTGTGTAGAGATTCCTGTTTTGTTTTATAATTTCTCATAAGATAGTGTCATGCTCTGACCCTAAAGAAAGATCTTGCCTAGGTGTGGTGGCTCATGCGTGTAATCCCAGCACTTCGGGAGACTAAGGTGGGTGGATCACCTGAGGTCAGGAGTTGGACACCAGCCTGGCCAACATGGTGAAACCTCATCTCTACTAAAAATACAAAAAAATTAGCCAGGTGTGGTGGCGGACACCTGTAGTCCCAGCTACTCGGGAGACTGAGGCAGGAGAATGGCATGAACCTGTGAGGCGGAGCTTGCAGTTAGCCCAGATTGCGCCACTGCACTCCAGCCTGGTTGACAGAGCGAGACTCCGTCTCCAATTAAAAAAAAGAAAAAAAAACAAAAAGCAGCCGGGTGTGGTGGTGGGCACCTGTAATCCCAGCTACTTGGGAGGCTGAGGCAGGAGAATCACTTGAACCCAGAAGGCGGGGTTTACAGTGAGCCAAATTTGCATCATTGTACTCCAGCCTGGGCAACAGAATGAGACCCTGTCTCAAAAAAAAAAAAAAAAAAAAAAAAGGAATATCTTCTTAAATGTAAGGGTCCCTAGTTTTCGTTCACATGGTTTCTTATAAAGACAAATGTCCTTTTATCATTTATATGTATTGTGCTCTTGTTGTAGGTGTCAGTTGTACCCGAGGCGTTCTCAGCAGCAGCAAGTACCTGTGGTGGATTTCCAGGCTGAACTGAGGCAGGCATTCTTAGCTGAGACACCAAGAGGTGGTTAAAGCCATATTGGAATAGCGAGGAATCTGATTCCAGCAAAAACCAGGTTAGAACTAATGCAGCAATGATCAAGAATAAAGAATCATTAAAGAATGGGTGTTGGGGGGTTCTCTTAATTATCAGTCACACATTACATTTTTTCCTTGGAGCTTCATACGATAAGCACATTGCGGAAAGTTTTAAAAAGTAAAAGCAGGACCTTACATTTTCTGCCCTGACACTTCTGTCATGTTTCTGTATTCCAGTTATTGTAGTGCATGTTTTTCAGGTAGTTTTCTTTTGTGTGTTTTTTTTTAATGATATAAAAATATTTCACTATAAATGGCTCTTAAATACCCTGTTACTGAATGTTTTATAATTTCCTTTTGTGGGAGGTGTCGTTTTTTTCTGCCAGTAGTTTGAACAAAACTTTAGTAGATAGCTTTGTATAAAAGTTAAGGTAGAATAATTTTTTCAGATACACAGATGTAAAAATAAATTGAATCAAGGAATATGAACTTAAGGGACATTTTTCTAAATTTATTGCAAAGTATTATATTAGTATTCATTGCTTTCAAAAAATAAAAGGCCAGTTACAACATACTTTCACAGCATTATTTTAATTCGAATTTAGTTTATGTCTAGTGAATTATAAATACACAACACATAATTAACAATTAGTATTAGAGAATCTAAATACTTTCTCATGCTTATTTACTAGTTCTTTTTGTTTTTTTCTCACTTTTCTGTTTTAACCAATGTATGTCCTATTTGAATCAGCAGTGTAATAAAAATATGATAAATTTTCAACGTGATATAGATTTATTTGGTTTCTTTTTATGTTGTTGCTTTCATTTTTTAGGAAAAAGCTATTACAAAGTTGATTTTGATTTATTTTCTTGTTTTTCCTTTGTGATTTTTCTTTTTTTCTACTTTAAGTTTAGAATGCCCTCATTTCTGAGAGTTTAGTGTTTACTTTTAACAAAGTAAGAGCAGAGAGGAATTGGGTTTACTGATAAATTTCTTCTAGCCTTTTTTTAAAGTCTGTTTTTGAAATATTATTCTTCAACTTGAATCAATGAGCCTTGTTTATGGGCACCATTTTGAGTTATTTATTTAGAGATGAAGTCTCACTCTGTCGCCCAGGCTGGAGTGCAGTGGTGTAGTTTCGGCTCATTGCAACCTCTGCGTCCCAGATTCAAGTGATTTTCCTGCCTCAGCCTCCGAGTAGCTGGGATTACAGGCACCCCCGACCGCACCTGGCTAAATTTTGTATTTTTAGTAGAGACGGAGTTTCACCATGTTCTTCAGGCTGGTCTCAAACTCCTGAGCTCAGGTGATCCACCTGCCTTGGCCTCTCAAAATGCAGGGCTTATAGGCGTGACCCACTGTGCCCGGCCAATTTTGAGTTTAAATCAAAGGAGACAGAAATTTTCTGAGAAATCCTCCTTTCTTGAATCCTTTATACTCAACATTTTCTAGTAATTGCATAAGCAGATTGGAATCTGATCATTGTCCCAAGCTGTTCCCTAGAGTAAGGGAATTTTTCATTGAATAGGTGTGCAGAACTTTCTTCTTTTTAGGAATTTTTCAGTTTCTCAGTTCAGTTCACAGATTTTTGTAAATTTTTAAATACAACATTTAAGTCATACATTATACACTGCAAGTAGGACCATCTAATTTTATGGTATTTATTTATATCTTATTCTAGTCTCAACTGCTAGTTCTACCTAGATAGTACCCGTTACTAGTATTCCTGTAGAACACAGGTTGGTAATATATCTGGACCACTACCTGTGTCTATAAATGAAATTTTATTGGAACACAGCTAAATTCATTTATTATGTTATCCTTGGCCACATTGGTGCTACAGTGGTGCAGCTTTGAGTAGTTGTGGCAGATTGAAGGACAGGCAAAGCGTAAAATACTTAGTATCTTGCTATTTAAAAGAAAAAAATTGGCTGAGTTTTGTTTTAGAGGAGCAGATTCAAAGAAGAAAACACCAAAGTGGGGGCCAGTGAATATAATCATAATGTCATAGAAGGTGATGAAGAATGGATTATAGAAGTATGTATGGAGTGTGCATTACAGGGTAGACAGTCAGATGAATTTCTTGGGGAAGGGATCAGTCTAAGAGTCATGTTAAAGCCTGCTGTGGAGGAAGATGGGTAGTCTTAATGACATTTAAACACTTGGTACCCTTTTTCATTAAAAATGTAAGGCACATTATGACCAGGAGAAATAGGAAAATAAACTATTATGTGGCTGGGTGTGGTGGCTCACACCTGTAATCCTAGCACTTTGGGAGGCCGAGGCAGGTGGATCACCTGAGGTCAGGAGTTTGAGACCAACCTGGCCAACGTGGCGAAACGCTGTCTGTACTAAAAATGCAAATGTTAGCCAGGTATAGTGGCAGACACCTGTAATCCCAGCTACTCAGGAGGCTCAGGCAGGAGAATTGCTTGAACCCTGGGGACAGAGGTTGCAATGAGCAGAGATTGTGCCATTGTGCTCCAGCCTGGTCAACAGAGCAAGACTTCTGTCTCAAAAAACAAAAACAAAAACATTGTGTTATGAATGTTAGTTCTGTTTTTGTTTGGTACCTAAATATTTACTAGGGTACATATCCAACTGGATACTTACCTAGTAGTTGGGATGCAGGGTGTACTGTTAGTATGACTTTTAAACGTTTTTGTTACATTGTTTTCTAAACACATCATGAGACGTATTGATTTCCACTAAAAATTAGTAGACCATTACTTTCTCAGTAACACCCTTTGTATTCTGGTGTTTTTCTGTTTTTGTTAAACCTTTCCAATAAAGGAAATTTGTTTTCTTGTGTTTTTAATTGGAATTATTGCATATTAATATTTTGCATTTAGTTTTCTTTTGTCACTTGTTTTTGCATACTCTTCAATGGAGGATCTCTACGGAGACCCTCCATAATTTTAAATTTTAACAGATGAATACCGATACTCTGTGGTGTCTCTCATTTGCTATGTGTACCTTGGCCAACCCTAGTCATCTTATTTTACTTTTTGCTATGTGTGCTTTGGCCAACCCTAGTCGTCTTATTTTACTTTTGAATTAAAGTAGATTTACATTTTTATGCAGTTTAATCACTTGAACATCTACAGTTTCCTAAAGTTTGTGCTTCCGTGAGGGATACCAGTTGGTTTATTTGCTTATGTATCCTTTGATCTCCGAAGATACACTATGACTGCTGATCCATCCTTGCAGTGTGATGTTGCTACTATTGTCTCCTTTCTCTTGAAGCTTTCTTTTCTTGTGCTGTAAAGATAAATTTGACCACCCTGCAGTCATTTATTTTCTTTCATTTACAAGGTCATAACTACATTGTATCACATTTAGGGATGAGAGAGAACTGTTTCTAAATTTCAAATCTGTCTCCTAAAGGAATCCTTTTAACTGCTGTAGGAGGTCAACTCCTATTGTGAGTGAAACATGTATCTCTTCTATCTATACAAGTTATTATTTTATTATATTGTTTATGATATATATACACACATATATATGCAAAATATATATAATATATAATATATATATATTTAAAATAATCTATCCCTAATTCTCTAGGTCTTCAGTTCTTTGGGCCATAACTCACGTCCCTAGATGTCTTTCATACTATATGGACTGCTAAGCTTGTGGGAGTTATTTATATCCTATTGCTCAAGGTCATCGCCAAGGTCTGACTTTTCACAAAAAAATTCCAACCTCTGGCATAAATGGGTTAAAAATAGCTTTAGTGATGTAGAGCTGCTAAACATGAAATCCATCCAATTCAAGTACATGAAGCAATGATTTAAGTACATTTATAGAACTGTGCAATCATTGACATGAACTACTCAGGAAACATTTTCATCAGCATAGTAAGATCTGTCATGCTCATTCACAGGCGTGATCCTCGTTGTCTCTTTGGATGGCTGAAGGTCCCAAGTGTTGCAATGCTATAAAAATGGATATTGCTGGCTGGGCGTGGTGGCTCACTGTAATCCCAGGACTTTGGGAGGCCGAGGCTGGCAGATCACCTGAGGTCAAGAGTTCGAGACTAGCCTGGCCAACATGGCGAAACCTCATCTCTACTAAAAATACAAAAGTTACTCGGGCATGGTGGCAGGTGCCTGTATTCCCAGCTACTTAGGAGGCTGAGGCAGGAGAACCACTTGAACCCGGGAAGTGGAGGCTGCAGTGAGCCGAGATTGTGCCATTGCACGCCTGCCTGGGTGACAGCACGAGACTCCGTCTCAAAAAAAAAGAAAATATTGCTAGAGAGTCTCACATACCATGTTTTCTTGGATTTAGACTGCTTTATAAAGAATCATAATATTCAAAACTTCTAAGTTTATAGGCCTTAAACTCTCTCACTCATTATATATAGGTCAGAAACTACGTTTAATGTTTGTGGGGGTCTTTGCTTATTTGAGAAGTTCTTTTAAGATCTTTACAAGTTTTATTTAATACTTTTTTAAATGTACAGACACCAGATCCATGGCCACTGAATGACAGCCCCGCATTAGAGTATTCCCTTTTTTTGAGATGGAGTTTCACTCTTGCTGCCCAGACTGGAAAGCAGTGGTGTGATCTCGGCTCAAAGGAATACTTTTGAATCCTTTCCAAAGTAATTTGTGTTCCATTTTTAAATTAGTGTGTTAAGCACTTTGAGACCTTTTACAATTCGGGCTAGATTTGGTTGCCATATTTAATAGCATTTTTTAAATTATGGAGAAAAGGAAAACAGTATGCATGTTTGATTACGGTCATGAGCTGCATAACAGTTCCAGTCAACAACAGACTGTGTGTGTGATGGCAGTCCCTTAAGATTACAAAACCATGTTTTTATTGTACCTTTTCTCTTTTTTCCCCCACTGAGATGGAGTCTTGCTCTGTTGCCCAGGCTGGAGTACAGTGGCACCATCTCAGCTCACTGCAAACTCTGCCTCCTGGGTTCAAATGATTCTCCTGCCTCAGCCACCTGAGTAGCTGGGGTTACAGGCACCCGCCACCACACCCAGCTAATTTTTGTGTTTTTAGTAGAGACACCATGTTGCCCAGGCTGGTCTTGAATTCCTGACCTCAGGTGATCTGCCCACCTCGGTCTCCCAAAGTGTTGGGATTACGGGCGTGAGCCACCACCCCCAGCCACTTCTCTGTTTAACATTGTATTGTGAGTGTTCATGGTATTCAGGATAGTAACATGATGTACAGGTTTGTAGTCTAGGATCTACCATATAGCCTAAGAGTATAGTAGACTCTGTGTATCCTCTAGGTTTGTGTAAGTACACTGTTCATACCATGATAAAATCACCCAGTGCATTTCTCCTCATGTATCCCCATTGTTACGTGATTGATTGATTTTGAGATGGAGTTTTGCTCTTGTTGCCCAGGCTGGAGTGCAGTGGCATGATCTCGGCTCACTGCCACCTCTGCCCCCCAGGGTCAAGAGATTCTCCTACCTCAGCCTCTCGAGTAGCTGGGATTACAGGCACCCACCACTATGCCTGGCTAATTTTTTCTGTTTTTAGCAGAGGTGAGGTTTCACCATGTTGGCCAGGCTGGTCTTGAACTCTTGACCTCAGGTGATTTATCCGCCTTGGCCTCCCAGAATGCTGGGATTACAGGCATGAGCTACCAAACCCAGTCGTTAACGTGATTTATAACTTTGTCCTTCATTACATGATGTATGAAAGTTGTTTATGTGAGTCTATATATATATGTTCCATAGTTGTGTATCCTCTTTTGACATGGGAAGTCTTAGGCAGGTTTATAACACATTTGGTTCTTAGTGGGGACAGATTACCTGCCATCATCTTGAAGTGAATTTAGGGGAAGAAAGAACGTTGCAAATGACAACATAGATATTTTAGAAAAAAGGAAAAATCTGAATGAAAGAGTAACTGAAATGTTGATATAGAGATGACTTAATTCTGAACTAGAGAGAGACACATTACGTTAAATGAGGATGGAAAGAAAAATACTAAATTTTGAAAAATGAAGCTTAGTTTTTGAAAGATGTAGGAATTACTAGGTAAAATAAAATTCAACGAGTTTCGTCAGTCCTAAGTGTGTCAGATGTGACAGTTAAGAATGGGACTTGTGAAATTTGGCCGTCCCTTGGTGAGGAAGCTAGTATGAGAGGAAGGATGTTTTTGAATATGTCTGTCAGTGATTTTCGTGCCTGTTTTAAAATATGGTAGATTGCAGTGCAGCTTTAACATGCTTTCCTCTGCAGGCTCCGTCTACTCTTTGAAGCTTCTGCCCAGCTTGCATTGTTTCTAGGAGAACCTGCGTCATACCTTTATCTATAGCCTTCCCCTAGGTCTTCAGAAGCACCAATTTTTAACTGTGGACATTGGATTTGGTGGAACAGCAATCATGGTAAGCTGTACAATAAGGCTGAGGGTTGAAAACGTGATGTAAGGGCTGAAAGAAATCGTTTGCCAGCATGTGCAGTGATTTTGGGTTCTGAATGTTAGTACACATCCATGGATATAGGTTCTCATTGCACTGAGTATCAGCTGGAGATGAGCTGATTTTTATTTTTTTCAGACGGAGTCTTGCTCTGTCTCCCAGGCTGAAGTACAGTGGTGTGATCTTGGCTCACTACAACCCTGGGTCCAAGAGATTCTTGTGCCTCAGCCTTTTTATAAGAGACAGGGTTTCACCGTGTTGGCCAGGCTGGTCTCAAACTCCTGACCTCAAGTGACCCACCCACCTCGGCCTCCCAAAGTGCTGGGATTACAGGCGTCAGCCACTGTGCCTGGCCGTGAGAAATGTTTTATGATGTGAGAAAATACAGGAGTATTTGGTCATGATCGCACCAGTGGTGAAGGACTGTCCTGCAGATGATGGACTCCCAGGTCAGATTAAAATAGAAATAAAGAGGACTTTGAAAATGGAAGGGTTTTGGCATTAATAGAACAGAGGGAAGCAGTCTGGAGAGAGAACACCTTAATCATTGTGGTTTGGTTTAGTTAGGGGAGTGGACAGTTCACAGCATGCATTGTTTAAGAGAAGAATAATCACCCCTAAAGAGGTGAAAATTGGTTCTTGAGATGTGAAAAAATACTTCATAATCCTTTGTGGTCCTCCAGAGACCCATCCTAAATATGGAAGAATGTTGGTGAAAAAGTAGGAGAGAGTATTTGTTAAGGAAACCAGGCTTGGATTATATTAAGGGTGGAGAAGAAACAGAAGATTAGAAGACTAGGGTGTTGGCAAGCTGAACGTGACTCTTGTCTTACTGCTTCCAGACTGTGGGCAAGAGTAGCAAGATGCTGCAGCACATTGACTATAGAATGAGATGTATCCTGCAAGATGGCCGAATCTTCATTGGCACCTTTAAGGCTTTTGACAAGCATATGAATTTGATCCTCTGTGATTGTGATGAGTTCAGAAAGATCAAGTAAGGCTGATTTGGGTAAATGGGGGTTGGATGCAGAGACAGTGGGAAGGGAAGGCCAGAGCTGGAGTAAGGGATTTCCAAGGGTAACTGAGGTAGGTAGGGAAGCTATGGTAGAGCCAGTCTATTATTTCACCTCTTGACCTGATCTCTGAATTAGGTCAGAGTCTGCATATAAACTCTTTTAAGTTTGTGAGACAATCATGGATTTATTACTGGGAATAAAAGTGTATGCTATGCTCAAAATATTAAGTTACGTTTATTTTTAAAATTGAGAAAAATGCTATTGTTAATTGGTTGGCTTCTGCAACAGTCTTAGATGGAATAAATCTTGGTTGAAATAGAGAATAATAATTGTTCTTCATGGCTGAGGAGTTGGGGTATGGTTGCTATTTGTTATCCTCTCTTTGCCCATTACTGTTCCCATTATTTCAGTTGTGTCACCCTGTCATTATGATTTAATTATTTAAGTAATTTTTTAAAGAAGTTTCCATTTTAATATGGAAACCGAAGTTTCAACTTTGTTTTCCTTAAAAGGCATTTTACAAAAGAAATGAGTCTTGTTGTGTAACATCAAAGGAACATTCTGTAAAAGACTAAAGTTAGATCAGAAAACAGCTTTACTATTCACCCTTGTATGTTAACTGTGTTTACAGAATTTTTTTGGTTTGTTTTTCAGTGATAACTCAGTATCTGTTTAGCATCAGTGGCCTTAATTGATACTTGAGGTTGTATAAATATTTTGATGAGTGAGTGATCTAGGGGTCACTAAAATTTATCTGACTAAAATTTAATTCTGATTTGTAGGCCAAAGAATGCGAAGCAACCAGAGCGTGAAGAAAAGCGGGTTTTGGGTCTGGTGTTGCTGCGTGGGGAGAACTTGGTATCCATGACTGTGGAGGGGCCACCCCCCAAAGATGTAAGGAAGACGTAGGGCAGGACAGAACTTTAATTTGCAAGGACATCATATTATGTGAGATGCCTGAAATCACGGTACAGCACAGACACAGTTTAGCATGGGTTGTCCGATAAAATGTGCCAAGCGCTTAATATCAATTGTTGGTTGCCTATGCTATTTGGGATTAAGGATTTTTTGGTGAATTATTCTGTGTGCTGGGCATTACCTAGGTGAGGGTAGGAGTTGCCGATTCATGTTTGCTTGGTATGTTTATAAAAGAGCTGTTTTCACAATTTGACAAATAATGCGCATTTTATCCACAAGATACTTCCATGGTATACTTGCTTGCTTGTTCATTTGGATACAGAACTAATATGAGATAGGTGTCTGGGAAAATGGTGGACAGAAGTGATCTCTGATGCATAAAAATACTGAGAACTTGTAAATTGTTTGGTTTTAGGCTATAAATTTTCTTGTTTCAGACTGGCATTGCTCGGGTACCACTTGCTGGAGCTGCTGGAGGCCCTGGGGTTGGTAGGGCAGCTGGTAGGGGAGTACCAGCTGGTGTGCCAATTCCCCAGGCCCCTGCTGGATTGGCAGGCCCTGTCCGAGGAGTTGGGGGACCATCCCAGCAGGTGAGGAACCAGAAGAGGGTTTTATATTATTGGGGGAATGTGACTAAGCCAGAGGCCGAGGAGATTTAAAAACCTGAGTGTACATGTCATACTATGTAAACAGCATATGGTCTAGGAGGAACCAACGGACAGATATACAGGAGGAAGGGAATAAAACTAGCTACTTAAAATGGTCATTGGGTGATTAAAATTACCCGAGTTACTCTTGGTAAGAGTAACTTGCCACTAGTGGTGAGTGAACAGAATGCATGGATATACCTCAGTTGAAAAGATCAAAGGGCTTTGTGGATGTCAGTGTACTAAGATTAGTTTTTGAAATATGGGAATAGGCCAGGTGCGGTGGCTTATGCCTGTAGTCCAGCACCAGAGGCCAAGGTGGGCAGATCACTTGAGGTCAGGAGTTGGAGACCAGCCCGGCGCACATGGTGAAAACCCCATCTCTACTGAAAATACAAAAAACTGCTGGGCCTGGTTGGGGGTACCTGTAATCCCAGCTACCCAGCAAGCTGAGACAGGAGAATCGCTTCAACCCGGGAGTGGGAGGCTGCAGTAAGCTGAGATTGCACCATTGCATTGCAGCCTGGGTGACAAGAGTGAAACTGTCTCAAAAAAAAAAACCATGGGAATAATGAGAGAAGTACAACATTGCAACAGTTGTTTGTATCTAATTGGTCATTTTTCTCATTTATTTTCTGTGTTTGAATAACGTGAAGGTATGTATCACTTTGTTTGTTTCTCGCCTTGCCTTCTCAGGTAATGACTCCACAGGGAAGAGGCACTGTAGCAGCTGCTGCCGTTGCTGCCACTGCCAGCATTGCTGGAGCCCCAACACAGTACCCACCAGGACGGGGGACTCCGCCCCCACCTGTCGGCAGAGCAACCCCACCTCCAGGTAGGGATTGGTGAATGTTAAGATGAATTTGAGTCTCTGACGAGAGAGAGCTTACTGATTTAAGACACAGCCTGAGAGCCTAACTCAGAATCTGGGGAATATGCTTCCTCCCTCTTCTAAGTACTGGTGTTTAATGAAAGACACAGAAGAGTAATTGTCGTATAGGAATCATTTGACTCTTATCACCATTGTCTGGCCCATTTCTTTAGGGATTATTTGGGCTAAATTCTAACAGCTTTTCTAAGCCGGTTTGTGAGGCCTTTATTTCTACCATTTTTCATTGCAGGCATTATGGCTCCTCCACCTGGTATGAGACCACCCATGGGCCCACCAATTGGGCTTCCCCCTGCTCGAGGGACGCCCATAGGCATGCCCCCTCCGGGAATGAGACCCCCTCCACCAGGAATTAGAGGTGAGTGGGAGCATACGGGCTTGATGGTTCAGCCAGGCCCCTGAATATGTGTATCCTCTTTTTCTCAATGTTTCTATTTCCTTTCCAGGTCCACCTCCCCCAGGAATGCGTCCACCAAGACCCTAGCATACTGTTGATCCATCTCAGTCACTTTTTCCCCTGCACTGCGTCTTGTGAAATTGTGTAGAGTGTTTGTGAGCTTTTTGTCCCCTCATTCTGCATTAATAATAGCTAATAATAAATGCATAGAGCAATTAAACTGTGAGGTACTGTTGTATATATTGTTTTGCCTGTTGATTTTGATGAGATCTTAAGTTACTGTGGATGATGAGGTGATACCTATTAAGCAGTAGATTCAAATCATATTCTCTTTCATTCTTAGGATAAAAAGGTTTTCTGCTTTTTAACTTTCACTTTGTGCATTGACTGGTGTTGGGTAATAATGTTTTCCTGACCCGGGGGTTTTAAGTGGTTGTGCGGCTTCACACATGGCCTCCTGCCTCTCCTGTTACTAAGTCGTGTTATCTGAAGGGAAGTGGGGATGGGATGAAAGCCCTTGTAAGGCCACCTATATACTGAAGGAAATTGTAGTGAATCCATGGTCATGCTTGTTACATATCAAGGCTTTTGAAATAGCAGTTACTCTTTTTCTTGGGATGTTGACCTCAGTTGATCAGGTTTTACAGTGCCCTATCACAGTAGAGGATGTGATACTGGAATAATCATTTTCTACCATTGAGTAAGTATTTGTTTGTTTGTTTGTTTGTTTATTTATTTATTTATTTATTCATTCATTTATTTTTGAGACGGAGTCTGGCTCTGTCGCCCAGGTTGAAGTGCAGTGACCGGATCTCAGCTCACTGCAAACTCCGCCTCCCAGGTTCACGCCATTCTCCTGCCTCAGCCTCCCGAGTAGCTGGGACTACAGGGGCCCGCCATCTCGCCCGGCTAGTGTTTTTTGTATTTTTGAGTAGAGACGGGGTTTCACCGTGTAGGCCAGGATGGTCTTGATCTCCTGACCTCGTGATCCACCCGTCTCGGCCTCCCAAAGTGCTGGGATTACAGGCTTGAGCCACCGCGCCCGGCCGAGTAAGTATTTATTTATAAATTACTAAATGAGTGGAAGGTCCTGGGTACTGGGAGGCAGGAGGTTGCATATTTGAGTTAATAAATTGTGTCACTGATAATAGAGATAACTGACACACTAAAACATACTTGGTGCACTAAAATACAAATTACAGTTCAGTGGTGTCACTAAGTGACAAACTGGGAGTAAATAGTTCAGGAATGCCCTAGTCTCTAGGTCCAGTTCGAGTTGGTTACAGGACAAAGAAGCCATTCATAAAACGGAAGAGATTTTTAGGTTTTGCAGCTGAGGTTTATAGTAGGCAGCAAGGGAATGATTCATAGTGATTGTAACAGTTGATTACCAGGTACTATAGAGATTGGTGTTAGCATACTGATAGACTGATTGGAGTTACATTTTTTCTCTTGAAATTACCAGGAGTGGTTGTGAATGTCACCTTTTCCATCTTTTAAATCACATCCTTGCAGGCGGTAATTACTCAAGGAAAAGGAACTATCAGAGTAACAACAGTTCCTGTAACTGACTTGATATGGTCTCTGCCCGAATAGCTTCTTGGATTAATGGCCACTCTCAGGTAAGGAAAACAAAGAGGCCAAGCCTAGTTGCTTTAGGAATTACAGAATACAGGTGTGACATCAGTGTTCTCAGAATTTGTAAATGTTAAACTTCTTGATTTACCAAAGCCACAACCAAAGTACTTTATCTGGATCTTTGAAGACAGCGCTCCTCAGTTCACACAAATTGATGAAAAGACAAACACTTTTCCTCTACAAACCGTGGGGTAGTATGTAGAGCAACCTGTGATTTCTTCCCATACTGCTCTGGAACTACTTCTAATTACACTTTTTTGTTTGTTTTTGGAGGGGAAGCATTTCTCCTTGCATTGGTTTGCTGGTATGGATGGCCCTTAGATTTTGGCATGAGTGATTATGCAGCATATTTGAAGAAAACCTGTTTTCAGGACCTTTTTAATTAAATATGGCCTGTTGCATGAGTTAAAGGTAAGTTATAAAAACTCTAGATTCCGCAAGATGCTTGCTTCTTGTAGTTATTTTGCTTGGTGATAATACATTTTCTTTTGTCTGGAGCTTCCTGGACTTTTTGAGAATCCTGATTGTGATGATATATTAGAAGAAAACTTGGGATATAGATAGTATAATTGAGTATGGTGAATCTTTTGTTATGGAATGCTAGTCTAAGCTTCTGCGTGTTTCCACTAGGGACACACATCAACGTACCCGTCTTAAAACATTCTTGGTAGTTAATGCTTGGTGTTACTTAAAAATCATCCAACATTCTTGCATTAAAATACATACATGTGGCTGGGCGTGGTGGCTGACACCTGTAATCCCAGCACTTTGGGAGGCCAAGGCGGGCGGATCACGAGGTCAGGAGATCGAGACCATCCTGGCTGACACAGTTAAACCCCATCTCTACTAAAAAATACAAAAAATTAGCTGGCGTGGTGGTGGGCACCTGTAGTCCCAGCTACTCGGGAGGCTGAGGCAGGAGAATGGCGTGAATGCGGGAGGTGGAGCTTGCAGTGAGCTGAGATAGTGCCGCTGCACTCCAGCCTCTGCACTCCAGAGCGAGACTCTGTCTCAAAAACAAACAAACAACAACAACAACAACAACAAAAAATAAATATATATATACACACACACACATTTCTCATCTAAAACATGGTTGGTCAACAACTTTCTGATTTCCTGATACGCATTTCATTAAGTGACTCCATAAATATTTTCATGTTGCACATCATGTTTGACATATGCTTTCATTGTAGGTTATAGAATAATTTCAAATAGATAAAAATTTTGCTACCTTAAAATAGGTAATGAAGTATTTGAGGTATTCCCTTTTTATATGATAGGTAATCTTGGCTTGGAATTAAAAAGATTCTGAAAGTTGCTTAGGGAGCTCCCTGCTTTCGTGAACTCATTATTCCTTAATTATGATGTCAAATTTCAGATGTTTGTTATTAACATACTGGTATTTTGCTTTTTATAGGTTCTTGTAATAAGAGTATTACAAGTAGAAACTGATTTACATAGATAATTATGTGAAATAGTGCTGCTTGACTAGAATTTTCATGCTCTCATTTCAAAGCTTAGCAAAAACACTCTTTACCTGTTATGTTTACCTCTGATACTACCTTCATTGATTTCAGTAGGTAGTCAGTTATAATCCATGGGTTGAAGTATTTATTTATTTATTTATTTTTTGAGACAGAGTCTCGCTCTGTTGTGCAAGCTGGAGTACAGTGGTTGGTGTGATCTTGGCTCACTGCAGCCTCCTCCTTCTGGTCTGAAGCTATTCTCCTGCCTCAGCCTCCTGAGTAGCTGGGATTACAGGTGTGGGCCACCACACCTGGCTAAATTTTGTATTTTTAGTAGAGACATGGTTTCACCATGTTGGCCAGGTTGGTCTCAAACTCCTGACCTCAGGTGATCTGCCCGACTAAGCTTCCCAAAGTGCTGGGATTACGGGTGTGAGCCACTGTGCCCGGCCATGGGTTGAAGTTTTTAAATGCATGTTTTCTGGTCGATAATACATTGCTTGATTCTGTCTTATATTTGCATTTCAATTCTCTTCATCTTGTCCATACACGTAATAATGCTTAGTACATGAATTTTATGTAATAAAGCAAGGTATATTTTCATGGGACTTTTGTAGTGGGAGAATGACATCTGAGCCTGAAATAGGATATTTGTGTTGTAACTTTTTCAGCATCATGTGATACCAGTTTTTGACCGCTTAGTTGATGCCTCTGAAAGGAAGAGAGAATCTGATCGCTAAAATTTGATGTGTCGTCAGTGTGGATCCTACTCAGTAGTGTCACAACGAGGCTGAAAATTATATTAAGTGCTTTTAGGACAGAAACGTAAACTGCTCAGGTAAAATAACCTTGTAAAGAAACATAAGACTATATTGCAGAGGCCTTGGCTAGGTTCATGATGACACAGGACCTTGTCTGAACATAATGATTTCAAAATTTGAGCTTAAAAATGACACTCTGAAATCCAGTCAGTGTGCCTCATTAGACTTTTTGATTTCAAGATTTTCTGCAGAAAATGTTGTGAAAACTTTGAATACTTAAAAATGGCAGGTGTGGTATTGCACTTTGCTAGTTGCTCAGATACCCTTTTTTATTTGTATAGATATTCTGAGTTCCTTTTTTTTTCTACATGTTATACGTTGTTGAAAGCTAAAAGGAAACTTACCCTTGGATCACAGAAGGCACAGGCACTTGGTGAGATGGAAACAAAGATGTGTGAAAATGAGACTACCACCTCTCGGATAAAAAAAAGTGCCAGAGTTCTAGGGTTCTAAGTGGTGTCCAGGAAAGAGGAGGAATTACATTTATGGAGCATATATTGTGGAACACAGTGAGTATAGTACATGCCTTTAAATGAATACTGTTGGTATTTTAGAACAGTTGATTTTGTTTATGTGTTTTTTTCTTCAGCTGTGTGCAGTTGATCGACTTGCACAGAGCCATCACACAACAGATGTTGAAGAAATATTAAGTGAATGAATGAGGCAGCATTGCTAATTTTTGTAAAGTGAGACAGTATCTCACAACCGAGGCTGGAGTTCAGTGGCATTAACATAACTCACTGCAGCCTTGAACACCTGAGCTCAAACGATCCTTTCACCTTACCCTCCAGAGTAGCTAGGACTACAGTCACGTGTCAACATGCCTGGCTAATTTTAGTTTTCTAATTTTTTTAGAGGTGGGGTCTCACTATGTTGCTTAGGCTGGTGTTGAACTCCTGGCCTCATGCCATCCTCTTGCCTCTGCTGGTATTGTAGGTGTGAACCGTTGTGCCAGGTACTAATTTTTTTCTTACGTTAGAAAACAAGTTTTTAGCTATTTCCTAGTTACTTTCTTGTGACAGAATATCTGATCAGAATCTCGACCCATCTGATATCTGACTCCATACATTTACACCCATGAAGTAGTCAGCCATTCCCAGGTAGAGGTCATTTGAGTTATTTAGTGTTTACCAGCACTTCTTTAGTACCTTGCGATGATATTTACAGTGTATTTTGGGGTATGGTTTTGGGGTTATTTGGTGGTGGTGGTTAAAACGCCTGTAATCCTGGCACTTTGGGAGGTTGAGGCAGGCGGATCACCTGAGGTCAGGAGTTCGAGCCCAGTCTGGCCAACATGGCAAAACACTGTACTAAAAATATGAAAATTAGTCTGGCGTGGTGGCAGGTGCCTGTAATCCCAGCTACTCGGGAGGCTAAGGCAGGAGAATTGCTTGAACCCGGGAGGCGGAGGTTGCAGTGAGCCGAGATCACGCCACTGGCACTCCAGTTTAGGTGACAGAGGTGAAACTCCATCTCAAGGAAAAAAAAAAAAAATAGAAATCAGCAAGTGCTATTTGAGTTTACAGGAGTGAGAAGTCCTCTCTTGCATGGTGAGATGGGGAGCACTTAATTCGATATAAATATTTGAGACCAGGTGCGGTGGCTCAAGCCTGTAATCCCAGCATTTTGGGAGGCTGAGGTGGGTGGATCACCTGACATCAGGAGTTTGAGACCAGCCTGGCCAACATAGCAATACCCTGTCTCAAAAATACAAAAATTACCCGAGCTTGGTGGTGTGTGCTTGTAATCCCAGCTACTCAGGAGGCTGAGGCAGGAGAATCACTTGAACTCAGGTGGCAGAGGTTGCAGTGAGCCAAGACCGTGCCACTGCACTCCAGCCTGGGTGACAGAGTGAGACTCGGGGGAAAAGAAAAAAAGATATCAAGTTCAAAGGATGTATTTATTAAGCCAATAGAAAGTAAAGAGGTGGGGAATATTGTAGAAGTATATGTTGATAAAGGGATGAGGTGGCTGTACAGTTGAAAGGGGGTTGCAGACATGGAGAAACAGTTCTAGCTCTTCCACTTTCAGCGTCAACCATGTGAGTCATTGGAATCCTTTTTCCAATGCCTGCTTGCCTATGAGTTTTTTTTTTTTTTTTTTTTTTTTTGAGACGGAGTCTCGCTTTGTCGCCCAGGCTGGAGTGCAGTGGCCGGATCTCAGCTCGCTGCAAGCTCCGCCTCCCGGGTTCATGCCATTCTCCTGCCTCAGCCTCCTGTGTAGCTGGGACTACGGGCGCCCGCCACCTCGCCTGGCTAGTTTTTTGTATTTTTTAGTAGAGACGGGGTTTCACCATCTTAGCCAGGATGGTCTCAATCTCCTGACCTCGTGATCCGCCCGTCTCGGCCTCCCAAAGTGCTGGGATTACAGGCTTGAGCCACCGCGCCCGGCCAACCTATGAGTTTTAAGAACTAATGCAGCATAGAAATGATTGGTAGGAAAAGCTTGGCTGGGTTAATTTGCTTTGCTGAGCCGATTCAACTTAAAAAGCAAGGTCCACACTAAGTGCCCAAGATTCAAGAAGGAGCCTCATGTTTGAACTTGATGTCTAGTTCATGTGAATTATTTTCTGTTGAACTAATGAGAATACAGTGACCTTGAGAGTTAGGTTGTACATCTGAATTTTTTGGACTGTTTCCCATCTTTTGGATGTCTTGTTTGTATAGATGTGTTCATTTTATGTTATATCATTTGTTCTTCGGTAGCAAAAATTGAATTGAAATGATACAGTTCCTGAACTCTAATGATTTCATGTTTAGGAGATATGTATCAGGAATACTGTGGGTTCTCATGAGAAAATTTGGATTGCATTGCGGTGTTAACTTTGATTTCTTGTCAGAGAAGTTACAGTTAGTTTAGACCTCCTTCAGAATCCTTTCGTTGGACTTTGTATTTCATATGTTGTGCCAGCCTTGATTTTATTTGTCTATCTGTCTTTCTATACCATTTGTTTACACTTAACTCTGAAATATTTTGATGCGTATTTTCAGTGTACTCTAGTCCTAAAATTGGTTTACATTTAATTATTGGGGAAAATAGCAAGTTGTTGATAGTTATTTGTGGTGGCATTAAGATATTTCCGTTTCAGTTCTTTGGACAGTTTGCTAGTGGAAATAATTACTATATTTAGCTCTATGAGACCCTCCTGGCAGATTGCTGTGTGTGTGTGTGTGTGTGTGTTTCCTTCACATAGATTGCTGTGTGTGTCTCTTTCTTCATAATTCCCCTCATTTCTGTGGGCTTTGAATGATACTGTTGTTACCGTTGTTTTATATCCATTGTCACATAAAACTCTTATTTATTCTTCCAGGCCAGGGACTGTCCTTATGGATAGAGATACACTGTCTGCAGGGATTTTTTTTTTTACATATTTTTACTAGTTGATGGGAAAGACACTGGGAAAGACCTGGGCTGGATTTGTGATGAGCTGTGTTTACTGAGCATGATGAAGCTCAATGTGATTACTCTGAAGTCCAGCCTTAGTATCAGTCTAAGGACTGAGGACACAAATACTCAAAACATAAATTCTTAGACTCTAAATGTCACATGTTTTTTCCTATCAATACAGGTTAAGGAGAGTGGCATGTCGTAGGTTTTCCAGTGCAATAGAGGGAAGTCGGTTCTAGATCCTTTAGTACAGTTAATCTTTTGTAGCGTGTGTTCTATGTTCACTGCATTGGTACGTCTCATCTTTGGCGTGATCTTGGCTCACTGCAACCTCCGCCTCTTGCGTTCAGGCACTTCTTGTCTCAGCCTCCAGAGTAGCTGTGATTACAAGTATGTGCCAGCATGCCCAGCTAATTTTTGTATGTTTTTGTGGAGACAGGCTTTGCCATGTTTGCCAGGCTGGTCTCTAAGTGATCCACCCACCTCAGCCTCCCAAAGTGCTAGGATTTCATGCGTCAGCCATGCATGCAGCCACACCTTTGCTTATTTCTACTATGCATTTCAATTGATTACTTCAAGAGAATAAGTACCTGGGAGCTCCTGTGCTCTTTTTTTTTTTTTTTTTTTAACCCTATTGCTTGCATCACCTGATTCCAACCTTGTATAAAAGTTTCATGAGTATGTTTCTGTCACTGAGGCAGCTTCTCCATTTAGCATGTAATTGAGAAATTGCTAGTTTGTGGCTGAGACATTGCTTTGGTTTGAGAGGAGACTTAATTTATATATTTAGCAGAATGCTTAAGTTACATTTACAGGGATTAATTTAATTATACTTTTAATTAAGTTGACCATTTGCTGTATCTTTACAAGACATAGGTGGAGATTTAGTTTTGACTCTTAGATTCAGTTAAGGGGATGAAATTGGCATTATATAGTTTTTGATGCTGAGCCCCACGGAGATTAACCAATTGCTAAATACCATGCCATTTTTGAATCACATCTCTAATTTCACATTATTCTATACTCTACTTTTGCTTGTGTGATTGATGGGTCTTTCGTTATCTGTGATTGACGTTCTGTGAGTAGGTGCTTTTGTTTTGCCTGTAATATTATGAAGGAAGAATGGTGAATAAAAAGGTAATTTAGAGAAGCCTGTATTGAATATACCATGAACATTGAATATAGCAAGATCTTATTCTCTAGTTTTTTTCTTAGTTGATCAATTCTGTATGTGTTATGTGTTTGTGTATACATATGTACATGTTAATGATGTGAGTGTTGATACTGTCATTTGTCACATGACAAATGACTGGTTTATAGTGAAAAGCTGTTGGGGTTGGGGTTCAGTGAAATGAACATTCTTTTGAAAGTGAGATGTTATTTTCTAGTTCTTGCCTTTGAATCTCTGTTCTTCTGGGAGAAATGTTAGCTTATTTATAACCTCTCAGATTTGTTTGGTTCTGTTAGTGTTCCTGATCCAGGCAGTTCGGGATATGTTGGTTGGATTGAGAAAAATGAGTTTTCCCTTCCTACTAACTGAATTAGATTAGAAATAAGCAGTTACGTGAGAAAAATAGGGAATTAGTGCCAGCTCTGTGGAGGTATAGTATTGACAGGGGTCTTTTACCTTTAGATGCTTGCTGCACCCTAGAGCATACAGTGGTAGTTGCTGGCCTAGCCCATCCAAACAAAAGTATCATTTGTGGGGTGATACTTCACAGATGGCTTAAAATAAATCCCCTGAAAATAATCTCTGGAAGAGATGACTGTGTGTGTGTGTGTGTGTGTGTGTGTGTGTGTTGGTGTAGTAGGAGGAGGAGGGTTGGCTTAATGATGAGAATCATTATTTCTTAAATTGGATGACACTTTCCATTCCTGCAAAGAGAGCCTGGGGTCCAGCCATGCTAATTCATAATCAAAGTAATTTGCTGAGAGTAGTGGAAGGAATGAGTTAGCAATAGATGGCAAATCGCATTAATGAGTACTAGGAGAAAAATAAGCAAAAAAAAAATTTTTTTTTTTGAGATGGAGTCCCACTGTGTCACCCAGGCTGGAGTGCAGTGGCGCAGTCTCGGCTCACTGCAACCTCCGACTCCCAGGTTCAAGCAATTCTCTTGCCTCGGCCTCCCGAGTAGCTGGGATTACAGGCGATCGCCACCACGCCTGGCTAGTTTTTTGTTTGTTTGTTTGTTTTTAATTAATAGAGACAGTGTTTCACTACATTGGCCAGGCTGGTCTGGAACTCCTGACCTCAGGTGATCTGCCTGCCTCGGCCTCCCAAAGTGCTGGGATTACAGGTGTGAGCCACCGCGACCGGCCAGTAAGCAAATTTTAATATGGTTGGAACATGTTCTTGAGTTGTATGAAGGGAAACAGGTAAATTGAGAGTAATGTTACGATTGTTTCATTTGTTGGAAATAATGAAAACTTGCACGGTTTGAATTGTGGGACAATGGGGTGGTGTATGTCAGGAATCAGAATTATTATTTACATGGAAGTTTCTGTTTTACTTCAGAGAAAGAATGTCGGCTACCTTTCCCATGTTAGCTTCTATACCTTTTCTTGAGATGACCATAAATAGGTAATATTGTCTTTTACTGAGATTGTTTTAAGTAGCAAAGTGTGCTGATTAAATGTCTGTTCTTGCTAAATTATTAGAATCAATAAAGGACTGTATTTCTAGATAGCTTTGGTCAGTGATTTGTTTAAATTTAGTGTGGATAAGAATCACCTGAGGGGTTTTTAAACCCAGTTTTCTGGGTCCTGACCTAGTGTTTCTGGCTTATTAGGTGTAAGTATGAAAAGTTGATTTTTATCAAGTTTCTAGATGCTGGAGATCTAGGAACCACACTTACAGTGCTATTATATGTCTTTTAATGTACACTGATATGGGGAAAAAATGATATATCTTGTTACCACATATTTTTAAATGTGATCATGACCAGGGAATCTTGAGAGAAAGTTGTCTTATGTAATAATGTAAATCAATGTAGAATGCTTTATTTTTTTTCTTGCAAGGTTGTTACTAGTAGGCATGACTGTTAGTAGCCAGTGTGTTCAAATGCATGAGAGGACATAAACACTTAATTTCCTGGGAATATAGAGATATATCACTTACAGTAATACATTTCTAACATAAATTTAAATTACCTACCTCATAGGAGGAAACAAGCTTATTTGATAATTTTCCTAGCAGTGTATCAACTATACCCATTCAAATCTAAATTAAATTTGAGTAAATTCAGTCCATATAAATTCCCTTTGGATAAAAGAAAACAAGAATTCCAGAAAACAGTAGTTTTAAAAAAATAACATTTTAAGAGCAGTTATAATCTCAGTGAATATAGTGTGGTAATTTCTGCCTAATAGCTACCCTTTTGGAGGAAGGAAAGGTAATCCTGTTTGCACTTAATGTTAATTACTGAACTCTTCATAACTTGTTTTATTAATTGTTTATTTGATTTTAAGCATCTACTTCTGGTGGATTTACGTGTGTTGGGTTTGGGAAATTTCAACATACAGGTTGGCATTCCAGTGGCTATAGTTGTTTTTTGAAATTTAGTACTGTTTTCCAGTGATGATTCTCTTTGGGAATAGACTGTTCTCTTTTACTTGAAAACAGTAAAATTAGCCACTTCAGTTGAGACTCCTCCAGGTTTGGAAGTGGTGAAGAATGTGGACATATTCAGGTCAAATCAGAGTCATTTTCTGTGATACAGCAACTCAACAAGAAACCCAGACTTCAAACAAGCAGATTTCTTTGGGTTGGACTGAACAAAATGAGAAGAAATTACAGAGGATTTAAAAATATATATGGCCTAGGAATTATTGAAATTATTTTGGAGGGTGGCAACAAATTTGGGACATTGTACTTTCTGTTGTAATGTCAGTTGTACAACGTGTAACTCCAGTGAGCGTGGCTGGACACCGTGGCTTCACATTTTAGGTAGACTGGGTGTTTTATCTACTGAGTGGATTACAGCCATAGGCAATGATGTCAAGTAGCAACAAAAACAAAAAAAAAAACATCTCTTAGAAATTGTTAAAGTCACAATGATGATACCTTCTTTAAAAGCTTTGACTTACTGAAATAATGCGTTTCATTTGTCTAAGATGAGTACGTAGCAGAATTTGAAAATATGGTTCCAAAAGGCTAAATAGACTGACTTTTTGGATATTTTTCCCCTTTAAGGAGAAAGAAACATTAATGGTTTATCAGATGCCTTGACTATACTTTTTACTGCTTTGTCTTCAAGGCCTAGCATAATAATTAGCATCTAGTATGTGTTTGATGGATAGTCAATTTTTATTTCATTGGTATGTTGTTACCACAGTCATTGGTAGAGTTAATACATGAATGAAGAAAGTATAACCAACTTGCCCTTTAGTAGAGTACAGGCAAAGTATGGCTGTCAGTTTCCCCTTGATTTTTTTTCTCCATTCTTTGTTAGGGTTTAGATCAAGAACGAGGGCATTTCATTGTACCACATAGCTGAGAGTAGGGAACTGGGACATACTGTCTTGCTTTAAATTAGAGTTGTCTCTTTCATCAAGTAGAGAGGTTACTATGACATCGCCAGATGTCTGGTTGGGGGGTTATTAAAAATAGAAAAGGTGATTCCTTAAGATTGTATTTTATTGGATGCCTCCACCTGCTTCAGGCTAGCTCACTGGAGAATAAATATTCCAGGTTAAAAAAAGAAGCATGTGTTCACATGAACTTGCCCTTTGAGCAAACCTGTTGGAAATCAAGAGGAGATTGCTGTTGGAGAGGATAAGAGGGTGTACTTGTTAGTGTGTTAAGATTAGTTGACAACATAAAAATAAATGAAAATGCATCTATTACATTTGGGTTGGCAAAATATATTGGTTATTTACTCTGTTGGTTCCTGTAGTGTGCATAAATACGATCTACGGCTCAAAGTAAACAAAAAGTCTTGGAAAATTGTTTTGAAAATGTACAAATCATGAACAGATCATTGAACAAGAAAATAAGCAGAAAGTAAATTTGTGAAATATTTCAAACTCATTTACATTCAGAAACATCTTTTTAAGATCACTACGATACATTTGACTGTCAATTCTGAAGAGTCGAATAAAGGAGATGCCAGCTAAGGGGCAAGGAAACAGCTTTCATTCATGGGCTAAATTGCAACTTCAAAAAGATGGACCAGGATTATTTCCTTTAGAAACTTAACTGTACAAAAGATACTGTTCACTCCATTAGATAGCTGACCTGGAGTTACTCTTCCAGCTGAGTGCTTTGTCATCTTAACTGTATTCACATACTTTCAACTGCTCCCCTTGCTTCTAACCTCAGATTGTTTAATTCATCTATCTGGCAGAGCTGATGTGGGGAAGAAAGACAAACCTCATCAGATTTTCTTGATAAATAAGCAGTTGTCATGTTTCAAGACTTTTGGAAATGAGCAATAATGAAGGAAGAGGACAAAGATTGCATACGTTTATAATATTTAGAACATCTTTTGCCACAGTAAACACTGGAAACCGCCCACTTGTGGGCACCAAACATTTGGATTAGTGTATTTTGTGGCATTCCCTCACTAATCCTCTCATCCTTAAAAATTTTCAGAAATTTTTTGCGGCAAGAAACGCTGATTACAATGTACGATTTGGGGTAGATTTGTGAACCATTTTTTCGTTGAAATGTATAAGCAGGAGTGAGTCGTCTGAGTGACTACCCCAGCATTGAGAAAATTGTAGTTTACAGATCTTTTTGGAACTTCTGGAGAACTTTTATTTCTAGATTGCAGTGGAAGTCTAAACCCCCTTGGAGATGTCTGCTTTAAAGGGTCTTTGACCAGAGTCCGCTGTAGAGCCATGGTCCAGATCTACTCTGCCTGCTCCTTACAGCATCAGAACAACTCTAACTCCAGATTCTTGGCTTGGCAGGTACATAAAGAATTATCTGCTGAATTGAAAAAACATTTTAGATATAGAAAACTTGAAATATATTGGCTAGTCTGTACAAACTCAAGTTGACAAGCCAACCCTGCAGGAATATATGGATAGAAGGGGAAGGATAACATTTGTTGAATTCAGCTAGGTGCCTCATCAGCTGGAAGACCCTGGAAGGAAGAAATATCTTGGCGCTGAACTTCATCCACCGAGAATATTTTTTTTTCTTGCCATGGAGAGTCTGCTTGCCTTTGGAAGGTTTACCAGTAAAAGCCCTGCACATGATATACTTGCGTGCACATGCAATAAGGACGTCATTCCCCAACTCCTGCTAGCATTGTGAAAGAGCTCCAAATATTCAAAATACGTAAACGTTTTTCCTGGACATAATTTACCTTATGAGTTTGTTTAAATATGTGGGAAAATTCTGTTTGGATAATAGTATTGAAATGAAAATATAAGACACACATTGAATGATAAATGTGTATGAATTGTTCGTTGTGCCTTGGGTAAGCCAGACAATGAAATTAAATGCGTAATAGTTGTATTTTTTTGCATAATCTTGGAATGTAACTAGGTAAAAGCAAACACTTGGATTTTGAACATGAATCTGTTAAGCTTGTTAATGTAGTTGCTGTGGCTAAATAGCTCGTTTCCTAGGGAAGCTTCTAAAAATGTATTTGGTAGAATTTTATTCTAGAACAGTTGTTAGAAAGGAATTCTCAGGTCACCTTTTAAAGATAAATACAATTCTGTATTCACTTTTTGAGTGCATAAGGGTAATAGAAAATGACATGGGAAGTGTTAATTAGAAAAGCATTTGGTTTATGTGCATTTGAGGAGACAGTGTGTGAAGTTTCTAAATAATTGTTTAATGACATTTTCTTGGTATATAGATACTGCTAACAATTAGTTTGCTCAAGTATATAGAAACATTTTAAGAAACGATTGTAGAGATGCAATTGTTAGAGTACCTCGGAGTGATGTACGTTAAAATTCCTTTTATTTTGGTTTATTGCTATGGATGTTTTTCTGGGTGAACTTAATGTATACAACTTCTAACTAAGAAGTTTTATTGATGCTGCTCTATGTATGAAAGCCATGGATGTAGATGTTATTTTGTCAGTGGTCTTTCTGTTAAAATTTGCATGGTGTAAGATTTTCTTTTCGTGATGGAATTGAAGAAAAGGCCAGCCTTTAGAACACTTATATTTTAAGGGTTGGGTGGGTTTTGTATTTGTTTATATAACCAACAGGATTGTATTACTGAAACTTAACCAGCATAGAGATGGCTGACATTTTGCATTTTGGGGAACATTAAATTGTTATACAGTGATGTCATTGGTTACTGATAGGAGTCTCTAGACTCTTAGATGGCTTTGTTAGTATTAGGCAAATATTAGATGTGGATTTAGGAGATAAGAGGGTGGAATGTTGGAGCCCTGTGTGCGTATGAGCATATGTTGCGGGGCTTCCAGACTTAAATCCACGTGAAGGTGGTGGTGGTCTTATATATATGTTAACATTACATTGTAGACAGGTAGACTACTTTCCTTTTGCTAGTGGGAGTGTTAAATCACCTCTCGGAACATTAATTCATTGCTGGTGGATATGCTAAATATTTTTAACATCTAATTTTCTAAGTGTATAGACGTCATTTTTAATTCATATGGGATAGAACCAGTTTTGCTTGCAAAAAGCAAAGTGTTCATTGGATCATTGGGCTTAAGTTTTAGGTTGTGGTAGATATAATAGGAATTATATCTTATAATTTCTAGTATAATATTATATATCTCAATATAAATGTATATGTGACAGTGTTTTTCTGACAGATGCAACATGGTGGAAATGTCATAAGTGTTGGTCTGCCTCTGTGTATAGTTTTCAGATGTGTATATGCAGTTTCTTACATAACAGAAAAATTGTCACATGAGTCAAATAGCATAGGTTGGAAAAGTTCTCATTTGCCAAAAAAATGTGACTTTCATCAATAGTGAGTTGTTTTTGATTTAAAATGTTTCTATCTGTAGAGGCATTTTACTAGTTTTTATGGGGATACTAGCAATGGGATGTGAAACCTGAGTTCATTAGATCATGAGGTGATCAATGGAACACTTCTGTGTATACAATATACATGGTTATATGTTTTTTAAAGCATAGAGGCTATTATGTCTGCATGTTTCTAAATACGTATACACACATGTAAACACACATGAATATATGTATACACACACATACACATACATACATAGTGAAAGCTTTTGTTCCCTCCCTCACATAGGCAGATCACTTAATGTGTGTAAATAATTGAGCAGCTGAAGGGGAATTTTGTTACATGTGTATAAAACAGTCAAAATATATAATTGTTTTGCTTTAATTGTTTAGTCTTTGATTTGTAGGAATTACTGACACGTGTATTTGTGTGTATGTGGGTCTATATATACACATACATTTCACTGTATAAACAACATTTTTTGTCATGGGGTAGAAATATTCTTAAGTTGCCAGAGCTAGTGTATGGCTGCTAAATATGTAGTAGACAAATGTTACCTTTTGCTTTTTAGCATCTGCATACAGATTACTAATAGGCATATATTGTGACCAGTAAACCACTAGACAAGGGCAAAACACTTCAGTTTGATCAGTAGAATTGCTATGCCATGTTTGTGTGGGATTTATTTGATTGATGCAGAATATATACTTATATTGTATATAGAAGATAAAACAACATAGTTGGGTATTCAATTTCTGCCATATTTTTGGAAATATATTTTTATTCAAAAGTAGAATCATTGTTTGCCAATAGAGTTAGCATCTTTGTGTGCTTGTGAGGTTTGATTTTGAGGGTCTTCTTGGTTTTGTTTTGGGTTCTGCAGTTTTAAAAAAATGAGATTGTCTAAAATAATTTTGATATACATTTTTATATTATTTTTCCTTATTCCAACCTAATTGGTGGCTTGTCCCTTCCTGTGTTTATTGGACTGTTAGGTGCCTGGATAGAGCTGGAGACCATTTGACTGCTGTGTGAATAATAGATAAGCGTCTTGAGTAACATCTGAATTTCCTAGGTATATAGAAACACCCACCATGCACATATATGAACATACAGAATATATGAATGTTAAAATATGGTGAAAACAATCTTTTGTCAATAGAAGTGTTAACCTTTATGTTTTTTTTTTTAAATTGGTGTGTATGTGGAGGTTTATTCGATTGTTAGTTGTGTCCATGTTTAATATGTGCAGAATTTATAGATGTACAGAAATTTGTTATATTTGGTGGATATATTTTACTTAAAACTATAGGGCAGAAGTTGTTTATGTTTGTTGAAGTGAAATGGCATACCAAGCCTGTATGGTAGAGTGGGATGTTTAGATTGCTGTGTGTACAGTCAGGTTATATCTTTAAAATACCTATTCTTTCCATGTTAATATATAGACATTGCTGATATATATTAAAAAATCAGAGGTCTTTTTATGAAAATAGGCATTAGCTTCCTGATTCGCGTGGAGAGGTGTGCTGGGTACTTTGTCATTTCATTTCATCTCTGTGATGAGCATTTGTCATGTCAGCCCTCCCGTCTGCGGGTTTTGCCTCCGCAAGCACATGCAGCTGGAAAGTACAGCATTGGCAGAATCTGAACCCCGAGTAAACAGAGCACCTCCTTTTCATAACCATGGGTTCTGAAGAGCCGAGGGAGTTGAGTATGCGCTGATTTTGGTATGGGGGCACGGTACAGGTACAAATCCTCAATGGATACTGCTAGACAACTGTAAAATCCTCTTTAGTTTTGTTTTGTTTTATAGACAGTGTGGATGAGCATATATTGCAGACATCGCTTTTTTAAACTATGCTTAACCCTGCAAATGATTTTAAGAGCTCTGTGTGGGTGGCTCTTTTGGGTTTACTATTAAATAGCTGTGTTTATCATATTGTTCTATAACATTTCAACTTTGTAAATATATAGTTGGTTGACAAAGAGGATAGAGACGTTTTTCTTTTGATGACAGATTGTTCTTTCCCCTTTGTGTAGTCTTCATTGTGTTGCTGGGATTGTTACTTGCACATATGCTGTCGTGTTAGAGAGGGAGACTGGTTCCCTCCACCACATTTTTATTTAAAAGTAAAAATTTTTATTAAATTGTTTGGATCAGTTTCATGTAAAAATAACCTCTGTATTGAAAGGTATCTCTTGACGGGATGTGGAGGCTCACGCCTGTAATCCCAGCACTTTGGGAGGCCGAGGAGGGTGGAACACCAGGTCAGGAGTTCGAAACCAGCCTGGCCAATATGGTGAAACCCCATCTCTACTAAAAATAAAAAATTAGCTGGGCATGGTGGTGCACACCTGTCATCCCAGCTACTCCGGAGGCTGAGGCAGAGGAGTAGCTTGAACCCAGGAGGCAGATGTTGCAGTGAGCCAAGATCGCGCCACTGCAAACTCCAGCCTGGGCGACAGAGCGAGACTCCCTCTCAAAAAAAAAAAAAAAAAAAAAAGGGAAAGGTATATCTTACTGTCCTTGATGTACTGAGGTTCATGATGCAATTCATTTTTCTTAAGCACCTACTATAGAATCTTTAAATTATATGATTCTGTGTTCATTAGTGGCATGGCAATAACCAATACAATTTAATAAATAATCAGTAAATGAAATATTTAATTTTAAACATCTGGTATTTCTAGATGTATAGAGAGTCTCACGAAGTATGATTTTTTAAAGTAGCTTGTTGTAAATTTGTTAGTACTGTTGTCTTTTGCAGTTAACTTGGCAATGAAATTGATTATTGATACACAGGGTCTTGGAGCTAAACAAAATTTATCATGTTTTAATTTGGATATTAGAAGGAGGAAATGACATGAGACTCTGCATTTTACCTGTTAATATATAGCTTACCATTATATCAGATATGAATTGCATATTTTTAAAAACTTAGATTAAATGTCATGTAAATGCATTTGGTCTTTCTAGATATACTTCCTGATACCATAATTTTTATTTCCTGTTAATATTCAAGATATAAATGACTTCATTAAAGAGATTTTCTACTACCTCTAGGAACTATACAAAATTCTGTATGTGTTCCCTTGGTTGCATGACAATATTCAAGACAACTTTGTAAATAATAGATAAAATTTTTTAATTTTTAACATCTAGTCTTTCTAGATGTATAGAGTCTCATAAAGTATAATTTTGTAAATAAGTCATTGTAAAATTTCATGGTTTCATTGTGTTTTACAAATGTCTTGGCAATGAACTTGATGAAATTTTTGGCTTCTTGACCTATACATATTTTGGTATCTAACCTTTATTGGGTTGTTAGTGTAAGGAATAAGTTAAAAGAATGTGTATTTTCAACTTTAAATTATAATCAGAAAGAAAATATATTTAACCATTGTTTTGTGCTTCTATTACGTATTAAAAACTTCAGTCTTAATTTTGTAGTTACATTGTTGATAGGGCATTATATAAATATACTTTTATAGTCATTGTAGGAAATGTCTTTTATAAGGAAAAATTTATTCTACCTCTTTGAATTACACAGTTTTGTATTTACTTGGACTGCATGACAACATTCAGAAAACACTTTAACAGATAAAAATGACATTTTCTAAAGATCTAGGTTTGCTAGATGCATGGAGTCTCAACAAAGTATAAATGTGTAAATATTTCATTGTAAAATATCATAAATTGACTCCTTTAAGTGTTCAGTAGTACAATAGGTAATCAATAATTGGCCTCTTGGGACTGTGTAACATTTTGGTGTTTGTGTGTTTTGAGACAGAGCAATAGATTGCCTCCGTATCTTTTAAACATTAAGGTCTCTTGTATAAGAAAAATAACCATTGTGGGTTTTTTGTGCATCGTATGCTGATACGAAACAAAGAAACAAAACCCCCTGGATATTTTATCTTTAGGAAGATAGAGGAAGACGTGAGAAGGGAATGGTCATTGTAAATTAGATAGATATATTGAGTGTTAGAAGATTATTTAAGTAATTGTTCTTTTGTTATTTGTACTCTTTGCAAATTTATTTAAATGCATATCCATGTATATCATAAGTATTCACGTGCATGTCTAAATTTAATTTAGTGGCATAGATCTATTTCAAGGGTGTTAATCTTTCACTCATGTACTGCTTTGTGTTTTATTTTCATTTAAAAAATTGTGGAACTAGTGGCTGGGCATGGTGGCTCATGCCTGTAATTCTAGCACTTTGGGAGGCAGAGGCAGTCGATCACCTGAGGTCAGGAGTTTGAGACCAGCCTGGCCAACATGGTGAACCCCTCGTCTTTACTAAAACTACAAATATTAGGTGGGCATGGTGGCGGGTCCCTGTAATCCCAGCTACTTGGGAGGCTGAGACAGGAGAACTGCTTGAACCCTGGAGGTTGCAGTGAGCTGAGATTGCGCCATTGCACTCCAGCCTAGGCAACAAGAGCAAAACTGTATCAAAAAAAAAAAAAAAAAAAAAAAAATTAAAAAAAATTGTGGAACTAGTATTTTATTTCTAAGCTTGCAGATATTTCTAGAATTCCACTTACCGTTATATCTAAATGTATGGTGATTATTCATTAAATAATAAGCAGGTCTGTAAACATTTTATTCTCTAACCTCTTTCCACATTTGTATGACTATAGAAGAACTGTGGTTGTGAATATTTTTTACTTTTTGATAGCTTTTAAAAACTCAGATATGTGATAATCAGAGATTTCAAGTTTACTTTACAATGTAAATTAGGAAAACTTTTATAAAGATTCCATCCAGTATTGATCAAAAGTTTAAATTGTATGTCTTTTTAAGCAGCAGTTTGGCAATGACAATCAAATTGATACTATGTAAAAGTTTTGAAATGTTATAGCTGGCTACTGGGATTTTATCTATTCCAATTCTTGAAAATTTACCAAATATAGGTTGGCTACAAAATCATAACTGTCTGAGGTATCTGCCAATAAATCAAACATTGCAGTGATTATAGCTTCTTTAGCATGAATGTAATTCTAACACTAAAAAATTTCTATATGGAATATGTTTTGTAGTCCTAAATTGATATTTTATATCATTTTTCAATGAGCAACTAGCTGTTTACAGAGGTCTGTGCATATATCTCTAGTTTTTCTAACTGAAATATTAATGGTTAATTATAAAAATATGAATTATATTTATATGTGGGGCTTGTCATTCTGACATTTAATACTTCAGTGTTGTGGTGATGGTGATTATTTAAATATACTGTTTGAAATTGTAACACATGAGTTAAACTCAAAAGATTGTATATGTACATATTTGTATATTACTACATGACAAACATCTAGAAAGAATATGATTCACATGAAAATTGTTTGGAGGGACGTGACAAAGTTTTAACAGTCCTGTGTAGTGAATGGAGAATAGAAGGACGACTTCTACTTTCTGTATCTGAAAGTTTCAAAAGCTATTTCAAAATGAACATTTAAACAACAGGAAATTTTAGAGACAACCACTTTGTGCCTGTCTTCATCCTTGACATTCAACATCCTAGGAACAATGGGCTGTTGTATTCAGCTTCTTGTTCTCAACAGCATTATGAATGATTTTTGATTGATCTCACAAAGAGCCTGTGATTTAGACATTAATGCAGCAACTACCACGAAACGGAGTATTGGATTACCTGAGGAAAGAAGCAGAAGATGGAATTTGAGGTAGGTGTCAAACAGTGAAATTTCTGTTGAGAAACAGATGAGTGAAAGGAAATAGTAACTGAAACATTCTATAAGGAGAGTACATTTTAATAGTGGTGGCCATGCTATATTTGTGGGTACTGACTAGATCAAGATGTTGGAGGAGGTGTCTTGGGATATATTGGAAGTTATCCTTCATTAATTTGGTATAAACTGAAAACAGATTGCTTCCTTCCTTTTAAAGTGGTTGAGTGTTTGATGGATTTAAAGTAGGCCTTTGGGGATTTATAGATCATTCAGAATTAGCGGGGGAAAATTTTAAATATTCTCTGCATCTTTCTAAAAGGTGTGGTTTAAAGTTGGTGAGAAAGTGAAATGGTTGCTGGTTGAACTTGATTTTCTCTATTCTCTATGCCAGGCTAGCCTAAAATCATCCTAATGGGTATGTTCTGGTTCCTGATTTGCATCTAAATGTTTCTGTATTGGTTACTGTTTTTCTTAGACAATCAGGATGAGTGCAAAACTTATTTGCAGCTAACCTGCAAATGGAATCATCAGGAACATCCCTTTCTTACGGAGTCGCTTAATTTACAACTTAAGTGCAAACATAGGTAAGAAGGTTCTGGTGCTATTTGAGGGTGAGGTTTTGGTGAGGTTTTGCCTAAGCTCAGGAAAATCATACTGGTACAGGTGTATTTCCTGACCACCTTGGAATTATCAAATGAGTTACTCGTTAAAATATATTTTATTGAAGTGAAGGTGTAGTTTGGTTCCCAGACCAAACTGAGGTCGGGCTGCTATTTCTCATGGTCCAATAATGAGATGCAGATGAACAGGGGAGGAAGAGTTAGAGCTAGTTACAGGAAGAAGGCCTGGAAATTGTCACCACATCAATTCAAAATTACAAAGTTTTTCAGAGCTTAAATACCTTCTAAGCTATATATGCATGTGTAAGTGTGTATCTAAAGACATAAGTGATCTATAACTAAGGTCTGAGTCGTAGAGACCTTCCTCTGTAGCCTCAGTAAATTTATGTAATCTCAGTGGGTCCAGGTGCTGAGGTGATTACCCTTATCTTGTCTCCTACTAAATCATGAAGGTTTGGGGAGTTCCTTCATACCCCCAGTAAACTTATTCGTGGAGGCCTAGAGAGTTTCTTCAGACCCCCAGTAAAACTTGTTTAATCATGCTTTAAGGTTTAAGAGAGGCCTAGGCAAAATTTGGTGGGCTTTTGTGACATTCCAGCCTTTGGATAACGAAATGGCTCTTTGAGCTTCTAATATTTAACTTAATCATTCCATCATTACGGAAACAGCTGTTAATGGAGGCCTGTGTTAGTGGAACCTGGTCTGCCACAGGTGCACATGCACACACAGTACCTTTAATTAGTTTGCTTATTTATGGTCAAACATGAAAATATAACTAATAAATGACCAGGCATCTAATTATTAGAAATTATAAAATCGGCGATATGTGTATTTTCATAAATGTACAGTTTTCACAAAATGTTTTCACATACAGTTCTTTGATATGATAAAGGGTGAAATTCATGGAAACCACAAAAAGGTGCTGATACTGAAAACTATTAAAGTCATTACTGAGGTTGTAAGTTGACTTTGCTATAGGATTGATAATGGGAAGTGTTTCTAAATGTTAATATAACCTGTAATAAAGTTCAGCATGAGCATTCACTTAATCTGCCACCTTAGCTGTTTCATTAGAGTGGTATATATCTCACTTTACAGTGTTTCTTCTTTTTCCTTGTCAGGAGATGGTAGTTCCAAGAAGGAACATTTTATCATCTTTGTTTTTAATCTCAAGAATGGTACCTACCATCAGTGAATGACCTGTTGCAGCGCTTTCATTGAAGTGTTCTTCATTCCCTCGGCAATATGATTGTAAGGGCAGTTGAGTGCTAACTTGATTGGGAGGGGGCGGTTTGGTTAGATAGGACTTGATATATTCTGTTTTTCATAAGTTTGATTTTTTTTTTCTGGCAGCTAGTTGACATTCAGATCTGGTTGGTTACATACTGCTATGTAATAAATTATCCTGAAACGGGCATAAAACAATATTGTTATGTCCATGGATTCCGTTGGTCTGACCATGCCCAGGACAGTTTAGGAATTGTATCCTCTCCAGAGTTTCATTGTAGCTTCTGTGTTTTTAGTATAGTTACTATTTCTTTCTCATCAGATAGGGCTGAGCTCTTTTTGTTATTATCATTTAAATATTTAGGCATTGTTGTCATGTATATTGTGCAGAAACGCGTGTATACTGCAGGTAATAATTCTGTATGTGAACAAGTGACCTAGAGGTAAAGGAATCCGAATACAAAGACATTGTGTGGATAATGTTGGAGAGGTCCATTTTTCACAAGACATAGGAAGGAAAGAGGCTGGGCGCTGTGGCTCCTGCCTGTAATCCCAGCGCGAGGTTGAGGTGGATGGGTTGGTCACTTGAGGTCAGGAGTTCAAGAACAGCCTGACCAACATGGTGAAACCCCGTCTCTACTAAAAATACAAAATTAGCTGGGCGTGGTAGCATAATCCCAGCTACTTGGGATGCTGAGGCAGGAGAATCGCTTGAACCCAGGAAGCAAAGATTGCAGTGAGCCAAGATCACGCCATTGCACCCCAGCCTGGGCAACAAGAGCAAAACTCCATCTCAAGAAAAACAAATGACAACAATAACAACAACAACAAAAAAAAAAAAAAAAAAAAAAGAAGAAGGAAAGAGAGCTAACATCTGACCTCCTTTATTATTAGAATACTCCAAAAGGAATTTTGATCCACATGTTCTTTCTCCATAATAGAATGAATGTTGCATATCATTTTACAGACAAATTTTATTAGTTCTTGCCGACGATATAAACTTTGCTTCTAACCTTTTCGCATTTTTCCAACTGTGTTCTCTCAGGTGATGACTGAAAAAGGGAACCTGTGCCACTATTTGTACCATCATCTTCACCAAAATCAAAAAATGCTTTTTATGATGTATGGAGACACTCTTCATGTGTGTTTCAGTGGACATTCCTTGCAGATACAAAAAACAGAAAACTCACTTTTGGAAAGTGACCTAAAGAGTGTCATTGAAGTGAATTTTAAGTAGGCACGACGATTGTTTTCATGGTTGCTGTTGGATCATATCTCAGGAGCTGGAATTACAGACATTACTGAACAAAGAAATCAGGATAGTGGAACTTAAAGAGCTTCATCTCAGTGCTTTCATAAGTATGAAGTGCATATATTTATAATTTTCGCTAATCACAGGGTAAATATAAAATTGATTCATTAAAAATGTTACATAAGAATTCAAAGGACATAGAATTTTGTGAAATGTAGTAGTTTTACTTAAGTGCCTTTTCTTTATTTCTAGCCCCGAGCCAATTTTTAGAAACCAGTTGATACATAAGTAGTTTTGGGGGGATGATATATTATACATTTTTTGTGTAGTAAACATGTACATGTATGTGTGTGGATGTGTATCTGATTAGTTTGTTGGAGTGATTCCTATGGTTTGGAACTGCTGGGGCCATGTTTAGGCAAAAATCTACATTTTTGAGTAAACTCCCGGTGACTAGAGCAAATTTCCCCAGTATTTGAGAATTCTTCATTTCCTAAAGCTGTACAAACATCAGATAATATTTGTAAGGATCGATAATGTAATTTATAATGAAATTGCTTTCTGAGCTATTAATGTTAACTGTATCATCTTAATATTGCCTTAAAACTCATTTGTGCTATTCCATTTTCCTCTGTTCCTTTTATTTTCACTTCCTTTCTAATGTTAGTCTCCTCGTACTGATTTCTGAAGAGTTCATTTGTGATTACAGATGTTAACATTTTGTCTAGAATAGCAAATATGTTTCTCATTCATTTTACTATGGTGTTTTATTTTTTGGTTATATAGAAGTTGTATATTGAAATATAATCTTGTTCTGTTTTATGACTTTGGAGTTTTGTGTTTTTTTTAAACATATTTACATTAATATCATTTATTTGTATTGCCTTCTATTTCAGCAGTTATTTTGTCATTTCTTTTTCCATTAACCATCATTCTGGTGTTAATGAATGCATTACATATTTAGTTATCTCTTAAATTCTACCAGAAAGAAAATTTCCAGGTAAAATTGACTACATTTCTGTTAACTTGGCTTACCATCTTATTGACACTTTAATAATTACTAATGATTTATACTGTTTTATCTATTCCATTGAGTTCTATCTCATTTCTCTTCTTTTTCAGAATATTCCCTGTCTATACTTGCATTTTTTTCTATTAATTGACACTTACAATTATTTTTGCAAGTTGGAAAAAAATGCAGTATTAATTTCATTTGCAACAAACTTAATAGATTAATTAGGAGAGAATAGATATCTTTAAACTTGAGTCTTCTATCCAACTGCAAGGTAGGTCTTTCTATTTTTAATGGAATAATAATTTGGGGATATTGCTAGTGCAGTGTTTAAAAGTATTTTTTAATACTAGGCATTTTTTAGTTATTTGTTAATTTAGTGATTTGAATTAGTCATTCAACTTATCTAATTGATACGTGAAAACTTTTTGTATGCCTTTTCTAGTAGTCTTTACTGAATTTCTAAAATTATGACTTTCTTGAACAATTTGTCATTTTAATTATCTTGATAAAGTACATTCGTAAGTACTTCTAGGATATATGGAAGTAGGAAGTATACTTGGCAATTGGACTGTCAATTGCAGTCCCCTTAGGTCGTGGTGGTTTTTGTTCTTACTGGCATTTCAGTAGTCTTTTAGAAGAGGATGTTTTACCAAATTTGGTGACAGGTTTAATAAGATTTCTTTTTGTATAGTTGAAAAACCTGTCCTTATAATTATTAAGGTTAAAATTAACGTATTCCAAAATTGAACATTATTCCATCCCATGAATGAAGTAAATTATATTTTAGTATGTACTCCTTGATTGTAGTTCTTATCATTTCATTTGGAATTTCTGAAATGATTCCTAAACAAACAGCTTTTTACTTGTTCTGCTGTCAGAGGTTTTCAATGTTTTACTGAGTCTTTGAAACCATTTTGAGTATTTCTGGCACAGGCTAGAAACAAGTAATGTTTTTCTTTAATTACGTAGAAATGTTGGCTTAAAAAGGTGTTGAAATAATAGTGTGTGTGTGTGTGTGTGTTTTTTTTAAAAAGGTTATTTATCTTTTGTCCAAAATCAACTAAGCATTTATGCAAACTTGTGTTTTTTGGAACCCTTTATTCTATTTCCTTGTTCTTTGTGTATGTCTTCATGCCAGTATCACACTGTTTTGATTATTGTAGCTTTGCAGTTAACATTTTGAAATTGGGAACTGTGACTCTTAACAGCTTTGTTCTTTTTCAGGTTTGTTTTGCTCATTTCAGTCCTTTGAAACGCTATATGAGTTTTAGGATTTTGTTTTTAATTTTTGTCAAAAATATCATGGGAAGTTTACTGGGGATTAAATCTGTACATTACTATGAGTAATATTGACATAAACAATACTAACTCTTCCAGTCCATGAACATGGGATGTCTTTTTATTTATGTTGTTTATTTCTTTCAGAAATGATTTGTAAATTTCATTGTACAGAAAATTTTCTTTGATCTTACTGGTTAAGTTGCTAAGTATTGTATTTTTAAAATGCTATTGCAAGTGGAATTGTTCTTTGAATTTCCTTTGTGAATTATTCATTACTATTTTTGCTTGCTGAATTTGTTGCCTGGTATTTTGTGGAATTTATTAGTTCTAAGATTTTTTTTATACTCCTAAGGGAAATTTTCAGCCTGTAAATTTTTTTTTTGAGACATAGTCTCACTGTTGCCCAGACTGGAGTGCAATGGCGCTATCTCCCAGGTTCGAACAGTTCTTCTGCCTCAGCCTTCCGAGTAGCTGGGATTACAGGTGACTGCCACCATGCCTGGCTAATTTTTGTATTTTTAGAAGAGATGGGGTTTCACTGTGTTGGCCAGGCTGGTCTTGAACGCCTGAGCTCAAGTGATCCTCCTCCCTTGGCCTCCAAAAGTGCTGCTATTACAGGGGTGAGTCCCCATGCCCGACCAGCCTATGAAATTTTAGTGGATGCCAAAAGAGATACTTTTACTTCTTTTCCGACTTGGGTGTCATTTCTTTCCTTTTGTTACTTGATTGCTTTGGCAAGGATTTGTAATACCGTGTTGAAAAGAAGTGGCGAAAGCAGGCATCCTTGCTTTGTAACTGATCCCAGAGGAAATCCTTTTAGTATTTAACCATTGAAATTAATGTTGTTTTGAGTTTCATTTATAGCTTTTACTATGGTTATGTGATTTCATTCTATTCCTAATTTGTTGAATGTTGAATTTTTTATTCCTTCTTTGTCTTGCTTTGGTAAGATGGTAATGCCCCGTAAAATGTGTTGGGGAGTGTTTCCTCCTCGAATTTCTTAGAAAAGTTTGAAAACACTTGTTATTTAAGTATTTATTTGATGGAAGATTTTTCATTAATAATTCAGTACTGTTAATAGTTTCGTGTGTGTAGTTTTGCTTTGGTAGCCTTTAGTTTCTAGGAATTTGTACATTTCATCTAGGTTATCTAATCTGTTAACATTCACTTGCTTATAGTACTCTTAACAAAATCTCTTAGTTCTGTAGACTTTGCATTATGTTTCTGATGGTAGCAACTTGAGTCTTCCCTCTTTTTTCTGGTCCACTTAGCTAAAGGTTTGTCAGTTTTCTTGATTTTTGCTTATGAAGAACCAAGTGGTTATTTTGTGTTCATTTTCTGTTTTATTCATCTCTGTATCATTCTTTACGTCCTTCCTTTTCCTCTTTGTGTTTAGTTTGCTTTTATAGTTCTTTAATTTGTACAGTTTGTTGATTTGAAATTTTTTTATGTTACGTTAATAGGTGTAAGATTCATAAAACGTTTTATTTTCATTTTCATTCATTCCCACATATTTTCTAATGTTCCTTTTAACCTCTTTGTTGTACTAGTTGTTTGTGTTTTCTTATGTCCACAAATTTGTGACTTTTCCAAGGCTTTCCTTCTGTTAATTGATTTCTAAATTCATTGTCTTGCTGTGGTCAGAGAAGAGGCTTTTTCTGTCTGCCTTTTCAAAATGTATTGAGACTGAATTTGTGACTTAACTACATTTGTTGTGAAAAATGTCTCATGCACTTAAAGGGGAATGTGCATTTTGTTGTTCAGAGATTGTTGTGTGCATATCTGTTAAATATAATTGATTTATTGTGATACTTCATTTTTCTCTTTTTTGGGGTGGGGGTGGGGGGTGAGACAAAGTCTGGCCCTATTCCCTAGGCTGGAGTGCAGTCGTGTGATCTTGGCTCACTGCAACCTCTGCCTCCCAGGTTCAAACGATTCTCCTGCCTCAGCCTCCAAAGTAGCTAGGATTACAGGCACGTGCCACCACCACCGGTTAATTTTTGTGTTTTTAGTAGAGATAGGTTTTGCCATGTTGGCCAGGCTGGTCTCAAACTCCTGACCTTGTGATCCACCTTCCGTGGCCTCCCAAAGTGCTGGGATTACAGGTGTGAGCCACCACACCTGGCTCACACCTCTGTTTTCTTACTTGTTTCTGGTTATTCTACCCGTCATTGAGAGTAGGTTCTTGGAAGTCTACATCTCTTAGTGAGGAAATGTGTATTTCTCCCTTCTTTTATGTCAATTTTTGTTTCATATATTTTGGTGGTTTATTAGGATCATAAATGTTGATCATCTTTATCTTGTAATTTTGATTAATGTATGATGTACATTTTTGTTGTAATATCTTGGATTAACAGTCTGTTTTGTCTGACTTCAGTCTACAAAATATCTGCTTCTCTAACCTTCACTCCTACCCCTTTCAGTTGATGTTATAAAAATATATCTTTAACATATTGTGGATCAAAAAATATTTTTTGAAATTCATTTTTTTGTTAAATTGTTTAGAAGATAAATTGTAAAGTTATAATCAAAGTTACAATAATATTTACTGGTTTTTAGTCTAATGTGTGATTTTATAATTTATCAAGTTTAAGTCATGTAGAATCTGAAAAAGGCAAGAGGCTGGACATTGTAGCTCACGCCTGTAATACCTGGCACTTTGGGAGGCTAAGGGAGGAGGATTGCTAGAGACCAGGAATTTGAGACCAGCCTGTGCAACATACCAAGAGGCTGTCTCTACAAAACAAATTTTAACAACAACAAATAGCTGGGTGTGGTGGCATATGCCTGTAGTCCCAGATACTCAGGAAGCTGAGGTGCAGGGGTCTCTTGATCCCTGGAGGTTGAGTCTACAATGAGCCATGGTGATGCCACTGCATTTCAGCCTGTGCAACAGAATCAGAGCCTGTTTCTTAATGAAAAGCAAGTGGAGGGACAGTACACCATTGTTAACCTCTCATTATTGCTCAAATACTTACCTTTAACCACATCTTTATTTCTTCATAGGGCTTCCATTTACTGTTTATTTCAACCTTCAGAAGTCTTTTCAGTGTTTTTGTTTGGTGGGGAAGCAGACCTAATGTTAACAAACTCCTGTTGTTTGTACATCTGGGAATGTATCAATTTCTTCCTTTTTAAAAAAATTAACAGTTTTGTTGGATATTAGATTCTTAGTTGAATGGTTTTTTTTGTTTGTTTGTTTGTTTGTTTTTTTTAGCACATTGAATGTGTCCACTACCTTCTGGCCTGTGAGAAATTAACTGATAATCCTTGTTATATGATGCCAGTTTTCTGTTGTTGCTTTTCAGAATTATTTCTCTTTTGCTCTTCATAGTTGAAAGATAATGTGTCTCATTGTGGGTCTCTGAATTAATCTTGCTTGGAGTTTGTTGAGGTTCTTACATGTTAATATCCATGTCTTTCATCAGATTTGAGAAGTTTCCGTCTAGAATTGCTTCAGATATTCTTTCTATTGCATGCTTTCTTTTTTCTGGAAATCCTGCAGTGTGTGTATTGGTTAGCTTGAGTGGTAGACCGGAAGTTGTTTAGACTCTGTGTACCTTTCTTCAATATTTTTTCTTTTTGTTCCTCAGAACTGATAAAATTCTGAAGTTTGCTGATCCTTTTTGTTGCCTGCTGAGATAATGCATTTGAATCCCTCTAGAAGATTTTTCATTTCACTTATTTGAACGTTTCATGTTCCAGAATTTCATTTTGGGTTCCTTTGTGAAATTTTTTTTGTCTCATGATCCCATTTTGCTCATGCATCATTTTCTTAACCTTCTCCATCAGTTTCTTTAGTTCTTTGAGCAACTTTAAGATAGTTGTTTTAAAAGCTGCTTACCTGTCTTAACATCTTTGAGATTAGAAGTGGTAAACTGATGAGAGCACAGCCTCTCAGTGTTTGTGTATCAGAGTGGTGTGTTTTGTTTTTTGTTTATTCCTACCCTCATTCCTTCTGCAAGCTGTATGGAAGTTGTTCCAGAAATGTGCACAGCTACCTTGCGTGAGGCTGTAGGAGTTAGGGGTAGGTAATTTGTACTTTGCTAAGAGTTGATGTTGAGTGAAATTAACCTGAATAAACCTGAATTTAGAGGTTAATAGAATGCTCCAGAGTTCCATACCAGTTATATCATACCGGTTATTCTGGTGTATTTGTCATCTCGGGGAGAAAGAGTTCCGGTGCATCTTGCTCTACCATACTCCCAGAACCCTCAGCTCACCAGTTTTTTTTTGTTTGGATACAATTTCTCATTCTGTCCCCAGGCTGTAGTGCAGTGGCACTATCATAGCTCACTGCAGCCTCGACTTTCTGGGCCCAAGGGACCCTCCTGCCTCAACCTTCTGAGTAGCTGGGACTACAGATATGCCCGGATAATTTTTCTTTTTGAAGAGATGGGGTCTCACTATATTGCCTAGCCTCATCTTGGACTTCTGGACTCAAGCAGTCCCCCAGTCTCAGCCTCACAAAGTCCTGGGATTCTAGGCGTGAGCCACTCTGCCCAGCTTATGTTACAGTAGTCAAATGATTCTGCCCACTTTCTGATTATCAATAAAAGTTGTGTTCTATAATTTTGTTACTTTTCAATTGTGATGGATTATACATGACATAAATTTTGCCATATTAACCAGATTTAATTGTACTACTCGTTAGCATTAAATGCACTCACAGTGTTGTGTAACTATCATCATTTTCAAAACTTTTGTCATCTTAATTGGAAACCGTATACCTGTTACTCTAATCCCTAGTCCCTTGTCTCCCCAATCATGTTTTCTGCATTTGATTTTGCCTATTGTAGGTATTTCATATAAGTTGAATCACATAGTATGTGTTTTTTGATTCCTGGCATATTTCATCTAATGCTTTCAAGTTGCATGTAATACATGAGAACTTCATTTCTTATTATGACTGAGTAAATCCATTTTGTGTATGTATATGTGTGTGTATATATGTGTATATATGAGTATATGTGTGTGTATACACATGTAACACCACATTTTTTATCCATCTGCTAATGGACACAATTTTAAATCTGTTCCTCTGCTAATGGCCATTCTGTATGCCCGTGCTCACGAAAACATTCACAGTGTCCATGGAGAGATGAATACATTTAAAAATATGTCCATTAATATTTGAGCGTTGCCATACAAATATCTGGGTTCATGTCTTCATATCTGAATATATATATAGGGGAATGAAATTGCTGAGTTATTTGGTAATTTCAGGAACTTGCTTTTTGAGGAAATATTTGTTATTTATTATGAGAAATTGAAGTTACCGAAAATGAGAACTGAATAATGTACCTTCTGTTATCTAGCAACTAGAATTAATAACTATCAGCATTTTTCCCTATTTTGAAAATTACAGTTACCATGGTGATTTAATCCTGAATAGGTTTATATTTTTATGTATCAATTTTCAAAATAATTGCAACATCTTATCTCTACCTAGTAAAATTTACTAAAATCCCTATGTGCCTTCTAAAAACACAAAGAAAACACTCTTCATTTAAATTTCTCAAGGTTGTGCATGGTGTCTCAAGCCTGCAATCATAGCATTTTTGGAGGCCAAGGCATTTTGCTTGAGCCCAGGACTTCCAGATGAGCATAGGCAACTAGTGAAACCTGTCTTCACAGAAAAAAGAAAAAAAAATTAGGTGTGGTGGCATGCACTTGTGAACCCAATTATTTCAGAAGCTGAAGCAGGAGGATCACTTAAGCATTGAGCTACAATCACAACACTGAACTCCAGGCTGGGTATTCCAGTGGATTTCTTATTTCTTATTTGTTGGTTTTTTTTGGGGGGACGGGGCGATTGATTCTACCCTTTATTTTTAGTATACTGAATGAATTGGTGAGCTACTGTGGTCCAAAATATGTATTTTGTATACACCATATGTAGTCTGAATTCTTGTATGACAAAGTACAGTCCGTATTTGTAAGGGGTGCTTGGAAAGGTATATTAGGTATATTAACTTACGTATGTAGATCTTCATAAGTAATAGTTGGCAAGATCTACTATAAACTTGTTACATATTTCTGTATTTGTTGTATTAGAGACCTTTTTAGTCTTTGATGTTATTTTTCCCATTAATTTGATTTCCTGGCCTGGTCATGCTTTCAGTTTTTCATGAGATCATGCTAACGAGATTTCTTAAAAGTTTTGCAAATATAATCTGATAACATACTTTGATTTTTTGAAAAAAAGCCATCTCTTACCCAGTAAATATAAAGTAATTGCTGGTTTTCTTTTGTAATTTCTTCTCAATGTATTTTATATTAAGGTTTGGAGATACCAATCCTTCTAAGCACAATCATCATGCTACCTGGTAAAAATTACATTGTACCCGTGGTAGGATGCCACCCCTGTGGTCATGTTTAATATTTTCTTCTCAGTGTTTCAGTGTTTTTTCCAAAAAATATTAAACATTGAGATGAAAGGGAAGGTTATCAGAGTATCCCACTTTAGTGATTATAGTGCTCAGATACTCGCTCCATACCTGTTAGAACACATTGCCAAATGTCGGCTTAAACTATATTTTTATGTATTGTTTGTCTGCTTTGTATTAAAGACAAAAGCTCATTATCAATTGGTTGTATGTTAAAGAGTTGACCACAACTTTCATCACGAGACTTATCTAAAGAGGAATGCATGATGTGTTAGTACCAAGGAGTAGAGATACAATTAATGTATTTATTTTCATGTTTCTTAAGAGGGAATGCACTAGCAATTGAAGGTAAAATAGATACAAATCAAGTAAACCAGTATGTTTCTAGTCATTATGTCACTTTGAACAACAATTTGTTTAATCATTTTGCGATAGCTGGTTGCTTCAAACTGTCTTATTTTTAGTGTTCACTATATTTATTTATGGGAGTGTATACATATTCCAGGGTGTTCTAGTTCCTCAGGGAAAATCTGGATGGTACAGAAGAATTTTGTTCTTTATTATGAGTCAATTTATAATTTCATCTTTTTTTAAAAAAAGGCATTTTTCCTACGTTCAGACATTTTGATTGTCACTTTTGTTGTGAGGAAAAAAATTGTGAAGACGTTGTAAAGATTGGTAATGAGGAAGGTGACTTGACTTGGTATCACAGACTTACAAAATCTTGTAAGTGTTTAGAGTTATGTTAATGGCACATTTATAAGCAAAGTAATGTCATGGAATAGAAGGACCTGTAAGTTGACATGAGAAACAGAAAGTGTATTAAAGTTATCTGCAATCATGGGGGTAGATTGTTAGCCAAATGAATAAGAAATTAGATTCATCTCTCATGGTATGTAGCATGAAGAATTTAAAATGAATCAGAGGTTTAAATTAAAAACTGCAGAAATTATATAGTTTCAGAAAACAAATGAGTGTCTCTCCAATTTTGAGGAAATTACTGATGATACACATTGTAGAAGCAACAAGAAACACAAAGATTGATAGTAAAAATGAAATGACAAAGTTGAAAAAGTTAGTTGTGACATCACATAAGAAGAGTGAAACTTTTGGTATATGTAAAATACAATATAATTGGGGAAAAATACCAGCTCGAAGGAAAAGTGACTTGAGCACATAGTTCACTAAAAAAATACAAAGTGGTATTAACCATATAAAAGGATTCTTGGATTTGCTCATAATAAGGATAATGACAATTGAAAGTACAGCTAAGATACAATTAGTTTCTCTACTATCAGATTAGCAAAAGTCCAAAGTTTGACAACATTTTTTTTTGGCAACATGTTGGGAATTATGGAAAATCATACATTGCTGCTAGTGATGTAAAATGTAAAACATATGGGTAGGAATTTAATATTTTGTAAATTTATATCATCTGTGGCAAAAAACGTGGTTCATCTTCTAGTAATACGTAGCAGTAAGAATGATTGATGGATGTTTGTATACCACTATGTGATAATGTCTTGGATATAATGTAGAAATAGGGGAGATGTAGACTACAGAAAGTAAAAATGGTAATATGGTGCTTAGAGTGCTTTCATCATCATAATAGATAACCATGTTTGTTAATGGTGTCCTGGGTAGTAACTGAAATTGTACTGGGCTTTCAACAGAATTTTGTCAAAATGGGATGCTGCATGAGCTAATGAGTTGTGGAATAAATAGGTTTTTATTGTGGAATAATAAGAAGGGGGTTTTGCAGTATCTTGGGAAGAAGAACAGACATTCCGGATAAAGTTCCTTTAATACGAAGATAGCATTTTTAAATACTTGGAGTAGTGAGTGAAGAAGCTTCCTCTATGAGAGCAGGGTCAGTTCCCAAATAAATCCCAGCCTCCTCGAAGGTTGCAAACTCCTCAGGAGGAGGCCAGGCATGGTGCCTCATACCTGTAATCCCAGCACTTTGGGAGGCCGAGGCGGGAGGATCACCTGAGGTCAGCAGGTCAAGATGAGCCTGGCCAACATGGTGAAACCCCATCTCTATCAAAAATATAAAATTTAGCTGGGTGTGGTGATGCGTACCTGTAATCTTAGCTACTTGGGAGGCTTGAAGGAGGAGAATCACTTGAACCCAGAAGGCAGAGGTTGGAGCGAGACAAGATCGTGCCGCTGCACTCCAGCCTGGGTGATAAAACGAGACTCCTTCTGGGGGGGGGGAAAAAAAACAAAGGAAACCTGAGATTCTGCTTAACAGTTATAAAGTCAGAAGGTATGAAGATTATTTGAGGTTAGGCCTGTGGACGGGCTGATTGGATCTTCAGTAGTATGAGAAAGTTTAGTTAAGCCAAGGCACTATGTAAAACTCCAAGCTGTATGGAGCTCTGCCTGGCCAGCTGGTTGGCACTTGGGTAATGGGGAATGATAAATGGTTAATTGCTTCACTGAATGACTGGATTAATAGTAGGATGAATGGATAAATTAACAGATGGGAATGGGTATATAAATGGGTATAGGATCAGGAATAATAATGGAATCACAAGTAGATGATGTGCAAATGGGACTGTATGTGTGGATTGATGGATGGATGGATCCTGAATGCATTTTTGATGACCTTAAGAAACAAGAATAAATATATGAAGTATGGTATACATGTAAGCATGTTTGTGTGTGTGTGTGTGTGTCTGTATATATAGATTGATGCAAGAGTGGAAGGGGAGTAAGGATAAAAACTTTGGACAGCTATGTTGACAACGCAAAATAAACTGAAGGTGGATGTATGAATGTATGAATTTGATGGATATGTGCCTGAAAGAATGTATGGATAGGTCAGTTTAGGAAAGGATAATTACTAAATCTCAGTAATGATTGTAATCATGTAATTCTCACAGTAACTGTTCAACAGTGACTGTTAAGGATGCTGCATGCTCATGGCAGTAACTCATGGGCCGACGTCACTAAGACTAATGCTTCTTACTGCTTTTATGACAGCATAAGGTTTTATTTTTCACTGTGGCTTTGGTAGAGTTATGGAAAATCATCTGTTGTCTCTTAAATACATAATGATAAATTGGGTAAAGAAATTGGGTAAATCCCATGGCTTTCCAAAACTTCAGGAGATTTAGGAGCTGTATTTTATGCTTTCTCAAGGAAAGGATAAAAAGGACACATTAGGCCGGGCGGGGTGGCTCAAGCCTGTAATCCCAGCACTTTGGGAGGCCGAGACGGGCGGATCACGAGGTCAGGAGATCGAGACCATCCTGGCTAACACTGTGAAACCCCCTCTCTACTAAAAAATACAAAAAACTAGCCAGGCGAGGTGGCGGGCGCCTGTAGTCCCAGCTACTCGGAGGCTGAGGCAGGAGAATGGCATAAACCCGGGAGGTGGAGCTTGCAGTGAGCTGAGATCCGGCCACTGCACTCCAGCCTGGGCGACAGAGCGAGACTCTGTCTCAAAAAAAAAAAAAATAAAAAAAAGGACACATTAAACACTGGTAATGCTTACTGTAGGATACTTTTCTGGTCTCACAAACTAGGTGTGCTTTCTACTTAAATGAAAACTTTACCCCTTCACAGGGGGAACCAACAAAAACCTCATTCGGGTAAAAATCCAGCGTCTCCGTGATGCTGTCTCCCTATCATGAGGTAATTCGCGGTAATCTGTACCTCATGTCTCAGTGTACCTACTGTTGGCCCAGAGATAGGTGAGACTTAAAGATAATTGTATCTTGGCTAGGCGCAATGGCTCATGCCTATAATCCCAGCACTTTGGGAGGCCGAGGCTGGTAGATCAGGAGGTCAGGAGTTCAAGACCAGCCTGGCCAACATGGTGAAACCCGTCTCTACTAAAAATACAAAAAACATCCGGATGTGGTGGTGTGTGACTGTAATCCCAGCTACCCGGGAAGCTGAGGCAGGAGAATCGTTTGAACCCAGGAGGCAGAGGTAAGCTGAGATTGTGTGCCATTGCACTTCAGCCTGGGCAATATAGTGAGACTCCATCTCAAAAAAAAAAAAAAAAAGAGAGATAATTGAATCTCATTTCCCTTTGTACAATGTACAACGAGCAGGGTCAGGGAAACCATAATACAACTCCAAACTCTAAGATGTCAAATGTGAGAGTAATCACTTTTCCATAGAAATGTTGAAATCCCTCTGGAAATACATTGCGAAGGCTCCCTATACTGGGCTAGAGAGTGTTTTATTAGGTCCTGGAAGATGCTCACGTTTTCCTTGTTTTCCCGGGCTCTAGCTTTTACCTCTGGCACACTTTCCCAATCCCCTTATCCTACTTAATTATTTTTAAGATAGGCATTGTGGAAGATGTTCGACTGTTCATAGAGATGATTATTTTAAGTCTTCAAACAATCAGGGGCTTTTCATTTCTTTGGAAGTAAAAGTGACCCATTAGAAATGTAAAATGTGTTATGTGCTTCCTGGGCACAGGACTTTCATGGCCTCTATGTGATTCTACCTTATATCTTAACCCATGGTGATTGTAGAGCCATGTGTTGATGTGTAATTTCCAGAAGAGGTGAATGCCCCTAGAACAGTGATCTATCATATGGAGCAAAGCTTCCTGGAGAGCCATCATAACAGACCCACAGGAATATTTTCATTAGTGAGAAGTAAATGTGTTAAACCAGTAAGATTTTGAAGTGGCCACAACTTCAGTCTGAGTACAGAGGGAAAATCACACACAATAATTCAGTGATTGGTGGATAGGTGCGTTCAAGGAGGCAGGGTTGGATTGGTGGTTTCAAGCCTGGTTGTAGTAGTAGATAGGCAGACATGTGAATTGATGCAAGGATGCAAGACTGGTTAGTGAAATTTTCTTTGTATTATATGGTTATGTGGATTTAATAACTAGTCATTGAAATTATGTGTGATTGGATATTTAAAGCCCTGAAAGATGAATACAATAATCTTCTAATATAATTTGAGATATAATAACAGATGGATGCATGCAAAATTGGGTATATTGAATAATGTAAGAAATGGATGGAAAGTAGAATATGAGCAGATGACTGGATGCAAGGATGGAGAGTGCAAGTTTTAAAAACCTGTTGGGGCTGGGTGCGGTGGCTCACGCCTGTTATCCCAGCACTCTGGGAGGCTGAGGCGGGCAGATCACGAGGTCAGGAGATCGAGACCATCCTGGCGAACATGGTGAAACCCTGTCTCTACTAAAAATACAAAATTAGCCAGGCATGGTGGCGGGCGCCTGTAGTCCCAGCTTCTAGGGAGGCTGAGGCAGGAGAATGTTGTGAACCCGGGAGGCAGTGGAGCTTGCAGTGAGCAGAGATTGCGCCACTGTACTCCGGCCTGGGCGACAGAGCAAGACTCTGTCTCAAAAACAAAACAAAACAAAAAATAATAACCTGTTGGGTGTATGTATGGTTCTATGCACAGTGGAATTATTTAGTGAAGGAGCAGATGGTTATATGCATAGGTGTTAGCATTGGAATGGATCAAAAATGGAATGCTATATGCATGGATCTTTAGATTGATGAATACAAGTACGGCTATCTAAAATCTTGAATAAATAATAGGGATCAGGGTATGGATACATTGGTTGCGTGGGTGATAGCTGCATGTTTGATGGCTTTAGAGTGGCTTAATGGACAGTGGGTTGATTCACAAGGTGATGGTACAGGAATTTGATGACTATGAGAATGGGCTGATGGAGTAATAAAGTCATGTAAAGTTGATGGGAAAGATGGACATTTGAAAGACAATGGTATATTTTCATGGACAAATTCATTATGAAATTATGGAAGTTTTGTTTTTGCATTCCCAACATGTGTTAGTAAATAAGCAAAAACAAACTAACCACAGTGGGTTCACAAATTAGTTTAATCAAAATGATCTTTCAATGTTTTAATAATTTGCGGACTTTAGGAGGTTGAGGAATGAGAGAACTTCACCTTCTGTATATTAACCGGTCATATGTCACAATTTTCCCATATTTTTCACAGTTATAGCTGAGGTGGTACCAGTTTAAGAAGTGAGAACTTCTTCATTGACTGATATTTGCATATCAATCCAAATCATTGTGCTTGTTTACTATTTTTGTAGACGTCATTCTTCAAAAGTGCTGGTAAGAATCAGAAACCCTGGTGTACTGTTTATATTTGACCAATTTGATACTGAATCTAATTTGTGATATTTTACAATCCAAAACCATACGTGAATTCTATAAAACACAAGATTGTGAATTTGTGGAGTGATTATCAGTTAGGTGAAATGAAAGAGATAAAAGGGCTCCCTAAATTGTGACACAGTTTTGACAAGTAGTCTATGCAGGTTTTGATTTACCACTCTTACCTACTCTCACCATAGTATGTGATGTTATCTGGACTGAGACTATAACTTTTTATCTGTATACTCAATAAATTTTATATTATTTCAGTAAATTTTAATGAATGCTTTGGAATAAATTCAGCTAGAGGGAGGTAAGAAGGAAGTCTGGCAGCCTGTGGAAAATAAAGAAAATGGATAGGATATTAAAAGTCATCAGAGAGCAAAGTCATTAGGAATTAGAATTTACTGTAAATAGTATGGGTTATAATGAGAGCAGCAGGTTCAATTTTAGTTCCAATTGCATGATTTAGGATATCATCAGTAAGTAGGTAAGGTGAGCAGATAGGAGATGAGGAATATTTCAACACTGAAGTTGTAAAAGTAGGGTCTTAACACCCTTTCATTTGATGAATGAATGAAAAAAATCTTCAAATATTTTCCAACATTCCTGTTTTTTTTTCCCCACAAGCATCTTTCAGAGTCAAGGAGGACAAAGACGTCTTTCCTGCAGGTAAAATCATTAAGGATGATATTGTGATTTTGAAGCTGTTCTATTTGTTATGTTGATGATACGTTAGATTCTTATTGGAGTTATTTGAAATTTCTTTTCTCATCCTGTTTTGTGGTTATGTGATTATTTTGAGTTGATATTTTAATCAAGGACTTTATAGTTAATGCTTGTTAATAACCAACATTTAAACAAATCAGGCATTTTATTGATTTTAGTACCACTAGAAGTTGCACAAGAAGCATACAGGGTAGCAAGGAGAATTGATGGGTGGATACTGGGTTTTAGTTTGTGGAAAGATCTTAATGGAATACTATGGAATACACAGACTATCTTATTAGTAGCTCCTTATATTGTGTCTTTTAAGAAAATTCTTAACCCCTGAACTGGTGTGTAAGTTAGAATGAAGAAACTACGCAGGAAATGCTGGTTCAAAGAATAAATAGGTGGTTGGTTGGCATGAAATAATTTGGAATAGGAGATAGGTATTCAAATCACAGAAAAAATGTGTAGAGAAAGGAAGGAAAATGGCAGCTTTATCATTTGCATACAGTACGTACACCTGGTTTTTGTAGGTTTTGGGTTATTCCACATCAGATTGTAGGAGTTTGGTTTTACGGAGTGTTACTTGACTTGAAGATGATATATTTCTGTCACCAGGCATGGCTGTGTCAACCTGTCGTTTATTTCCATTTGCAATCTCTTCTTCTGTACTCTCAGGTGGTGACCATGTGGATAATGGGATTATAGCCAAATGGTGGTTTCATCTACAGCATCACCAAAATGCTGTTGTTATTGCTTCTTTCTGGGATCTTCTTGCATCTTTGCTTCTCAAGGGGCACAGCTTTTATAGAAGTATGTCCAGGAATAGAAGTGACCTGCTTTTTGGCAAGTAATTGCCTGGAATGTTTTTATGTACTTCTCTGCGCTCTCAATACATTTCATGCTTCCCTCTATTTTTGTGTATTAACTCATTGTATTTCTTAAATTTATATTTTACTTTTTGAATGGAAGTGAGATTTGTGTATGGTAAATATAATTAATTCAACCCCATGGACACGCTAGTCACTCTCCAGATTATGGCAAGTCTTTCTCAGAAGCAGAGGGCCTTGGTGTGCCAGTGATTTTTTTTCCCCCATGTGTAAGATACGGTTTTTCCTCATTTGAATCAGGAGCCCACAGTTTTTGGACAATCTCAAATGAAATCTTAAGCATTTGTGTTGTCTGGACTAGACCTTCTGTAGTATCCTTTTTGTTAGAACTAATATATTTCATTCCAGATCAGGATCTGAGAGTGACTATAATTCACCTCTTTCCAAGTACACAAACTTGGATGACATGACAACTGAGTGTGTAAGGGACAGCGACACCCTTGCACTGCCATTTTGAGCCATTGTGATCTCATCTTGTAGAACATGTTGTATAATCATTTTCTTGGTATCACTAGTGTTCTTTGGGGCTGGAATAAAAATCTTAAGTGTACCAAAGAGATTTCCCCTTTATCCACATTACCTTGTTTTTCCTTTGTTTTCTGTTTAACCTAAGTGGGCTTAATATAAAATAGTGTTTACTTGGTGTTTTAATTGTCTACTTCTATAACATAAGCTGCACTGTCCCCTGGGGAACTGCTTACCATATTGCCCAACCTGTCTAGATAGGTTTATACAGGGAAGGCATTCAGTAATATTAACTCTCTAGACCAGTGTTAGCAATGACAAACAATTGCTGGAATTTTAAGACTATATTATCAATCCCTTTGATGTCAGTTAATCCTACCAACACAAGATTTAATGGTTTAAAAATCTTATGAATGTGTACAGCCATTAGTGTCTCCTTTCATACTATATTATTTTATTCATTGGCAGCTAGATTTTGAGGTAGAACTTGTGTTCTCTTTTGCAGTACTCATTTATTTTACCTGGACAGAAGATGCTCTTGTACTTCCAAAGTTAATTTATCTCATACTATTTCTTGTGTTAATATTTTCCAAGTTCAGGATACGTTCTGGATATAAGAAGATGAGTGTCCTAATCACACACCTTTACATTATATGAAACATGATACAGAGTTTTGTAGTCTGTATAACAATATACAGAGGTCAGCAAAATTTGTAAAAGAGCAGACTGTATAGGCCATACTATTGTAACTACTCAGCATTGCCATTATATGTGAAATCAGCTATAACCGATTCATAAACAAACAAATATGGCCGTGTTCTAGTAAAACTTACTAACAAGAACGTGTTGGGCCAGATTTGGACCACAGGCTGTAGTTTTCTGACCTCTGGCTTACAGCAGAAGTTTATTTTGATACATAGAAAGCAGAAGTGAGAAAATGTATTCCATCCCATGTCATTTTTCTGAATCCTAAACATAGGAAGTTAAAGTAAAACATGGGGCAGAATCTGCTTTAAGCCTTTGAATTCTTGGCTCTTAAAACCAGTTGAGGGTTGTGTGTTTTTATTCTTTTGTATCTCCTTTTCACTTAGGCTTGGCACCTAGTTCATTGAAACAGAGCCAACAAGAATGAGTGAGTCAGTCAGTGATAAGAAGCAACCTGTGGCCATTTATCTACTATCTTCCATTCCTACTTCCTAGGCTTGATAAGTAGTATTTGTAGTATAGTTGTCAGTAACTTTTTGAGCTTATATAAGTTTATGTGGAATTCATTTACAAATGTGTGATTATTATGATAGATGTTATTTTGTAAATTTCAAGGTTCTTTAATGTGGCATGGACATGTTTCCAAATCAATAAATATAGCTTACGCACAGACTTTCTGTGGGATGTAAAGTATGTATTACAACGGGTGAATCCATTTCTCTGTTTTGGGAAAGCAGGTTAATTTTCTTTTTGTTTTGTTGCTACATATAATGTTGACTATATGTATATTCTAATGCAGTTGGTCTCCTAATTCTACAGGATAGATGTCTAGCTGTTGCGTTGTTGGATCATCAGTTTCGTTTTAGTTAGATGCTGTGAAATTGCTCTTGAAAATGGTGTCCTCTGCCACCACAGAACGGTGTTGTTATGGAAGTGCCAATTTTCATAAAAACTTGTGCACATTGGGAATTAAGAATATTTTAGGTCGGGCACAGTAGCTCATGCCTGTAATCTCAGCACTTTGGGAGGCCTAGGCAGGTGGATCACCTGAGAACAGGAGTTCCAGACCAGCCTGACCAACATGGTGAAATCCCATCTCTACTAAATACAAAAACTTAGCTGGGTGTGGTGGCATACACCTGTAATCCCAGCTACTTGGGAGGCTGAGACGGGAATTGCTTGAACCTAGGAGGCGGAGGTTGCAGTGAGCCGAGATTGCAGTACTACACTCCAGCCTGGGTGACAAGAGCGAAACTCCATCTCAAAAAAAAAAAAAAAAGTCTTTAAATTTTTAATCAATCTAATAGGTGAAAATGGCATTTTTAAGATAAGTCTAACTTAAACAATTAATGGCCATGGGTAAAAGAAGAATCAAATAATGATGTATGATTTATAAGATAAGGCAGTACTCAATTTTTCCTCTACTCCCCCCAAAAATCCTGTTTATCTGAGTTAGAAATGATTAATATTTTCTAAATTTAGTGCCGCCTGGAAGTTTATAAACTCCCTAAGTATACCTTATACCAGCATTTTTCTGACTTTGTATTTTTGAAATAATTTTAGATTCAGAATCACAAGAATCACACAGAGCAACCTGATTTACGCTTCACCCAGCTTGACTTCTTATTCTGCATCGTTGTGTTCTCCCCTCACTTCTCTTCGTGCTCTCTCCTCCCTTCATGTGTTTATACATAGTGTTATCATTTTATGTATTATTGGTGAATGATTTGCCGACATTATCTTCCTGTAAACCAAAACACTTTAACATCTACTTTCTAAGAGCCTGAGCATGTTATATTGACTTTCGTACAAATTTCAAAATCATGAAATGTGTCAGTAGTATAAAAGTATAACTGTATACAGTCCATATTCACATTTTACCCATTTTTCCAGAGGTGTTCTTTATAGTAGTTTCTTCACTTCTACAACATCCAGAAAAGGATCTTCTGTTGCATTCAGTTGTCATGTCTCTTTAGTCTTGTTTAATCTGAAACAGTTTCCTGGACTTTGATCACATCAGTGTTTTTAAAAAGTAATAGCTAACAGTTTTTAAGGAGATAACCTCAGATTTTGAATTTTGTGTTTCCTCATGAAAAGGCTTAAGATACTCATTTTGAGCAGAAATACTTCAGTATTCTCAGTCTTCCTCAGTGAATCATATCAGGTGACAAACAATGTCACTTTTTCTGACTTTGAACTACTTTGGTCTCTTGGTTCAAATGGTGTCCACTGAACTTTTCCACTTTAGTTAACATTCCTTTGCAATTAATTTGGAATTACATTTTTTCATCAAACTTTCACCTAGTAGGTTTAATATGCATAGGTGACTTTTACCTGAGTCAGTGATGATTAGAAAAAAATCTGTGTTGGCCGGGCCTGGTGGCTCACGCCTGTAATCCCAGCACTTTGGGAGGCCGAGGCGGGCGGATCATGAGGTCAGGAGATCGAGACCATCCTGGCGAACACGGTGAAACCCCGTCTCTACTGAAAATACAAAAAATTAGCCGGGTGTGATGGCGGGCGCCTGTAGTCCCAGCTACTCAGAAGGCTGAGGCAGGAGAATGGCGTGAACCCGGAAGGCGGAGCTTGCAGTGAGCCGAGATTGCGCCACTGCACACCAGCCTGGGCGACAGAGTGAGACTCCGTCTAAAAAGAAGAAAAATCTGTGTTATTGCTTATATGCATTATTTAGCGTCTTGTACTGAAAGGAAGAGTTCGTATATTATGGCCTGTCAGAACAGTCCAGCAATGTCTTTTATCAACTGAAAATTCTGAAAGAAAGAATAAGATGGTGATTTATATGAGAATACAGGGAAAGGGTTACCCAAGGAGTCGAGTGAATGTATGTCTGAACCGTGGAGTGGAATGTGAGAGGCACATAGAACCCCAGAGTTGTGATGCAAATACATTGCATGGTGGAAGGAGAAGAGGAAGTTTTTGGTAATAGTGTTTCATGTAACATATGTGTGTGATGTATGTGTACCTTGATTATTGGGAGAGTGTTCAGCAGTTCACAGTTGAATAGACTGTGAAGCATTATGCTGGAATCTGGGTTCAGATTCTAGATCTGTATCCTACATATCACCAATGTTTGCTTATCAATTTTTGCCTGTCATTACTTTAAGTTTATTTAACCCATTAGAGTATCCAAGGTTGACAGTGAAGGGACTGCCTTTGGGAGCCATCTGAAGACAAAAACTCAGCTTTTTGAAGTTTCTTTCATGTGTCACCTTACATGGCCCCTCCCATTCTCTGTGGAGAAGTTTGTGTACGTTATTCAGACTACTGTGCAGTGACTGTGTTGTTTAAAACCTATACATATCCGAACTCTGTTCTGTGCTCTCTGTAACTAGGGCATTCGTCTCCCAGTAGTAATCCTGCATCTTATGCTAGTTAAAGAAGGTTCCCAGAATAAAGACATTCTTACTTTTGAACAATGACTTGGATATATTGAGGAAGTGGTTTTAATAATCACTTTGATATATTTCAAAATCTGGTTCATTATTGGTGAGATGCAGGCCACCTGGTATTAATGGAAATGTATAATTTGAAACCAGTGCAGTGGAATCAGAGGCTTGAACATGACCTAAGTCTTGGTCAAAAGTGGTCATCTGAGTGTTCCCTGCTCTCTGTATGTGACTTTGTACTTAGTCTTCAGTGGCAGGATTGCAGCAGAGGCCCAGTAAATATTGTTCATTCAATGTATGGAGAAAATGGAAGCAAGGCCAAAAATTACTGATTGTAAACAAATGAAGCACCAAGTGAATAAATGTACAAATAGACAAATAGCCAGCAGGAAAAAAAAAAAACCACAACTTGTTACCTAAAGAATGGAAACCAAGTGGAAAAGGCCGCCAGGGACCTAAGATACTGTCACTGTTTTATTATGCATATTGTTGCTTTCACATATAATACAGTAAGGGAGTATCAGAAAACCTGAATCTGCCCGACTAAAACATGTATATGAGAATATTTAAGGTGGTTTAATACTGAATTCATACCTTCAGCCTCAGTGTAGCAAACTTTTAAAGCTTCCATGATGTGAGGGAAGTTTTAACAATGGAAATCACAGCACTAAAGTACATTACTATTCTGTGATTCTCTGATGGTAATAGAAACTGTGCTGCAGGACACGCTTTGATTCAGGGAGAAATGTAGAGTAACTCCACAGAGGAATTCATCCTCTCTCATTTTAAATCTGAATGGAACCCATATGCCATACCCTGGAGATGCATGTAAGGGAACAACATGGCTTGTTCTGTTAAAAATAGAAAAGAACCTTCAATTAATCATCCTGTGAACTTGGTAAGAGAATGCAGAGGAACGTAAATGCATATCTGTATATCTGTGATTGACCTTGGAACACAGTGAGTGCCCTCTAAAGAGTAGCCCAGTAAGTACTGTATCATTCCACCAGTCAAATTAGATCCTCTTGTTTCCAGTGGGAGCAGAGTGACACAGACCAAGGAAAGCCGAGGAGAAGATTGTAGCCTTTTATTTCTCCTTGTATTTGTTGAGGTTCACTGCTCACTGATAAACGATTTGCACAAAAAAATTCAGGCCTCTGACTCTTCTGGTATTTGATTTATCTAGTGAAGTTAATTTGAAGACAAAAGTGTACAGTTGGTTAAAAATACCAGTCTCATGTTTATTTGATGGTTTGAAATATTCTCTGCTACATTGTTGTACCTCGTTTGTCACCTTGGAGAAAATGACAATCATGTTGATTTTTCCACAAGATAATTCGATTCTAAAATTGATTACCTTCAGGAATTAGAGATTCTAAAAAGTCATCTCTCATGTCTCATTTAGTCATTTCCAAGATTTAGTGAGTGTTCTCCGTAAGTGCCTTGAACAAGAATGCCTTGTTCAGTGGCTGTATTTTACTCATAATTAAGATGCCAACTGCTTTGGGTTATTTAGATTTATAAATTTCATTGCTGTAGTACTTAACTTTCTATATTTTTATATATTAAAACAAGTTAGGTAGGATAGAGATCACTGTGGATGGTATAAATACTAATAGCAAAACGAAGTAAGAAGTTGTATTTATGTTAAGTTGTACAAAGGTATTACATTAGATTGTCTTACATGAAAGTATTATGAAGCACTGGGATTGTCTTACATGAAAGTATGATGAAGTACTGGGATTTGGGGTGTATTTTGAAATCCTTGCCAGTTCTACTTGATAAAGCATTGAATGGTACCATATGAGAGGAAAAGAGGACTGAAACAGGACTCCTTGTGATTGAGACCTCAACAACTACTAGGGAGGGTTGGTTTTTCTTTGAGTGCATGATTTTTAAAAAGACTATTTTGCCCGTTTTAGTTCCATATTAAACCCACAGATTAAGATTATGGTTTTGAAAGTGTAAATAGGAAGCTTGAGTTGGGGGGTATTTGGAGATAGAGATAATACGTAATGGCTGTGGGAAAGGATGAGATAGAGTGTATGTGGGAGTAGGAACATATGTGTCTGAGACCATGCTTTGGATGCTCTGGCATTTGGATATTGACAAAATGAGGAAGACCCATTAAAGGAGATTGTGGCTAGAGTTACTAGGCAAAAACCAAAGGGTTGTAGTGTTCCTGAAGATACATGAAGAGTGAGATTAAAAATTAATGAGGCGGCAGTGACTTTTGCATGGCAGTGAAAGACACAGTTCCATTTGAAAATTGAGTATCATTGATCTTAGTGCTCTTATTGAAAAGGTCAACTCAAAGAATACCTTTGAGTTGATGGTCTGTACTGTAATTAGGTTACCATTGTTAGCCCAGCACAGACACATGCTGATACCTGTGAGTTGCTCTCATCAATTACTATGTGAAGATGCATCCCAGTTGTACAATTTTAGATCCTCTTCTTCATTCCACGTTATATGTATACAGGATAAAACTTGATGTTTTCATTATATCCTTTCAGTCTTCTAACAGCAATCCTTATGTAGCTTTATCATTGGAGTTCCTACTTGCAGTGTCTCTTTCTGTACCTGCATTCATCGGCCACAGTAGAGTTTTCATTAAGGCAGGATTGCATTTCATTGGTTTTGGCTTCTGTCAGACATTTAGCAAAGATTGTTGAAGGAAAGGAATGGATGAATGGGCCAGCTGAAAAAAAACTATCAACCTAATGATGGATAAGTGAAAAAGGAATGAAGAAAGGATGGTGCTAGGAATTGAGGGAGTAAAGCAAGATAGAATGTACAAAAGGTAGAATTTTTTTAAAAAGTTGTAGGACAAGGGTAAGGTGTGTTGAACCTACATTTAAAATACAATAACATCACTAAAGTTGAGGCTGGGTGCAGTGGCTCACCCCTGTAATCCCAGCGCTTTGGGAGGCCAAGGCAGGCGGATCACCTCAGGTCAGAAGTTTGAGATCATCCTGGCCAACATGGTGAAACCCCGTCTCTACTAAAAATACAAAAATTAGCCGGGCATGGTGGCGGGTGCCTGTAATCCCAGTTACTCAGGAGGCTGAGGCAGGAGAATGGTGTGAACCCGGGAGTGGGAGGTTGCAGTGAGCCAAGATCATGTCACTAAACTCCAGCCTGGGCGACAAGAATGAAACTGTGTCTCAAAAAAACAAAACAAAACCAACCAACCAAACAAAAAATCAGTAAAGTCAGGGAGAGAGTTTCACTGTGGAAGATGTTCTTTTCCAGCTTAATCTGAAGAAGATATTGACCATATGGTCAATTGTACAGTCATTGTACATTGTCATCCCCTAACTAGTTACGGGTTAGATATGAGTCTGTAGAAAGTATGTTCAACATACTTTCTGCCTCTCAGCATTTCACTTACCAAATTTCATTTCATTTCTTCATTTTGTGTCTAACAGACTAGAAATAATGAGCTCCTATTGACAGGGATATTTTCCTCTTCATACTTTCCTTTACCTTATAGAGCCTTTTATGTAGCAGATATTTAATGTAATAATAGGTCTAAAGTAGTTTAGACCATGGAGCCCCAATCACCTGAAGGGTGAGTAAAAAGAATTTCTAGAGACCCAATATGAGGTAGCTGCTTCACACTTTTTTGAGAATATTATGGCATGACTGAGGAAATCATAGATTCTGTAGACTATGTTGAGTTGGATTGTGTAAATATAGATTCTGGTATTAGGGAACTCAGCATCTGCTAGATTAGACTTTTTATGGTGAAAGTCTTTTTTAGGGATTAGGCGTAAATCCCTTCTGATATTTGTGGAATAATAGAGTATAGCTCCTGTTTTCTTTCCTGCTTGTATAGCCTGTGCCATTAGTGTCCTCTTTTTCACTGTTTTCTCAAAGGAAGACGGTCAAAGGGGAAGCCATATGCGTGGTAGACTTTGTAATCTGGGAAAAGTCAACATATTTCATCGTAGTGCTCTTTTTATGTGTTGTCAGTCCTTAGAAAGGATTCATGTTTTCCATATTGTATACTACTCTACTTTAAAAATTTCTTAGGGAGAGTGGCTGTAGACAGGCCAGTGATCGAAACATAGATTATAGTCACTGTCTGATTACTTTCCATCACAAGAGGGAACGATACAGTATCGTCTATGTAGCTGACTTCAGTGTGACCACTCGGGGTTTCTGTAACACAGTATTGATATTGCTGTACAATAGAGTTATATTTATTTCTGTGATCCAGTTCATTTGTTTAATATTGGGATTCAAGGAGTGTTGAAGAAATGTCTACTGATTAATACCAGATGGGAAGAGTATATATGTTTTAAATAAGAGACCAAGAGAAACAATAAGGAAAATAAGAAGGAAGTGTTTGTGAGCTTTTCACGTTACTCTTAGGTTTGGAAAGTCCACAAGATGTTAGTGGAGATTTCTGAGGAGGTGAAAACGTGTAGAAAAATGCTTTATCAGTAAAGAGCTGACCAAGTTGTTTGAAAGTGTTGATTTCTAGAAGGATATTGAGACATTAGGTATATAGGGGATGTGCCTCCTTGTCTTGCTTTCATTCTGGCTTCTTATCAGCTATTGTGAATAAGTTTAAGATTTCTTCTGACATTATAAACTTTGGAAAAGGTATTGCTGTTTGTTCACTCTGAAGTAGTATCATATCTGTCAAGGCTTTGTTAAATTGTCTTGTTGATTCATGGTTCTCTTCAGTGATAACGTTATCATTATATGGGATTCCTACCCTCAGCCACTGAATATCTCAGTGAAGAAGTGCAGGTTTGGAGAGAACATCTGAATAGATTCATGCTAAGATGGTACATTTGCACGGACACCATTGTTATGTGGCAGGCAGATATGAAGTATCCTAGGATTGATCAATATGCCTTAATGTAAATAGCTGCATATAGACCTGATTTCTTAGGCTCCCCACTTCAAGCTCTTGAATATTGTGTTGATATCCGTATCAATACACTTTGTCTTGTGTTCTATGTTGTTTTCCCAGAATAAATATAACGAGCTCCTACTTGACAGGGATTTTTTCTTTCTATTGTCTTATGACAAAATGTCAAGATAAAAATGTAAGAGTTTCATTAAAGTTTGTTGAATAAAATTTGTGATGGAATGAGTGAGAGAGAGAGGTCATGAATGAGAGAGAATATAGAAATAATGGAGAATGTGATACTCTGATAGTCATGCAGTATTCTTTTTGATTTATTATGTAACATATTACTATATCTAATGTATTATTTGTCATATATATTACTATATCCGGTTGTATTTGGATAATTTGGCAATCTGCCATGTTCGATGGTGTTAAAAAGAGAACATAAAATGTAGTGATTTCTTAATAAGGTATAGAGGTGTAAGTATTAACTCTTTATTAGTGATTTATTTTTAAATGAATGATAGGAAAGGACCATAAAAATGTCTGAATTTGGGAAATTTGAAAAGGTTTTCTCTCTGGGGCTTTCGTATGTCTGTTCTATGTGAATGTTGTATAATTCTCGCTTTGCCACAGCTGCTTCTTTGCTAACCCTTGTTAACCCATGCAGAGAAGGAAGTGGACTGATGACATTTTGAGTCCATTCAGGTTTATTGGGAATGCAAGGGAAATGAGTTGTAACCAATGGGAGTAAAGGGCTAGTTGCTATGCCAGTTGCTTCGACTTTTGTTTGACACTGCTTGAGCAATCGGAATGGCTAGTTTTGAATCTGGCTTCTCAGTCAGAATTTTACCTTCACTCTAACACTACTTTTTTTCAAATCACTTATATTTCTGTGAATATGAACCAACTTCAGTGATCTTCATTTTTTCCTGAAACAAATTTCTTTCCATCTGCCTGAAGAACTTTCTTTAGCGCTTCTGGTATAGCAGGCCTATTGATGATAATTTTTTTTTTAGTATATGGTGATTATTTTATATTTAACTGTCTTTTTTTGAAGTCTTCATTGAAATATGTTGTTACTAAACATAGAATTAATGGGATTTTTTTAAAGCACTTTCAAAGATAATCCACTGTTTTCCGGACTCCGTTAATATTTAAATCTTTATTTTTGTGTAATTCTTTCTCTTCATATAAATGTGCCATTTTTCTCTGACTCCTTCTAAGATATCTTTTACTTAAGTATTGAGTCAGTTTTGGTTATGATGTGACTCTGTGTTTTTCTTTATATTGTTTGATTGTTTGAACTTCTTTAATCTGTTAATATTGTGTTTTATGTTAAATTTGGGGGGATTTCAGCCATTTAAAATATAACTTTTCAGTCATCCCCCTGGGACTCTAATTTTTACATATATATTTGTATTACACCTATTAATATTGTTCTTTGGATACCTGACATTCTTTTTAAATCTTATTTTTGGTATTTTTCACTTTGAACAACCTAATAATTTGTTTCCATCCATGTTCACTGACTTTATTCTATTTTTTTCCAATCTGCTCTTAAGCCCATCCTGTAAATTTTCTTTTCAATTTATTTTATTTTTTAGTTCCAGATATTTACTGCTTTTGCTTTGTTTTTGAGACAGACTCTTTCTCTGTCACACAGGATGGAGTGCAGTGGCATGGTTCACTGCAGCCTTGACCTCCTGGTCTCAAACGATCCTCTCACCATAACCTGCCCACTCCTTAGTAGCTAGAACTACAGGTGCATGCCTCCACACTCAGCTAGTTCTTTGTTTTTGTAGAGATAGGGTCATTGTGGTGCCCAAGCTGGTCTTGAACTCCCAGGCTCAAGCATTCTTCCTGCCTCCTGGCCCCATCAACCAGTTCTTTATTTTTAATATTATGTTGTATTTGATGTGCTATCCTATTCATTTAATATAAGCACATTTTTCTTTATGTCTTCAGCATAATTATATGCTTTTTCAGAATTTTAACATCAGGACTGCTTCCAGGTTAGCTTTAGTTTCCTTTGTCTTAAGTATGGATTATAGTTTTCTTTCTTTGTATGTCAAGTAATTTTGGATTGTAACTTAAACTTTGAGTATATTTTAGAAACTCTGAATTCTGTTTTATTCTTCTAAAACAGTATTTCTCAGCTTCAGCACTATTGACATTTTGAACTGAGTTATTTTGTTTGTGGTGGTGGTGTGTGTATTCTGGGAGGGTACTGTTCTGTATGCATTGTGGGGTACTGAGTGTTATCCTTTGTCTCCATTCAGTTCTTACCAGTAGCATAACTCTCTCTCCTCCCCATGTCCCCTGCCAAAAAATGCCTTCAGTCCTTTCTAAGCGCTCTTTTTTATGGTGTTGGGGCCAAAATCGCACATTCTTACTCTTTTTCATTGAGAGCTATGGCTATAAATGATAGTGATACTTTTACTTATTTATGTTTAAGAGAAGCAGTTAACTTGGCTGCATTAAAACTGCAGGCGTTCTTGTGTGCTGTGAGAAGCAGCCTACACTCCAGTCAGTTCTTTTCTTTTCGTATTGGTTGGGTTACTTTGAGTATGGCCTACTTGATGGGCAATTTACAGGTCAACCAAAGATTTCAGCAGAACTTACACACAGAATTTCATTCAGGCTTCCCGTGTCTGATTCTCCACACTGGGAATTTCCTCCCACTTTCCAGCCACTATTGAGGATGCCTGTCAGCAAAATTCCTTGAAATTGGAAACTTTTACAGGGAAATTCCTTTCCTCCAAAAGTGCTGTCTCCTCCAGTGCTGGCTTGCTTTTCGTTGTTCTCCATGGTTTCAGATAGCTGTCTTTATATTACTTCTGGAGTTTCCAGATGGTATCTGTTGGGGGCTTGGCTTGATAACACGTATTCCTCTTATTACTAGTAGCCAGACCTGCATGTCTTCCTTGACCTGATGGGGAAAAGTTTCATCTTAGGAGACAATAAAGTGCTAGCTAGTCTTACTGATTCGTACTCTGAAGTGCCCAAGCCTAAAACAGTGGAGCTGTCTATCCCACATGAAACTTCTCTGATTTTCACTGTTTTTTTATAAAAAGTATACATGTTCAGATTTCTGTAGGAATTTTAAAGCATCACAGTTTTTATAAACTATACATATTTCCAAGGTCTACCTGCTTTGTATTTTGCCTGGCGAGAGTAGGAATAATCTCTTGGTATGAGTATCTGTTTTCCACTCATCCAAAACAGATAGAGCATTGATTTCACTAAGCGTTATGTTCTAGTTTGCCTTGGTATTATTATTATTAGAAATACCTGGTGATTAATTTGAGCTCACTATTCTTCTCTGCCCTCATTCCCAGCATTATCACTTGCTTTTACCACTTCCCACATTCTCCACAATGCATTTATTCATACCAGAGAAAAATCTAAAAAAAATGAATAAAACAAATTCTTTCCCCTTGGTATCTGTAGCCAACTTGCCTGAGTGTTCTTTCCCACAGTTCAAGTCTTCAGTCTATGGTTCATAAGCAAAGGGGTGCCGCGAGCTCTGATCTTGCCAGAAGAGAGAATAAGTGAGCTACCGCATGGTAGACGTTTCTGGCCATCCGAAATGAGTCGATGAATGTGGCTTTTGTGTAAAGGCTAAAAATAAAATGTAACCACTTTCTTCTTTGAGTAGTTGATACAGCAAATAGTTGAAACAGAAGTTTTGGTTGGCATATCAGGATGTGATAGATACTTTAACAAAGAGTAGAACTATTACCAGTTTTGCGTGTTGCTATTTGTGTCTCTTTCACAGTGTGATAATATCACATACTGGAAAGTGAAACCGAAAATTATTATTCCTTTTTAAATGACTAAATTTGCTTTCATGGTATTTATAGTGAAAGAGTAAATTAGAAAGTGATTGGATGACTGTTAATGAGAAAAAGCAGGGTAAAAAGATTTTATTTAATTAATCGAAAATATTATTGGGGTCAGAACATAGGCTTATGTTATGTTTTGTGAATTGTGCTGTGTTGTAGACATTTGATGAGTTCTCCTAACATAGAATTGATCTAGCTCTTAAAATACCATTTTTGATTGAATGTAAATGGGATATAGGTATCTTACAACTTCTGAATTCGAGGAAGATGATGTGAATCTTCCAATTTAATCTGTTTGATTCAAATGGTATATTTTTTCACATTTCTCATAATTTCCATGTCAACTTCCATGATGATCATTCAGGAAAGGGGCATGATTGCACTCCTTGTGGTGCATATACCATCACTAAAACATAGTTGCTGTCTTTCTGTGGTCTTAAGAAAAACTCAGAAACAGCATACCAATGTACACATAAGATAAATAAGCTTATGTAGAACAATAAGTGTTCCGTTCTGAGAAATACCTTGATTGGTATCCTAATGTCTGATGTTATTGGTAGTTCTCAAACTCTTCCCCAATTCTGTTTCCATCTAAATTTGTCTATTGTTAAATAATCTATCAGTCCATTTTTATCTATCTATATATCTGTCTTTATCAATCATTCATCTGTATTCTGTCTGTGCCGTTTGTCAGAAGAGACAGAAGGACATAGCAGTGGAAACTCAAAGGAGTTACTTCCATGTGAATGGACAGTGGTGATGGTGATCTGTGAGGTGGTGATGTATAGAAAGAAAAACCAGAAGAGAGCATGCTCTAAGTCAGGGACCTTGTCCAGCAGGCACTCTGGTCTTGTTATACTGTGCTTGAATATGAAAAAAATCAAAATAGTGATGACATTCTGTATCTTCTGGGTCTGAGAAAACTTAAGAGTAGATAAGACGACCCTGCCATTTCAGTCTTTTGTATTTCCACGTTTTAAAGCTCAATTTTAATTATGTAGAATTATTTTTCCAGCCCGTGTTAAACTAGACCCTGGATTGGCAGACTTTTTCTGTAAATTGCCAGACACACGTTGTCAGTTCTGAAAGCCCTGTGGTCTTTGTTGCGGCCAATCTACTCTGCTGTTGTATTATGAAAGCAGCCGTAGATAATTCATAATGGAATGAGTGTGCCATGCCTTTCTTCCAATAAAACTTTAGAAAAGCACCCTGTGGGCTAGAGTTTACCCTTCAGGAAACCAGAGCATTGGCTAAACAGGAATCTGAAAAAAAAATCACAACAATTCAGCCACGTGGTAATAACATTTGAAGTATTATTTCAACATTTTCATTTTCATAAAAATTTGTTTAGCTCTTTTGCCAAATTCCATTTGCAAGTGAGTGATACAAATGACTACCACATGCCATTAACATCACCTAAACAGTGTAAAACAAGCACAGTAGAAGGAATTGGAGTGATATAAACCCCTTGCTATAATAGTTATAGTTGATAAATTATATTTCAGAATTGAACCTATTTCTTCCAAATTTCATCTATAGAGTTGCAGGGAATTCCAAAATCTTGCCTGCCTTCTTATCCCAGTTAGCAGGATTGTCTCTGAGCAGCCGTGGTGGTATCCATCCTCCGTGGACCATAAATTGAGCCTATTTTGACATCATTTGAGCAGTTGTAATTGTTTCACCACATCAGAGTGAGATTACTACATGCCAGAGCTATTCTTTAACTCAGCTTGTAAAAGCATGATAGCATCAACAATATATATAGCAAATGAATGCCATCTTTAATCCAGTTAAATGGGTTTGACCAATTTGCTCTTGTTTGTTGATGCTATCTGCATTGCAGTAAAGGTGAGGTAAAAAGAATGAGTAAACTGCCAAGTTAAAATTAAATTTGGGCAATTTCTCTTTTGTAGTAATGTATGTATATCTACTGAAAACATATACGCCAAATTTAGTGTTGAAAGGTTCATTCAAATCAATTGGGAAAGCACGTAAATGAATAATTCATAAAAGAAAAGCATTGCAAATGGCCAAGAGCATAGAAAATGTGCTCAATCTGATCAGTCATTATAATGAAATAATGAAATTTGTGTACATATGAAATACATACTTAAAATATATATAAAATAAAACAATTATTTGCCTTTTTTCACCTATCAGATTAACAGATATATGTGTTAACAAGGTAGGGAGACTTTACAACTCCTGATGTGTTAAAATCTTTAAGGAAGGTAGTAGAAAATATATATAATATGGAAATTAGCACTTTTGACCAACAATTTTAGTTTTAGATATTTAACTATAAGGATATAATAGGAGGTGTTCAAAGATGCATGTAAACTTAAGGGTACTCTGTAGTGTTAATGATAATTGTAAAATAGTAAATAACATTTTTGTCAAATAATGGTAGGAAAATTAGTGGCGGCACATTTAACCAATTGGATTATATTCAGCTATGAATACGGTGATGCATGTTCAAATTAATTGATATAAAAATCCAACAACTTCAGCAGTTGATTTGCCAGTTATTGAGCACCAACTGTGTTCAACATTGTTATTTCTATTCATTTGAAATGATAAATGTATGTGCTTGTTACGATATGGTCAATAAAACCAGTTTTATAGGAAGAATACGCTCAAAATACAGCGAGTTCTGGTCATTATTGTTGCATTTGTGTGTGTGTGTGTTTTGAATACATATATGTATTTCAATTAAAGATAGCATTTATTGAATTTTTACCACATATACCACATATTCAGATCAGCACTTTACATGAATTATCGTAATGCTTATAATAACAGATGGAATAAAGAATTTATGTCTTTTTAAAAGATAAGTAAATTGAGGTTGAGTTTGAATTTGTGTAATTCATCCTATTACATAGAAGTTAAATAAACCTATCCTAGGATGTCACAACCTTTGGAAGATCATAATTAAAAATGCTTATGATTTGTTAAACCCGTTGAGCAAAATCATGCTTTGTGAAAGAACCCACATTTCAGAAGTTACATTCATTCTCCTTTTGTCTTTAAGGTCAGAGACATGATAATTATTAAGTGCAGCTTGTCAGGACAGAAAGTGTAACTGTTGGTGTATTGTAGGAACAGGAGAAAAACATGAATAGGAAATTGTCTTTTGGAAATTCTTATAGTATAAACCTTTAAGGAATTACTTCTGGAAATATGGGGTGCCTTTGCTCAGAATGTGGAACAACATGTTTCCCGGCAGAAACCATATTATACACAAAGCTCTGAGACATCATGGAGGCACAGATGAAAGTCCAAAGAGAAATGGCCAGTAGAAAGAGGATCGCTAAATGGAAGAAGCTAACTTTGGAATAGAGCTGGTGACAGGCAGTATGATGACTTAAATGTTGCCAATAGCAGGAAAAAGGTCCATGGTAATATCTGAGTGAAGAGAAAACTGCCAACTGATCTAGATTTGAAGGTCATAACCTCTTGTTGGGATAGTTTTCCAGTGTAATTTATGATCATATGGTCTAGATTCTACAAAATCTCCCGCATTCAACAAAATCTATAATTAGTTCTCTTTTTCCATTTTCTTCATTCATTCTAACCCTTTTCTAAAGATGGCACTTTGTGTCTTGTGAATGCAATCCCTTAGCAGTTCTCAGCTAGTAGCTGAAACTTCAGTTAAAATGGTATATGCATGAGGGATTGTGACATAAATTTTGCTTTGCTATGGCAGTTATTGAAATATGTTTAGAATTTTGACTATTTGTCATGTAAGGAATGCACAGTGCCATTCTAGCTTTGTGTTTTTATATTCTGGTATTTGGGGGGTTGGAAATTGACTATGAGATTCTTGCAGCTGGGTCTCAGACATGTTGAGAATGCTGAAGAAGGAAAAGTACAGAAGGAGAAAGCAGAGATGGGGGAAGCTGCGTCCCTCAAATAGGATACCACTGGATACTGAGCAGTGAACAGCCTCGGCTTTTGTTGGACACCATTTTGGAATATTTGGACACGGTTTCTTGGAGGATGAGAGACCTAATCAATGGTAATAAGATGTTTAAAATATTATTAATATGAATGAACGCTTAGGCAGGGTTGACAGTACAGCTCTTCTGTACAATAGATAGCATTAACAAAGAAATGACAGGATTTGGAAAATCAGTATTTGGAAATAACAATTGTTTCAGCCAGGAATCATCAAATGATGCTAAAACTTGGAGAACATTTTAAGAGAAATAGGACACTTAGATAGTGAGCAATTTGAGGTCCTTGTCGTTACAAAGGGAAAGCAGTAGCTTCTTAATGGACAACATGGTTGAGGCACCTGAATTAAAGAGGTGAAAGTTAATACACCAGTAGTGGGAACATCAGGCAGCACTGGTAGGATGCACTGAGAAGAACACAGTCTCATTTCTGTGGTATTACTGACTAAAGTATATAAACCTGAGTCTACCCATGAGGAAACATCAATCTCAAATTGACTGACATTCTGCTTTTAGTATTCAAACATACTAATTTCACTGAGGAAATAGTCCAGATTATTTCTGACTAAATAAGACACGAGAATGGAATATAACATTGATTCAGGATGTCTGTAAAAGGACATGGAAAGTTGGCAGAGTTTGAAGACTGTCCCTCAAGTAGATTGTAATGTTATGTGAGTATTAATTGCCAATGTCATACAATTGCCTGAGGTTATATAACAGAAAATTCTTGTTTTTGAGAAATTAAAACAATTTAAAGGATAAAAGGATAATGTTACAGCTGTAATTTTCAAAGCATTTAGATAAAATAATATACATGGTTCAAAAAATGAGAAAAAAAATGAAACAGGTGTTATAAGATGTTAGCTAATAGGGAATCCAGGTAAAGATTATCCAGGAATTATGGATAGTCTTGTATCTGTTCAGTATCTGGAATTAGTTGATGAAAATAATGCAAAAGAACATGTCAAAAGGAATGGTTTGAGCATATGGCTTTGAGCATACATAAATGCTCAGGAAACATGAAAATGTGGAATAAATGCATGAGTACTATAATACCAGCAGGCCTTGATCTACCCGCATGTGAAGCATTTATATTAGAAGGAAGCCTTTTTACCCAGAATTTTTTCACTTAGCCTAATGTTTTCAAGGTTTGGCCATGTTGTAGCATGTATCAGATCTCCGTTTTCTTTGATGGAGGAGTGATATTCTATTGTATAAATATCCCATTTTGCTTATCTACTCCTCAGTTTTTGGCTATTATGACTAATCCCGCTAGGAATATTTATGTGGAGGTTTTTCTGTGTTTATGTATTCAATTCTCTTATACATGAGAATATAGAAACTATGTTTATTTGACATTTTGAGGACCTGTCTGTAAGTGATGTTTAAGATAATTTTCGCTAGGTTTGAAGGCAGATAATAGTCTACGCAAGATGAATATTCTGTTGAATATTGATGTGAACTATTCTTATTTTTAAAAAATACATTGAAATAGTAAGTATAGAGGTTATGTCTTGGTTTTTGTACTCAACAAGCAGTTTTTTATTTTTCAGGAACTCTGCCATACTGAATTAAGGCTGGGATATTAGAGAAAAGGAAAAACATGATACTCACTGGTGTTTTCTGGCACTTCGAGTTCCCCAGTTCACCTTCAAACATTTCGCCTTCCACGTTCTCCTCTACCATATCAGTGCATCCCTCTGAGATTCTTAATTCTTTGGTTGTGTGAAGATGGACTATGCTTACTGCATCTTACTTCTCTTACGTCTCCCAATGGCAGTGCGCTATTACATTTTGTTCTTTTCTATGGTTTCCATTTATTTTATGAAATTTTTCATCTATGTTCTCTATTCTTGCCATCTTAATTTCTATGTAATGTTTTGAAATAGATTCCAAAGTTTATATATATATATAGAGACAGAGATTTCTACTTCACTATTGAAGTAGATTCCTAAAGTTTTTTATATCTCTTCTAGAATATTGATTTCACAACACCCCTATCATGTGTGTTTAATTTTACCCACCACAGGGCATTTTCAAAGAGTCTGTATTTGGCAGAATACAACTCTTTAGAATCTCTGATTCAAAGAGAAAATTGCTCACAGGCATGAGCCAATGCGCCTGGCCGATTTTTACTATTTAAAGAATGGAAGAATTTTAGCAGTGTGGAGTGGCTCACGCCTGTAATCCCAGCACTTTGGGAGGCTGAGGTGGGCAGATCACTTGAGGCCAGGAGTTCAAGACCAGCCTGGCTGGCCAACATGACGAAACCCCATCTCTAGTAAAAATACAAAAATTAGCCAGGCGTGACGGCACATGCCTGTAGTCCTAGCTACTTGGAAGGCTTAGGCAGGAGAATCGCTTGAATCAGAGACACGGAGGCTGCAATGAACCTAGACTGCACCACTGCACTCCAGCCTGGGCGACAAAGCGAGACTCCATCTCAAAAATAAAGAATTGGAGGAGGAAATAAATGAATAAATGGCAAAGGTGACAAAGGACCAAAGATCTATGACTTGTGCAAAGATGGCTCTGTGGTAATTATTACAGAAACAATGTTTGTATCTTATTTTTTTGTGAAATTTGTATATTCTCTAATCTGATTTACTTTTGTTTTTAATAGTTTGCTGCAGGTCTAGAAGATGTTACAGAATTTCAAGCAAGAGAGGTGAGCAGCTACCGTGGTGATTTTGAAATTGTTTCTGTGTGTTGTGGCCAGTGACATCAGAATTTCAGGATCTGAGAATTCATGATTTCAGAGGCTCAAAGGAGAATATTTTTATAATAGATTTTTTTTTTTTTGCTATGTGAATATCCCTACTTTGTTCAGGGAATCTCATTATTTTTTCCCTTTTTTGAAAAAAGGGATTTTTTTTTTGGTAGTAACCTGAATAAATTGGGGGAAGTATTGATGTATTTCCTTTTCTCACCATTTTTTTGTTGGATGAAAATAATCTTCTAGTGAAATTCAGTGTGTTCAATATTTATTTTTTAAAGAATAGAGGTGGGGTCATGCCGTATTGCCCAGGCTGCCCTTGAACTCCTGGGCTAAAGCAATCATCTTGCCTCAACCTCCTGAGTAGCTGCGACTGTAGGCATGTGCTGCCATGCCTGGCTTAAATATTGATTTAAAAATTTTTATCTGGCACGTTCTGATCACAGATGTTTCTACTTATATTTGTCATGTAATCACAGTATATATTGATTTTGCTACCTCGCTTACTCCTAAAAATTTTAGTTCATTGAATTGATCTTAATTGGATTTAAAATTTTTTTTCCCTGGCCAGGCACCTTGGCTCACACCTGTAATCCCAGCACTTTGGGAGACCAAGGTGGGTGAATCATCTGAGGTCAGGAGTTCGAGACTAGCCTGACCAACATGGAGAAACCCCGTCTCTGCTGATAATACAAAATTAGCCAGGCGTGGTGGCACATGCCTGTAATTCCAGCTACTCAGGAGACTGAGGCAGGAGGATCGCTTGAACCCAGGAGACAGAGGTTGTGGTGAGCCGAGATCATGCCGTTGCACTCCAGCCTGGGCAACAAGTGCAAAACTCTGTCTCAAAAAAAAAAAAAAAAATTTCCCAATAGATTTTAATCTAATTTTATTGGAACAATTCAGTCATACGTTTTTTCATGCTATGTATGTGAGAGTTCTGTTATTCACATACTAAACAAATGTCTACTGTACATTTACTGTTCTCACTGATGATGCATTAGATAACCATGCACAATAATAAGCCTGGCTGTGGAAATGCTTATTTGTTGGGAGGGCGCTTGTTTGGATCGATGATGAGAATAATTGTCTGAGGATGCTGAGGGACTCATTCCAGATGTCAATCTGAGGTCCAGATGTGCGGCCCTCCAATAGGACAAATAAGACTCTCAGAGCCTGGCTCTATTTGGGGATCCCTCAGTGACAACAGAGTACCCCTGTGAGCATTCCTTTTCTATCTCTCCTGAGAGAGCATTAGCATCCTGTCTTATGAGTCAGTATGCTCTTTAGTATGCTTACTGACCCAAGACTCACTTTATTTTGTTCATTTTGAGCAGAGTATTGTAGATAGATACATATATGGGAAATATGTTCTTGATTAACAAATGAAAAAGTTTCAGTCAAGAAAGGTCAAGCAACTGTGATGTATAGTGAAGGAAGGGAACACTGCGTGCCTATATTAAATATTGACAAAGGAACCAATTTTAGTGCTTTGTTATTTTTACTGTTGAGTATTTTCTGAGACCATGTCTTTTTCTTCTATTTTGTTTTGCTGAGGTAGAGGAGGGCTGGCATGAGGTCCTCCACTTCAGAAAATAGGGGTGAGTAGTTAAACCAACATCCTTTGGAATTCATATACATCATGTGTTCCATGTCACATCCTGAGGTCTTTTTGTTGATTTTTTTAGTGGCTTACTGGATAATATCTAAATAATGTATCTTTTACTTTGGTGAGTCTCTCCACCTTCATTTCTGAATCATTGTCCTTTATATTTTTATTCCATTTGAATTTTGCATGAAATGACAAATGTAGAATTTTGCCCAATTGATTTTATTTATTCAGTTGTTTATTTGGGAAGACAGGGTCTCTGTCTGTTACCCAGGCTGGAGTACAGTGGCCCAGTCATAGCGTACTTCAGCTCTTCACTCTGTAGCCCTGAATTCCTGGGCTCAAATGATCTTCCACACTCAGCCTCCCGAGTAGGTAGGAATAGAGGTATGTGTCACCACGCATAGCTAATTTTTAAATTTTTTGTTTCGTGGAGATAGGATCTTACTAGGTTGCGAAGGCTGGTCTTGAACTACTGGACTCAAGCAACCCTCTTGCTTTGGCTTCCCAAAGTGCTAGGATTACAGGCAGGAGCCACCATGCCTGGCATCATTAGGGATATTAGTCTGTGATTCACCTTTTTGATGATGTCTTTTGTTTCGATTAAAAATTAGGGTAATAGTAGACTCATGGAATAAGTTGGGAAATGTTTTCTGCTCTCCTGTTTTTTTAGAAGACTTGGTAAATGGTCGATGTTATTTCTTTAATGATTTGGTAGAGTTCATCAGAGAAATGATTTGTGTAGGATTTTATTTGTGGGAACTTTTTGAGTAGCTCATTGAATCTCTTGTTAAAGGTGACTTAGATTTTGTTTTTCCTTCTTGTGACAGTTCCTGTAATTTATGTATTTCTAGGTATTTGCGCCTTTAATCTAGGTTATCTAATTTGTTGACATACCTTATTTCTATAAGGGTGTTAGTAATAGTCTGATTTTCATTCCAGATTTTATGAAAATTGGGTCTTCTGTTTTCAGTATTGTAGATATTGTTATGTCAATTTTTTGAGAGACAAGAGTCTTGCTATGCTGTTTATGCCGGCCTTGAGCTTCTGAGCCTAAGCAATCCTGCTGCCCCTGCGTCTTGAGTAGCTGGGAGTATAGGAACACACCACCACACCTGGCCTGTCACTAGACAAACCAAAAATTTCAGTGAACCAGCTTTTGATATTGTTATTTTTTCTTCTCCATTCTTTGTTTTATTTATTGGCATGTTATTCTTACTTCTTTTATTCTACTTGATTTAACTTGGCTTTGTTCTTCTGTTTTCTTAAGGTAAAAGTTTAGATTGATTTGAGATTTTCCTTTATTTAATATGGACATTTACAGCTATAAATTTCTCAAAGAACTCCTTTAGCTACCCATTTTCTTTTGTTGTGTTTTGTTTCCTTTCATTTCAAACTATTTTATAAATTTTCTTATTTCCATGACCTAAGGAATCTTAGTAATGTGTTAATTTCCATGTATTGTGAATTCCCCCCAATTTTTTTCATTTATTTCTGATTTGATTCTTTTGTGGTTGAACAACATACTTTTCTGATTTCTTTACTTTCAGATTTGTTGAGACCAGTGTGTGGTCTAATAACTACCCTGGACACTGTTCCATGTGCACTTGAAAATAACATATTTTCTACTGGTTAGATTGTTCCATAGATGGATGTTAGATGTAACTGCTTTACAGTGTTTTTTGCTTCTGTTTCCTTCATCTTCTGTCTCATTGTTACGTTCATCATTGAAAGTGAGGTATTGAAATTTTCAATTATTATAAAGTTGATTTTGCCTTCCATTCTGTCATGTCATTTTTAAATTTAATTTTGAGGCTATGTTGTTAGATGCACATATCTTTATTATTGTTACATCTTCCTGATGGATTGACAGTTTTATCATCATGAAATGTCCTTCTTTGTCTTGACCAACAATTTTTATCTTGAAATTTATTTAGCTTGATAATTGTAGTTTTTGTCTGACTTATAGCCCCTAAACTCTCTTTGGTTACTGTATGCAGTTTATCTTTTCGTTTCATTCTTTTCCTATCTACCTATTTTTAATTCAAAACAAAATCGTTGAGACAGGATCTCACTCTCACCCATGCTGAAGTGCAATGGGCATGATCATAGCTCACTGCAACCTGAAACTCTTGTATTTAAGCAATTCTTCCACCTCAGCCTCCTGAGTAGCTGGGACTACAGGTCCACACCACGACACCTGGCTAAGTTTTTTGTATTTTTTTTTCTTGTAGAGATGAAATCTTACTATGTTGCCCAGGGTGGTCATTTTCTAATTGAGTTAGATTTGTAAAGACTCACCTTCCAAATAAACTCACATTTATAGTTTCCATGTGGACATATCTCTTATTTTTATTTATTTTTTAAGACAGAATCTTGCTCTTTCACCCAGGCTAGAGTGCAGTGGAGTGATCTTGACTCACTGCAATCTCCAGCTCCTAGGTTCAAGTGATTCTACTGCCTTAGCTTCCTGAGTAGTTGGTATTACAGGCTCACACCACCACGCCCAGCTAATTTTTTGTATTTTTGGTAGAGATAGGGTTTCGCCATGTTAGCCAGGCTGATCTCGAACTCTTAACCTCAAGTGATCTGCCCGTCTCCACCTCCCAGAATGCTGGAATTACAGGTGTGAACCACTGTGCCCCGTTTGATGTATTTTTTTTTTTTTTCGGTGGGGGTGGGGTTACTGTTGAACTCACTACAGTGGTTTTCAAGAAACTGGTCTATTTCATTACAGTTACCAAATTTGTGATTGTAGAGTTTTTCATATTATTTCTCTATTGTCTTTTTAGTATCCAGGTGATCAGTAGCAGTGAGCCCTCTTCCATTTGTGTTACTGTAAATCTGTGTCTTCTCTCTTTTATTATTTATTTATTTTGAGATAGGGTCTTGTGCTGTCACCTAGGCTGGAGTGCAGTGGCATGATCTCGGCTCGGCTCAGTGCAGCCTCTGCCTCCCGAGTTCAAGTGATTATCCTGCCTCAGCTTCCCGAGTAGCCGGGAATACAGGTGTGCACCACTATGCCCAGCTAAATTTTCTTTTTTTTTGTAGTTTTAGTAGAGATGGGATTTCCCTTTGTTGGCTAGGCTAGTCTTGAACTCCTGGCCTCAAGTGATCTGCCTACCTTGGCCTCCCAAAGTACTCGGATTAGAGGTGTAAGGCACTGCACCCAGCCTTCTTCTTCTTCTTCTTCTTGATTTACCTGCCTACACTTAACTAGTTTCATTAATCTTTTTAAATAATGTGCTTTTGGTTTCATTGAGTTTCATTTTCTGGCTGTTCATTTCATTTGATTGTGCTTTAATTTTTATGATTTATTTTCTCTTCTTTGCTTATTTTTTTTTCTTTTTCTGGTTTTCTGACGTGGAAGCTTATATTATTTACTTAGATCTTATTTTTTTTTTTTATTTGTTTTTTTGATATGGTTTCTCACTCTGTTGCCCAAACTGGAGTGCAGTGGCACAGTCTTTGCTCACTGCAGTCTCCAGCTCCCAGGTTCAGGCGAGTCTTCTGCCTCAGCCCCCCGAGTAGCTGGGACTACAGGTGCGTGCCAGCACACCCACCTAATTTTTGTATAGAGATGGGGTTTCACCATATTGTCCAGGCTGATCTTGAACTCCTGACCTCGTGATCTGCCCGCCTTGGCCTCCCAAAGTGCTGGGATTACAGGTGTGAGCCACCACGTCTGCCTGACTTAGATCTTATTTTCTAATGTACACATTTAATGCTACAAATTTTCATTTAAGCACTACTTTTGCTGCATCCCAATTTTGGTAAGTTTTTTTTCACTCTCATTTATTTAAATGTATTTCTTCATTTGTCTTGAGATAACCTCTTTAAACTATGTATTAGCTGTGAGTTGTTAAATCTCCAATTATTTGGTGTTTTCCAGCTGTTTTTCAATTATAGATTTCTAGTGTAGTTTTATTCCATTGTGAACTGATAGCATATTTTATATTTTTTCTGTTCTTTCAAATTTGTCAGTGTGTGTCTTAGGGCCCAGAGGTGATCTTTCTTGGTAATATTTCATGGTGAGCTTGAGGGTAACATCGATTCTGTTGTCGATGGATGGACTATTCTGAAAATGTCAAATGAAGTTAACTGATAATGCTATTCAAGTTAACTATCCCCTTACTGATTTTCTGACTGCTTCATCTATTGGCACTTGTCTATTTTGGGGATTCAAAAAAGGCTATGGAGCTCTCAAATTATAGCAGTGGAGTTATCTATTTTTCCTTCCAGTTCTGTCAGTTTTCCGCTCAGAGTTGTTGATGCTGTTTTGTTAAAGATAATTACTTCTTCTTCAAGAATTGGGGCCGGGCACGGTGGCTTATGTCTGTAATCCCAGCACTTTGGAAAGCTGAGATGGGTGGATCTCTGAGGCCAGCAGTTCAAGACCAGCCTGTCCAACATGGTGAAAGACTGTCTCTACTAAAAATACAAAAATTAGCCAGGCATTGTGGTGCACACCTGTAATCCCAGCTACTTGGATGGCTGATACATAAGAATCACTTGAACCCAGGAGGTGGAGTTGCAGTGAGCCAAGATCATGCCACTGCTCTCTAGCCTGGGTGACAGAGTGAGATTCTATCTCAAAAAAAAAAAAAAAAAAAAAAAAAGGAATTGGCTTTTTAAATCATTGTATAATTCCCTGCTTTACTCCTATTTTATAGGGTAATTTCCATTTTATTTATGTTGTCTTGTTGGAAAGGACAAAGAACAGCAATTTTATATCTAGTAGGAAAGGAATACTTAAATTCAATTTCTTTCTTTTTAAAATTCCAACTTGTATTTTAGATTCAGGGGGTACATGCACAAATTTGTTATGGGATTAATGTGTGAACATACAACTTGACAGGTAGTGTTTTTTCTTTATTTTGTTTGAGTCTCACTGTGTTGCCCAGGCTGGAGTGCAGTGGCATAATCTCTACTCACTGCAGCTTCCGTCTCCCAGATTCAAACGATTCTCATGCCTCAGCCTCGCAAGTAGCTAGGATAACAGGTGTGCATTACCGCACCTGGTTGACTTTTTGTTTTTGCTTTTTTGTCAAGATGGGGTATCACCATTTTGGCCAGGCTGGTCTCGAACTCCTGACCTCAAGTCATTCACCCGCCTTGGCCTCCCGAAGTGCTGGGATTACAGGTGTGAGCCACCACACCTACCCTATAGGTAGTTTTTAAATCCACCACCCAAACGGAACCCTCCAGTATTCCACACTGTCTCTTGTTCCCATATTTATGTCCATGTGTGCTCAATGTTTAGCTCCCACTTGTAAGTGAGAATGTGTGGTATTTAGTTTACTGTTCCTGCATCACTGTGCTTAGGATTATGGCCTCCAGCTCTATTCATGTTGCTGCAAAGAACATGATTTCATTCTTTTTTATGGTTACATAGTATTCCGTGGTGAATATGCTCCATGTTTTCTATGTCCAATCTACCCGTGTGATGGTTCATATTGAGCGTCAACTTCATTGGATTGAAGGGATGCAAAAAGTATGTGACTGGATGTGTCTGTGAAGGTGTTGCCCAAGGAGTTTAACATTTGAGTCAGTGGATTGGGAGAGATAGGTTCACCCTCAATCTGGGTGGGCACAGTCTAACCAGCTGCTAGTGCTGGCAGAATAAAGCAAGCAGAAAAATGTGGCAGGACCAGACTGTCTTGAGTCTTCTGGCCTTCCTCTTTCACCTGTGCTGGATGCTTGCTGCCCTCAAACATTGGACTTCAAGCTCTTGTACTCTTGGACTTACACCAGTTATTTGCAAGGGGCTCTCAGCGCACACTGTTGGCTTCCTGACTTTTGAGGTTTTGGGACTCAGACTGGCTTCCTTGCCCCTCAGCATGCAGAGGGACTATTATGGGACTTCACCTTCTGATGGTGTGAGTCAGTTCTCCTTAATAAACTCCCTTTTAGATACACACCTATCCTATTAGTCCTGTCCCTCTAGGGAGCCCTGACTAATACAACCAGTCCTGGGTACCTGGGTTGATGGTGTGTCTTTGCTATTGTGCATACCACAGTGATGAACATAGAAGTGCATGTGTCTTTTTGGTAGAATGATTTATTTTCTTTTGGGTATATACCAGAAATGGGATTGCTGGGTGAAACTGTAGCTCTGTTTAAATTATTTGAGAAATCCTCAGACTGTTTTCCTCAGTGACCGGACGAATTTACATTCCCACCAGTAGTGTTTAAACGTTCCCCTTTTTCTTCAGGCTTGCCAGGATCTTTTTCTTTTTTACTTTTAATAATAGCCATTCTGACATTGTGAGATATGATCTTATTGTGGATTTTGTTGTTGTTTGTTTTTTTGTTTTGAGGCAGAGTCTCCCAGGGTGGAATGCAGTCATGTGATCTCGGCTCCCTGCAGCCTATGCCTCCCTGGTTCAAGTGATTCTCCTGCCTTAGAATCCCAAGTAGCTAGGACTGCAGGCATGTGCCACCATACCCAGCTAATTTTTGTATTTTTGGTACAGACAGGGTTTCACGATGTTGGCCAGGCTGGTCTCGAACCCCTCACCTCAAGTGATCCACCACCTTAGGCTCCCACTGCTGGAATTACAGATGTGAGAGACCGCATCTGGCCCTTTTTGTGGTTTTGATTTGAATTTCTCTGACGATTAGTGATACTAAGAGCATTTTTTTCATGTTTGTCGACCATTCGATATCTTCTTTTGAAAAGCGCCTCTTAATGGGGTTGATTTTTGCTTGTTGATTTATTTAAGTGCCCTGTAGATTCAGGATATTAGGCCTCTGTTGAATGCATAGTTTGTCAATGATCTGTCTTCACCAGTGATACGGTTCTATACCTAGCAAATGCCTTCTTTAAGAAAATAAAATGCTATTTTGTGGCGATGTCAGGTTTTCCTTATATGTCTGCTTTGGGCATTTGGGGTGCTTCTGCCTCTTGGGCATTAAGAATAATGCTACAGTGAATATGGATATGCAGGTGTATCTTTGAGATCTTGCTTTGAATTACTTTGGATGTATACCCAAAAGGGAGATTTCTGGATCATATGGTAATTCTATTTTAAATTTTTCAGGAACCTCCATACATTTTTCCACAGTGGCTGTACCATTTTATGTTCCTGTCAACAGCATGCAAAGGTTCCAATTTCTCCACAAAGTCACCAACATTTATTGTTTTTTATTTCACTCTCGTTGTCCAGGCTGGAGTACAATGACACTGTCTTGGTTCACTGCAACCTCTTTCTCCTGGGTTCAAGCAATTCTCCTGCCTCAGCCTCCCCGAGTATCTGCCACCATGCCCAGCTAATTTTTGTACTTTTAGTAGAGACAAGGTTTCACCATATTGGCCAGGCTGGCCTTGAACTCCTGAACTCAGGTGATCCGTCTGCCTCGGCCTCCCAAAATGCTGGGATTACAGGCCTGAGCCACCGCACCCTGCCTGTTGTTTTTCAGTTGTATCTTCTAATGGGTGTGAGGTGAAATGTTGTTACGGATTTGACTTGCATTTGTTCAGTAATTAGTGATACTGAGCATGTTTTCATATAGCTGTTGGCCATTTGTTTATCTTTTTTGGAAAAAAGCCTATTCAATTACTTTGTCCATTTTTAAAAATCAGGGTTTTTTGTTGTTGAGTTACCTGAGTTATTTCTGTCTTCCTTCCTCCCTCCCTTCCCTGCCCTCCCCTCCCCACCCCTTCCCTGCCCTCCCCACCCCTTCCCTGCCCTCCCCACCCCACCCCTTCCCTACCCTCCCCACCCTCTCCCCCTCCCTCTCCCCTCCCTGTCGCCCTCCCTCTCCCCTCCCTCTCTCCCTCCTTCTCCTCCTCCCTCTCCCCCTTTCTCTCCCCCTCCCTCTCCCCTCCCTCTCCCCTCCCTCTCCCTTCCCTCTCCCCCCTTCTCCCCCTCCCTGTCTCCCCCTCCCTCTTTCCCCCTCCCTCTCTCCCCCTCCAATCTCCCCCTCCCTCCCTCCCCTTCTCTCTTCCCCGCCCCCCTTTCCTCTCCCCCCTCCCTCCCTCCCTCCCTCTCCCCCCTCCCCCCTCCCTC
>NC_045439.1:159736224-159751750 GCF_002776525.5 Piliocolobus tephrosceles
TTTTTTTTTTTTGGTAGAGATGGGGGAGGGGGTGGTCTCACTGTGTTGTGCAGGCTGGTTTCAAACTCACAGGCTCAAGGAATCTTCAAACCATGGCCCCGAAAGTGTTGACATTTTAGGCGTGAGTTACCATGCCCATCCTACGTAGGAAAGCCTCGTGAGATATGTGATATGCAAATATTTCTCTCGTTTTGTACGTTTCCTCTTTCATTCTGTTGATGTTTCCTTTCATGTACAAATGTTTTAGATTTGATGTAGTCTTGCTTATGTATTTTTGCTTTTGTTGGTTATACTTTTAGTGTCATATTCAAAAAATGATTGACAGAAACAAGAAGGGTTTCCACGTGTTGTCTTCTAGTTTTACAATGTCAAGATGTATCTTTAAATACTTGATTTATTTTGAGTTGATTTTTGTGTATGTTGTGAGGTAAGGATACAGTTTCCTTTTTTTTTTTTTTAATTTGTGGATATCCAGTATGCCAAATATGATTAGTTAGAGAAACCATGCTCTGAGCACCCATGTCAAAGATACATTGAGTGGAGTACATGGATTTATTTATGCATTCTTCTTTCTTTTCCGTTAGATTATATCTGGTTTTTGCCAGTATTCTAGTATTTTGAATTACTATAGCTTTGTTATATACTTGGAAATCATTTTGGGTCTCTTGTGGATCCAGATAAATTGTACGATTTTTTTCTCTATTTGTGGAAAAATTTGATTGTGATTTTAATGGGAATTATACTGAATCAGTAGATAACTTTGGGTATTGTGGGTATTTTGACAATATTAATTAGTCCCGGTGGTGGTGTTGAGGTGGTGTTGACCTGGGGGCATTGGGGTGAGTGATAGTGCCGTCAAGTTGGCTGCATAATGGGACGCTGGCTGGGAGGTCAGTGCATAAAAATCCTGTGGATGTGATCAGGGCAAGGGTGATGGAAGGTGATGTGTCCTGTCTGCTTGGTCCTTGTAGGGATCATCCTGTAATGAAAGGAGGCATTACCTTCCGATGTCCTGAGGGCGTGGTGCAGTCACCAGGACTGAGTGGAGGGGAAGAAGCTCATGTCTTGAGGTCCCTTGGCTACATGGGGAAGACTGCCCCTGGGCTTGATGCCAAGTTTGGACTGACGTGCTGGCTGTTGTGATGGCGCTCTCCAGTGCTGGTTGTGGTTGGTTTTCGACTAGGTACACCTCGCCTGGGAGAGTGACCAGAGACAATGTCAGTTCCAGACATCAGCAGCCCCAGGAGGAGGAGCGTGTGCTCGCACCAGGGGTGGTGGCTGCTAGGTGAGGGACCTCAGACCTATGTCTGCATGGCATAGGTCATGCATGGCATGTGACGTCAGAGATCACATCCTACTGATTGAAGACCTTGTTCTTGAGCTGTCCGGTTGTTGCAGGGTCAGACCTGGAGGCTGTAGGCTATGATGGCCGTTTGCAGTGTTCTGAAACATATGTGCACCCCAGGGAGGGGGACACACACACACACACACACACACACACACACACACAGTGAAACTCACAACACACAGACACAAAATCACACACACACACAGTCACACACACACAGTGAAACAACACACAGACACAAAATGACAAACACACACACACACACACACGAGCCCACAGAAAAAGGCAAATACACACAGAAACAGGCATGTGCAGTAACTCTGGCCACACATACTCCCTAGGTGTCCACAGAATGACATGGATAAGGTATATTCATAAAGTTAGAGATCAGTCATGGAGGCCAAGGACAAGCAGGTGCACTAGTTGACCCGCAGGAGCGAATGGCATGAAAGTGGTGAGCATTATACCTGGGCCTGTTTCTCAAGTGTGTATTTGATTTCTTTACAATTCCCTGGAGAGGTTGCTGTGGGAGGCCCGCCGCCTGCTGGCAAGGAAGATGGTTGATTCTTCTGAGCAATGGAGGCCCCGCAGAGTCCTGCAGTCACTGTGGCCTGGCGTCCATGGCGCACTCAATGCTGGTGGATGGCTCAATATGGTAAGCATTCTTCTGCCCCGTGTGCTGAATAAGGGTGGCTTTTGGATGTCCTAGATCTTCAAGGAGCTGTTTCTCAGCAGCAAATGGCATGACGCGTTCCACTCCTAGAGTGGATGGTCTGTGCCCATTGCTCAGTGGTGTGGCTCTGGCTTCCCCAGCATGCTGAATGTCTTTAAGGTCATTGACTCGCTCCTTCCCGGCCTGTGATGTCAAACGTCCTGCCCCTTTGAATGTGCTTGGATCGATGATGAGTCCCCTATAAAAGCATTCCTTGGAAAAGCTGAACAAAATGAGTGAGAACTCATACCGTCGTTCTCATCGGAACTGAGGTCCAGCACGTTGCCTCCCCCGGCGACTGTAAGAGCAAGGGACAGCTTCCACTGATTCCCATAGGTTCCACCACCCAGGGCGTCCACAGACAAAAGTCTCATGTCACAGGCACATTAGGAACATTCCCTCTGTGTGAGGTACATGGGTGGGAGAGTCGCGGGGCATTCTGCCGCTCTGTGATGGCGTGGCGGCCGTGGAAGCAGGCAGAAATGTTGCCAGCATAGGGGAGTGTGCTGGTGGTAAGCTCCCAGAAGGAAGTCCCAGACTTCACAGTGGTCATCTCAGTGCAGAAGACCGGGTGTCTGTTTTCATGTGGAGGAGAGCCCAAGGCCCAGACCTCAGGCAGACCTTGGTCTTGATTTTTGATAACTTGAGAACAGGGGAGTTCCAAGATGATAGGGGAGAGTGCAGAGCAGTGTCTTGGCAGCCGGTGAAAGCCTCTTCAGCCCACCCTCCAGCATCGGTCACAGGAGCCCCCCTGGAACGGATTGCTTTGCCTCCTGAGCTGTGAGATGCCTGTGGTGCAATGGCGGAGTCTTGAGCAGGAAGATACTCCAGAGAAAAGGTGATAGAGGGCTCACATGGACGTGAGTGTCATTAGCAGACTTGGGCTGTATTTTGGCGGTGATGGGCTTACTGTGGATTTTTCTGGTGGATGACAGGTTGGCCAGCAGAGGTCTTTGAGGCCAGATCCTAGGGAGCATAAGGATCAAGTTGGTGCCTGTGGCCCTGGATCACTTCCAGCCTTCCCGAGAGAATAATGGGCTCCTCCGTTGTACAGATCTTCTTATAAATGATCTCTTGGCCCGCCATCGTTTAGCAGCTCCACCTGCTGCAGCTCATGTGAGCAAATACTGCTCTGGATCCTCTTTCCTGCTTATAAGGCAGCTTCCGTCCTGAAGGTCCAGAGTGAATATGCCCTGCCCTGGCTCTGGCCCAAGTCTCTGCCCTGGGCGCCGGTCACACTTGGGGTTATCCAAGGAGGTCTGTGCATTCCATGCAACACGTGTGCCATCCCAGGGGTGCTGCCACAGAGTCCTTTGACTTGGGATGCCTTGCACCCCTGCATGTTGGCAATATTTAAGTGTTGGACTCCACTACACTCTAGGGGTGATGAACTGTTTTGGCTCCCTTAACTGGTTTGAAGTCTCAGCGCAGCCAGGACAGCCACGCCATGTTGAAGGGCATGCAGATGGCTTAGGAACGTTGGAAAGGATGGGTGGTTCTGGGCTCACAGCTCACTCACTAGCTGCCTGCATGTAGACCTGGTGGTGGTGTTCAGGCAGTGTTGACTTTCAGGCATTGCGGCAGGTAGTAGTGCAGTCAAGTTAGCGGCATGATGGGATGTTGCCTCAGAGGTCAGTACAGGGTAGCCCTGTGGGTGTGTCCAGTGCAAGGAAAATGAACGACAATGTATCCTGTCTGCCTGGTCCTTGGGACGTCAGTTGGGGGACGTCCTGTTGGAAAAGCAGCCATTCCCTTTGTATGTCCAGAGGGCATGGTGCAGGCACATGGACTGAGTGGAGGGAGGAAGCCCGTGTCTTGAAGTCCTTTGGCTAGGTTGGGAAGACCACCTCTGGCCCTGATGCCGAGTTTCAGACCGATGTGCTGGCCATTGCAAAGTCCCCCTCCAGTGCAGGTTGTGATTGGTTTTCCACCATGTATGCCTCACCTGAGAGGGCTGCTAGAGACAGCGTCTGCTCAGGACATCGGATGTCCCGTGAGGAGGAGCATGTACTCACACCAGGGGAGGTGGCTGGTAGGCGAGCCACCTCAGGCCTATGTCTGCATGGCTTCCATGTCAAAATTTACATCCTCCTGATTGAAGTCCTTCAGCTTTCGGATTGGCGGGTGGTGAGGCCAGGAGGCTGCAGACTATGACTGCCTATTGCTGTGTTGGGAAACACATGTGTCAGGAACACATATGCGTGAGGGAGACACACACACATACATTCATATACACACACACACACATGCACACAGGCATGCCAAACCACAGGCAAATACACGTAGCAATGGGCGTGTGTGACCACCCCCATTGGATTTTAGGTATCCACAGAGTAACACGTGTAAAGTATCATGGAAACCAGGGAATAACAGGTGTGCGCGCTGCCCCGCGGGAAAGAATGGGATTGAAGTGTTGACCAGTGGACCTAGGCCCATTTGTCAAGCCTGTTATTTGGTTTCTTTACACTTCTCAGAGGCAATTGCTGTGGGAGGCGTGGTGTAACTGCTGGAAGGAAGACACTCAATTCTTCTGAGCACCGAAGGCCACACGGAGTCCTGGATTTTGTGTGGCCTGGCATCCACGGTGCACCACGTGCTGGCGGGTGACTCAGGACGGTAAGCATTTCTCTGCCCTGCATGCTGAGTGAGGGTGTCTTTCGGATTTCCAAGACCCATAAGGAAGGAGCAGGTTATTGGCTAACCACCAATGGCGTGACGACTTCCTCTCCTATAGTGGATAATCTGCACTCATTGCTCAGTGGCACGGCTCTATGGGGGCAGAAGGTCTTTAACGTCATTGGCTCACCCACTGCCCGGCCTGTGGTGTGAAACGTCCTGCCTCTTCAAATGTGCTTGGATCGATGATGAGTCCCCCAAAAAAACATTCCTTGGAAAAGCTGAACAAAATGAGTGAGAACTCATACCGTCGTTCTCATCGGAACTGAGGTCCAGCACGTTGCCTCCCACGGGGATTGTAGGAGCGAGGGACAGCTTCCACTGGTTCCCATAGGTTCCACCACCCAGGGCATCCACAGGCCAAAGGCTCCATCACACAGAGGTTAGGAACATTCCCTTTGTGTGAGGTACACAGGTGGGAGAGTCCTGGGGGGAGCGACTGCTCTGTGATGGTGCCATAGCCATGGAAGGGATCGAAATACTGCAGGCCTGGGGTAGTGTGCGCCTGATCTTGGCTTGGTGAGCTCTTGGGAAGGGAGACCTGGTCCTCATGGCAGGCATCTCTGAGCAGAGGACTGAGTCCTTGCTTTCTTGCCGGGGAGAGCATAAGGCCGACGTCTCAGGCAGATGTTGGTCCTGAGTTTTGGTTTGCTGAGGACAAGGGAGTGTCAAGGATGATGGGGGACAGTATATTAACAAAGGGTGTTGTGACAGCCAAAGCTGCTTTGGCCCTCCACCCAGCATCTGGTCATGGAGGCCCCCCAGCAGGGATTTCTTCATCCCCTGAACCGTGAGATGCCCCTGGTGCCATGGTGGAAGCCTGTACTGGAAGGTACCCCACAGAGGAGGCAGTAGGGGGCTCATGTGGACATGTGTGTCATCAGCATTGTTGGGCTGTTGTTCAGCAGTGATGGACTTTCCATTTACTTCTCTAGTGGATGACAAGTTGGCCAGCAGCGATCTTAGAGGGCAGCTCCCAGGGAATATGAGGGTCAGACTCGTGCCCCTGGCCCTCAGTCACTTCTCGTCTTCCTGACATTGTATGGGCCCCATCATTGTGCACATCTTCCTGGAAATGGTCTCTTGGCTTGCCATTGCCGGGCACCCCCACCTGCTGCAGCTCGTGTGAGCAAATGTGGCTCTGGATCGTCTTTCCCACTTTGAAAGCAACTTCCATCCTCAAGGTGTCCAGAGGGTATGTGCCCTGGCCCTGGCCCAGAACTCTTCTGTGGGCATTGGTCACACATGGGGCTATCCATGGAGATCCGGGTACATTACAGGCAACACGCATGCCATTCCCGGGGCCTGCCATAGAGAGTTCCTTGACTTGGGATGCCCCTGCACCTCCTGTGTTGGTAATGTTCCAGTGTTGCATTGTGCTACACCCTAAAGGTGATGAAGCGTTTCAGCTCTCTTAAACAATTTGATGTCACAGTGCAGCCAGGACAGCCATATCATGTTGAGGGGCCCATGACTGCATTAGAAATGTTGGAAGGGATTAGTGGTTCTGCAGATTGCAGCTTATTAGTAGCCGTGTATATGTAGATCTGGTGATGGAGCTGAGGTAGTGTAGAGTTGCAGGAGTTGGGGTGGGTGGTAGTGCAGTCAAGTTGGCTGCATAATGGGATGTTGCCTCAGAGTTTAAGCCCTGTGGATGTAACCAATGCAAGGACAATGGAAAGCAGTGTGTCCTGTCAGCCTAGTCCTTGGGCGGGAACGTCCTGTTGGAGAGCAGCCGTTCCCTTCGGGTGTCATGAAGGCACAGTGCAAACATGTGGACTGAGTGGAGGGGAGGAAGCCCGCATCTTGAGATCCTTTGGCTAGGTTGGGAAGATTGGCTCTGGCCTGATGCCATTTTCAGACTGATGGGTTGGTCATTGAGAAGGCGCCCTCAAGTGCTGGTTGTGGTTGGTTTTTCGTCAAGTGAGCCTCACCTGGGAGTGTGGCCAGAGACAGTGTCAGGTCACAACATCAGGTGCCCCATGAGGAAGAGCGTGTGCTCACTCCAGGGGTGGTGGCTGGTAGGTGAGGGACCTCAGGCCTATGTCCTCATGGCCCCGAAGTCAAAGTTCACATCCTACTGATTGAAGACCTTGGTTTTGAGCCTTTGGGTTGCAGGGGCTTCAGGTCTGGAGGCTGCAGACTATGACTTCCTGTTGCGGTGTGGGAAACACATGTGCATGCGGGAAACACACAGGCTCACACTATCACACACACAGTCGTGTACAGCCACAGGCAAATAGACACAGCAGCAGCTGCATGTGGTCCTTCTGGCCACACACGCTTCCTAGGTGTCTAGAAAGTGACACTGTCAGGTATGTTTATGAAGATGGAGGTCCATCATGGAGGCCAAGGAGAAGTGGGCATGTGAGTTGCTCTGTGGAAAAGGGTGGCATTGAAGCGACCAGTGAACCTGGACCCATTTCTCAAGCGTGCATTTGATTTCTTTACACTTCTCAGGGGCAGTTATCATGGGACACCTGCCATATGCTGGCAATGAACATGGTCAGTTCTTCTGAGCCACAAAGGCCCCCGAAGTCCTGGAGTTGGTGTGGCTTAGCATCCACGGTGCGCCCCCTGCTGGTGGATGGCTCAGGACGGTAAGCATTCCTCTGCACCACGTGCTGAGTGGGGGGTGGGATTTCCGAGACCTGAAAGGAGCTGTTTCTCAGCAGGCCACTGATGGCATGGTGAGTTCCACTCCTAAAGTGAACGGTCTGTGCGCATTATTCAGTGGCATGGCTCTGGCTTCCCTAGGGGGCCAAAGGTTTTTAAGGTCATCAGCTTGCCCCCTGCCCAGCCTGTGGTGTCAAATGTCCTGCCCCTTTGAATGTGCTTGGATCGATGATGAGTCCCCTATAAAAACATTCCTTGGAAAAGCTGAACAAAATGAGTGAGAACTCATACCGTCGTTCTCATCGGAACTGAGGTCCAGCACGTTGCTTCCCCCGGGGACTGTAGGGACAGCTTCCACTGGTTCCCATAGGTTCCACCACCCAGGGCGTCCATGGATGAAAGTCTCACATCACAGGCACGATAGGAACATTCTTCTGTGTGAGGTACACGAGTAAGAGCGTCATGGGGGGATCGGCTGCTCTGTGATGTCATGGTGGCTGTAGAAGCAGGTGGAAATGCAGACCTAGGATCGTGTGCACCTGATCTTGGCTTGATGAGCTCCCAGGAAGGGAGACCCTGACCTCCCGATGGGCATCTCTACGCAGAGGACTGGGTCTTTGTTTTTATGCCAAGGAGAGCAAAAGGCCCAGACCTCAGACAGACCTTGGTCTCGATTTTCAGTTATCTGAGGAGAGGGGAGTGCCAAAGTGATGGGGGACAATGGAGAGCAATGGGTGTTGTGGCAGACAGCCAAAGCCTCTTTAACCTTCGTCCCAGTGTTGGTTACAGGGACCCCCCGGCAGGGATTTCTTTGCCTCCTGAGCCATGAGTTGCCCATGGTGTAGTGGCTGAGCCTGGGCAGGACAGTAGTACCTCAGAGCAAAGGTGGTAGAGGGCTCACATGGACATGCGTGTCATCAGTGGTCTTGGGCTGTCATTTGGCAGTGATGGGCTTTCCATGGATTTCTCTTGTGGATGACAGGTCAGCCTGTGGTGTTTTCAAGGGCAGATCCAAGGAGCATGAGTGTCGGGCTGTATCCTGTGGATGCAGCTTTCGGTCTTCTTGGGAGAGTAGAGGGCTCCACCATTGTGCACATCTTCCTGGAAATGGTCTCTTGGCCCACCATTGCCGAGCAGCCCTACACGCTGCAGCTCGTGTGAGGAAATAACTGCTGTGGATCTTACTTCCCGCTTTGAAACAGCTTCCATCCCAAAGACTTTCAGAGGGAACGTGCCCTGGCCCTGGCCCTGGCCCTTGCTCAGAACTCTCCTGTGGGATTCCATCACACTTGGAGCTGTCCATGGAGGTCCGTGTGCATTCCAGACAACGCATATTTAATTCCAGGTGCCTTCCGTGGAGAGTCCCTTGACTTGAGATGCTTCCACTTCTCTGCATGTTGGTGATATTCAAGTGTTGGATTTAGCTACGTCCTAGGTGTGATGAAGTGTTTCAACCCCATTAGTCTCAGCGCAGCCAGGACAGTCATGTCATGTTGAAAGGCATGCCAGTGGCTTAGGAAAGTTGGGAAGGATTGGTCATTCTGTGGCTCGCAGCTCACTTAGTAGCCACGTGCATATAGACTTGGTGGTGGTTGTCAGATGGTGTTGACCAGCAGGTGTTGGGGAGGATGGTACTGCATCCAAGTTGGCTGCATGGTGGGATGTTGGCTCAGAGGTCGGTGGAAGGAAGGCCTTTGAGTGTGATCGATGCAAGGATGATGGAAGGCCATGTGTCCTGTCTGCCTGGTCCTTGGGGCATTAGGCAGGGACGTCCTGTGGGAAAAGCAGCCATTCCCTTCAGGTGTCCTGAGTGCATGATGCAGGTATATTGACTGAGTGGAGGAGAGGAAGCCCATGTCTTGAGGTCTTTTGCCTAGATTGGGCAGACTGCCTCTGGCCTTGATGCCGAGTTTCAGAGTCACGTCCTGGCTGTTGTAAAGGCATGCTCCAGTGCTGGTTGTGATTGGTTTTGTGCCAGGTGCACCTTTCCTGGGAGTGCTGCCAGAGGCAGTGTCTGGTCAGGACATCAGATGCCCTGTGAGGAGGAGCTTGTGCTCAGGCTAGGGATGGTGGCTGTTATGTGAGGGACCTTGGGCCTATGTCTGCATGGCCCAAGGTCAGAGTTTACATCCTGTTGATTGAAGGTCTTGGTCTTGAATTGTCCGGTTGATGGGGGCTCAGGCCTGGAGGCCGCAGACTCTGATTGTGTGTTGCCATGTTGAGAAACATGTGTTGGGAAATACATGTGCATGAGGGAGAGATACACACACACAGCCACTCAGCAATGGGTGTGTGCGGTCATTCTGGTGCCACATGCAGCTCTGAAGTGTTTGCAGAGTGCCACTAGTAAGGTACAATCATGGAAACAGAAGTCACTCACGGAGGCCAACAGAAGGAAGACTTGCAAGTTGCCACACATGAGCGAATGGCACTGAAGTTTTGACCAGTGGAACTGGGCCTGTTTCTCAAGTGTGTATTTGATTTCTTTACACTTCTCAGGGGCAGTTGCCATGGGAGGCCCGCTGCCTGCTGGAAGGAAGATGGTCAATTCTTTTGAGCCACAAAGGTCCTGGAGTCAGTGTGGCCTGCTTCCTGGGTGCACCTTGTGCTGGTGGATTGCTCAGGACGGTAAGCATTTCTCTGCCCCATGTGCTGAGTGAGGGTGTCTTTTGGATTTCCAAGACCCACCATGAGCTGTTTCTCATGAGGCCACTAACGGCATGGTGTCGAACATCCTGCCTCTTCAAATGTGCTTGGATCGATGATGAGTCCTCCATAAAAACATTCCTTGGAAAAGCTGAACAAAATGAGTGAAAACTCATACCGTCGTTCTCATCGGATCTGAGGTCCAGCACGTTGCCTCTAGCAGAGACTGTTGGAGTGAGGGACAACTTCCACTAGTCCCTGTAGGTTCCACTACCCAGGGCGTCTGCAAGTAAATGTCTCCCATTACACACACATTAGGAACATTCCCTTTGTGTGAGGTACACAATTAGGAGAGTCATGGAGGGACTGGCTGCTGTGTGATGGCGTGGCGACTGTGGAAGTGGACAGAAAAGTCGCAGGCCTAGAGGAGTGTGTGGCAGACCTGGGCCTGGTGAGCTGCTAGGAAGGGAGACCTGGACCTTGTGTCAGGCATCCTCACACACAGGAGAGGGTCCTGGTCCCTCTACTATGGAGAGCATGAGGCGCTAGCCTCAGGCAGACCTTGATCTTGCTTTTCAGTTAGCTGAGGACAGGGGAGTGCCAAGGGTGATGGGGGAGAGTGCAGAGCAATGGGTGTTGCAGCAACTGGCCAAAGCCTCTTCGACCCTCCCCCCAGCATTGGTCCCAGGGTCACCCCAGCATGGATTTCTTTACCTCCTGAGCTGTGAGATGCTGGTGGTGTGACGGATACCTGGGTAGGACGTATTCCCTGGTATTCCAGAGAAAAGGTGGTAGGGGGCTCACGTGGACAGGTGTGTGCCATCAGTGGTCTTGGGCTGTCATTCAGTGGTGCCGTACTTTCTGTGTATTTCATTGATGGATGACAGGTTGGGCAGCAGGGGTCTTCAAGGGAAGTTCCCAGGTGTGTGAGGTTTGGGCTGCTGCCTGTGGCCCTGGGTCACTCCGATCTTCCTGGCAGAGTATTGGACTCCACCGTTGTGTACATCTTCCAGGAAATGGTCTCTTGGCCTGCCATTGCCAGGTGCCCCACTTGCTGCAGCTCGTGTGAGCAAATACTGCTCTTAATCCTTTTTTTCACTTTGAAAGCAGCATCTGTCCCGAAGGTGTCCAGTGAGAATGTGCCCTGGCCCAGGCTGAGTACCCTCCTGTGGTCTCGTCACGTGTGGGCCTGTCCATGGAGGTCCATGTCCATTCTGGGCAACGCGTGTGCAATCCCAGAGGTGTTGCCACAGAAAGTCTGTTGACTTGGGATGCCTCCATGCCTCTGCACGCTGGCGATGCTCCAGTGTTGGATTCCGCTATGCTCTATGCATGATGAAGCATTTTAGCTCCCTTAACCAGTTTGAATTCACAGTGCAGCCATGACAGCCATGCCACTTTCAAGTGCACATCGGTGGCTTAGGAAAGTTGGAAAGGATTGGTGGTTCTACAGCTCACAGCTCACTTAGTAGCCGCATGCGTATGGACTGGGTGGTGTTGATGCAGTGTTGACTTGCCAGTGTTGGGGTGGGTAGTAGTGCGGTCAGATTGGCTGCATGATGGGTCGTTGCTTCTGAGGTCAGTGCAGGGATGCCCTGTGGGTGTGTGGAATGCAAGAATGATGACAGGCGGTGTGTCCTGTCAACCTGGTCCTTGGGGTTCAGGTAGGGACGTCCTGTTGGAAAAGCAGCCATTTTCTTTGGGTGTCCTGAGGGCACAGTGCGGGCACATGGACTGAGCGGAGGGGAGGATGCGTGGATCTTGAGGACCTGTGGCTGGGTTGCTAGTCTTGCCTCTGGCCTCGATGCTGAGTTTCAGACTGATGTGCTGGACTTGGCAAAGGTCCCCTCTGAAGCTGGTTGTGGTTGGTTTTGCGCCAGGTGCACCTCACCTAAGAGAGTGGTCAGAGACAGTGTCTTGTGATGACATCAGCATCCCCATGAGGAAGAGGAGTAGCCTGTGCTCCTGCCAGAGGTGGTGGCTGCTAGGTGAGAGACCTGTGACCTGTTTCCACATGGCCCCGAGGTCAGAGTTCACGTCCCACTGATTGAAGGTCTGGGTCTGAGCCATCAGGTTGCTGGGTGGATCAGGTCTGGAGGCTGCAAACTAGAACTGCCCATTGTGGTGTTGGCACCCACAGGTGCATTAGGGAGACAAACATACACCCATTTAAACTAATATTCTCACACATACACACACACACTCATACATTCACACTCATACTCACACTCTATCCCCCCAACACACACAGGCACAGACAGTCGTAGGCTAATAGATGCAGCAGTGTGCACGTGCAGTAGTTCTGGCCACACATGCTTTCAGGTGTCCACAGAATGACACGGGTAAGGTATATTCATGGAGATGGAGGTCAGCCATGGAGGCCAAGGAGAAGCAGGTATGTGAGTTGCTCTGTGGGAAAGAATGGCTTTGAAGTGTCCAGTGAACCTGGGCCTGTTTCTCAAGCATGCATTTGATTTCTTTACACTTCTCAGGGACAGTTGCTGTGGGACAGTTGCCGTGGGAGGTCCGCTGACTGCTGTCAGGGAAGATGGTCGATGCTTCTGAGCAACATAGGCCCACATGGATTCCATGTGGCCTGGCATCCACTGTGCACCCTGTGCTGGCGGGTGGCTCAGGATGGTAAGCATTTTTCTGCCCTGTGTGATGAGAGATGGTGGCTTTAGAATTTCCAAGACCTACAAGGAACAGTTTCTCAGCAGGCCATTAATAGCATGGCGAGTTCCACTCCCGGAGTGGATGGTCTGTGCCAGTTGGTCAGTGGTGCAGCTCTGGCTTCCCCAGGGTGCCGAAGTTGTTTAACGTCATCGGCTCGCCCACTGCCCAGGCTGTGGTGTCAAACGTCCTGCCTCTTCAAACGTGCTTGGATCGATGATGAGTCCCCCAAAAAAACATTCCTTGGAAAAGCTGAACAAAATGAGTGAGAACTCATACCGTCGTTCTCATCGGAACTGAGGTCCAGCACGTTGCTTCCCCCGGGGACTGTAGGAGCGAGGGACAGCTTCCACTGGTTCCCATAGGTTCCACCACCCAGGTTGTCCACGGATGAAAGTCTCACGTCACAGACACAATAGGAACATTCCCTCTGTGTGAGGTACACGAGTGGGAGATTCGTTGGGGCACTGGCTGGTCTGTGATGGTGCAGCAGCCATGGAAGAGGGGAGAAATGTCGTGATCCTGGGGGAGTGTGCGGCTGACCTCAGCCTGGTGAGCTTTCAGGAAGGGAGGCCTGGACCTTATGGCTGCAGTCTCCATGCAGAGGGCAAGGTCTCACTTTTGCTACCAAGGAGAGCACAAGGTCCGGGCCTCGGGCAGACCTTGTTCTTGATTTCTGGTTAGCCGAGGACAGGGGAGTGCATGGCAGTGGGTGCCACAGGAGACAGCCAGTGGCTCTTCAGCTCTTCCACCAGTGTTGGTCACAGTGTCCCCCCAGCACAGATTTCTTTGCTTCCCGAGCCATGAGACATGTGTGCTTTGGTGGTAAAGGTGTAGACAGGATGGCATCCAAGAGAAAAGGTGCTAGAGGGCTCTCATAGATGTGAGTGTCATCAGCCTCATTGGGTTTTAATTTGGCTGTGATGGGCTTTCCATGGATTTCTCTGGTGGACGACAGGTTAGCCAGGGCAGGTCTTTCAGGACATGTCTCTGGGCAAATGAGTGTCAGGATGGTGTCCATGGCCCTGGGTCACTTCTGGTCTTCCCAGCCAAGTAGTGGGCTCCACCGTTGTGCACATCTTCCTGGAAATGGTCTGTTGGCCTGCATTGTCGGGCGGCCCCACCTGCTGCTGCTCTTGTGAGCAAATACTGCTCTGTATCATTCCCACTTTCCATCCCAAACATGTCCAGAGCGAATGTGCCCTGGCCCTGGCCCTGGCCCTGGCCCTGGACTCTCCTGTGGGCCCCAGTCGTGCATAGGGCTATCCATGGAGGTCTGTGTGCATTCCGAGCAGTGTGTTTGCAATCCCAGAGGCATTGCCACAGTGAGTCTCTTGACTTGGCATGTCTCCATGCCTCTGCATGCTGGTGATGTTCTAGTGTTGGACTCCGCTACTCCCTAGGCGTGATGAAGCATTTCAGCTCCTGTAGCTGGTTTGAAGTCACAGAGCAGGCAGGACAACCATGCCACTTTCAAAGGCACACAGTTGGCACAGGAAAATTGGAAAGGATTCATTGTTGTACATCTCGCAGCTCACTTAGTAGCCGTATGCATGTAGACATGGTGCTGTTGATGCAGTGTTGACTTGCTGGCGTTGGGGTGGGTGGTACTGTGGTCACGCTGGCTGCATGATGGGATGTTGTCTCAGAGGTCGGTGCAGGGAAACTCTGTGGGTGTGTCCAGTGCAAGGACAATGTTACAGGTGGTGTGTCCTGTCTGCCTGGTCCTTGGGGAGTCAGGTGGAGACATCCTTTTGGAAAGGCAGCCATTGTCTTTGGGTGTCCAGAGGGCACGGTGTGGGCACATGGATTGAGTGGAGGAAAGGAAGTGTGTGTCTTGAGGTCCTTTGGCTAGGTTGGGAAGACTATCTCTGGCCTTGATGCTGTGTTTCAGAGCCACGTGCTGGCCATTGCAAAGGTGCCCTCCAGTGCTGGTTGTGGTTGGTTTTCCATCAGGTGCACCTCACCTGGTAAAGGGGCCAGAGACAGTGTCTGTTCATGACATAAGATGCTCTGTGAGGAGGAGCATGTGTTCGTGCCCAGGGTGGTGGCTGTTAGGCAACGGACCTTGGACCTCTTTCCTCGTGGCCTTAAGATCAAAGTTCACGTTCTATTGATTGCAGGCCAGGGTCTTGAGCCTTTGGTTTTGTGGGGTTAGTTCCAGTCTGGAGGCTACAGACTGTGACTGCTGGGGTGGTGGGAAACACATGTGCATGAGGGGGACACACATCCACACAGAGACACTCACACTCATGCACACTCAGGTGTGCACAGCCACAAATAGATGTGGCAATGGGCATGTGCAGTCATTAGGCCACAGACAGTTATTGGTGTCCATGGAGTGACATAGATAAGGTATGAATGGGTCTTTGAGGGCACGTCTCTGGGCGAATGAGTGTCAGGATGGTGTCGATGGCCCTGGGTCACTTCTGGTCTTCCCAGCAGAGTAGTGGTATGAATATGGAGATGGAGGTCAGTCCTAGAGTCCAAGGAGAAGCAGAGATACGAGTTGCCCCACGGGAAAGAATGACATTGACATGGTGACCAGTGGATGTGAGCCTGTTTCTCAAATATGCATTTGATTTCTTTGCACTTATCAGGAGTAGTTGCCTTGCGATGCCCACTGCCTGCTGGCACAGCAGATGGTCAGTTCTTCTGAGCAGTGGAGTCCCCACGGAGTCGTGGAGTCGGTGTGGCCTGGCATCCACGGTGTACCCTGTGCTGGTGGATGGCTCAGGACGGTAAGCATTCCTCTGTCCCACATGCTGCGTGAGGGTGTCTTTAGGATTTCTGAGACCCACAGGGAGCGGGTCTTCAGGCCATTAAGGGCATGGCCAAGGCCTTTAAGGTCATCG
>NC_045439.1:159751760-159768948 GCF_002776525.5 Piliocolobus tephrosceles
AAATGTCCTGCCTCTTCAAATGTGCTTGGATCGATGATGAGTCCTCCTTAAAAAACATTCCTTGGAAAAGCTGAACAAAATGAGTGAGAACTCATACCGTCGTTCTCATCGGAACTGAGGTCCAGCACATTTGTCTCTGCCGGGGACTGTAGGAGCGAGGGACAACTTCCACTGATTTTCACAGGTTCCACCACCAAGGGCATCTACAGGCCAAAGTCTCCCATCACACAGAGGTTAGGAACATTCCCTCAGCGCGTTGTAGATGTATGAGAGAGTCACGGGCGAATCGTCTGCTTTGTTCCGGTGTGGCTGCTATGGAAGCTTGCAGAAATTGTGCAGGCCTCGGGGAATGCCCGGCTGGCCTCCGCTTGGTGAGCTCCCAGGAATGGAGACCCAGATCTCGTGGCAGGTGTCACCGCACAGAGGACCAGGTCCTAGTTTTTTTTGCCTAGGAGAGCATGAGGTGCATGCCTCAGGCAGATCTTTGTTTTGATTTCCGGTTACCTGAGGACCAGGGAGTCCCAGGGTGGGGGGAAAGAGCACAGAGCAGTGGGTGTCCCAGCAGATGGCCAAAGCCTCTTTGGCTCTCCTTCCAGGGTTGGTCACAGGACCTCCCCGGCAAGGATTTCTTTGCCTCCTGAGCTATGAGATGCTTGTGGTGTGGTGGCAGAGGCCTGGGTGGGAAGGTATTCCAGAGAAAATGTGGTAGAGGGTTCACGTGGACATGCGTCTCATCAGTGGTCTGGGGTTGTCATTTGGCAGTGATGTGCTTTCCATGGATTTCTCTGGTGGATGACAGTTCAGCCAGCCGGGGTCATTGAGGGCAGGTCACAGTGAGCATGAGGATCAGGCTGGCACCCGCAGCCCTTGGTCGTTTCTAGTCTTCACAGCAGAGTAGTGGGTTCCACTGTTGTGCACATCTTCCTGGAAATAGTTTCTTGGCCTGCCATTGCTGGGTGGCCCCACCTGCTCCAGCTCGTGTGAGCAAATAGTGCTCTGGATTATCTTTCCTGCTTTGAAAGCAGCCTCTATCCTGAAGACATCAAGAGGGAATGTGCCCTGGCCCTGGCTCTGGCCCGGGCCTCTGCCGTGGGCTCTAGTCACACTTGGGGCCGTTCATGGAGGTCTGTGTGTATTCCAGATTCCAGGCAACACATGTGCAATCCCAGGGGTGTTGCCACAGAACCTTTTGACTTAGGATGCATCCATACCACTGTATGATGGCAATATTCAAGTGTTGGGTTCTGCTATGCCCTAGGGTTGACGAAGCGTTTCAGTTTCCGTAGCCGGTTTGAAGTCACAGTGCAGCCAGGACTGCCATGCTACGTGGAAAGGCTTGTGGTTGGCTTAGCAAAATTGGAAAGGATTGGTGGCTCTGTAGCTCGCAGCTCACTTGGTAGCCAGGTGTGTCTACACCTGGTGGTGGTGTTGAGGTGGTGTTGACTTGCAGGCATTGTTGTGGGTGGGAGTCCGGGGAGCAGTGTGGTGGGTGGGAATGGAGTCAGGCTGGCTGCATGATGGAACGTTGCCTCTGAGGTCAGTGCAGGGAAGCCATGTGAGGTGACCAGTGCAAGGACAGTGTCAGGTGGTGTGTCCTGTCCACCTGGCCCTTGGGGCATCAGGCATGGACGTCCTCTTGGAGAAGCAGCTGTTCTCTTCGGGCATCCTGAGGGCACAGTGTGGGTACGTGGACTGAGTGAAGTGGAGGAAGCCCATGTCTTGAGGTCGTTTGGGTAGGTTGGGAAAATCATCTCTGACCTTGACGCTGTGTTTCAGTGCAACATTCTGGCCATTGGGAAGGTGCCTTCCAGCACAGGTTTTGGTTGGTTTTCTGCCAGATGTGCCTTACCTGGGAGTGCAGCAAGAGACACTCTCTGGTCCCGACATCAGATGCCCTGTGAGGAGTAGCGTGTATTCACGCCAGGGGTGTGTGGTGGCTGTTACACGAGGGACCTCAGGCCTATTTCCACATGGCTTTGAGGTCAGAGTTCACATCCTACTGATTGAAGGCCTTGGTCTTGAGCCTTTGGTTTGTGGGGGGATCAGGTCTGGAAGCTGCAGACTATAACCACCCATTGCAGTGTTGGGAGATACAAACACACGTGTGTGTGTGCATAGCCACAGGGAAATACATGCAGCAATGGGCACATGAGGTCATTCCAGCCACACACGCTTCCTATATGTCCAGAGTGACACAGGTAAGATATATTCATGGAGATGGAAGTCAATCAACTAGGCCAAGGAGAAGCAGGCATGCAAGTGTCCCCACAGGTAAGGATAGGATTGAAGTGGTGACCAGTGGACCTGGGCCCATTTCTCAAGCATGCATTTGATTTCTTTACTCAGGTGCAGCTTTCCTGGGAGGCATGGCACCTGCTGGAAGGAAGATAGTCGATTCTCCTGAGTAAGGAAGGCCACGCAGTTCTGGTTTTGGTGTGGCCTGGTATCCACAGTGCACCCTGTGCTGGTGGGTGGCTCAGGACGGTAAGCATTCCTCTGCCCCTCGTGCTTAGTGAGGATGTCTGGGATTTCCAAGATCCACAATGAGTGGTTTTTTGGTAGGCCGCTAATGGCATGGTGAGTTCCTCTCCTAGAGTGGATGGTCTGTACCTTTTGCTCAGTGGCGCAGCTCTGGGTTCCCCAGGGTGCCGAAGGTCTTTTAAGGTCATTGGCTCACCCACGACCCAGCCTGTGGTGTCAAACAGGCTCTTTAAATGTGCTTGGATCGATGATGAGTCCCCCATAAAAACATTCCTTGGAAAAGCTGAACAAAATGAGTGAGAACTCATACCGTCGTTCTCATCGGAACTGAGGTCCAGCACGTTGCCTCCACTTGGGCTTACTGTGGTTCATGCGTAACTTTGTCATATTACATTATACTTCACCACCCAGGCACTGGCATTCAATTTTTGTGGTCATTTTGACCACAGCAAAATTCTTTATCATAAATATATTTGAGAGTCATACTTGGGTAGGCCATGAATTTTCCTAGTGTTACTCTGTCACGTTGGTTTCACCTTTAATGCTAGGTTTTGCATTTTTGTTGCGTGATTGATTTTTAGCCAGGTTCTGGTCACCAGTCACAGCCTTTCACCAACATTCGTGGTGAAAGTTTCCTTGGTTTTTGTTTTTTATTTTGAGGAAGTACATATTTCATGAATGTTTCTGCTTTTGTTCCAATTTTGGGCTGACTGGCATATCATCTCTATCTTATCCTGAATTGAGTAGTGGTACAAGTTTTTGGCTTTCCGCATCCAGGGCACCAAGTCTTTTGTACACAGATTGCAAGTATTGAAGCCATGGTGTTGATTGGGATGCTCTGTGTCCATGCTTTTTAGTGGCATAATGCCCTCCCAGCGTACCCGGAATCCACATGTGCACCTTTATATGTGTGTTTCTGTGAACACAAATATGTGAAGCCATAGACTAGCAGATTTCATAAGTACCACAGGAGTCTAGATGACATGGCCTTCCTGACCTGTGAACCTGTCTTTCTGAAGCACACTCATTTCCTCTGCACCTTCCCAGTGTCATTGCATGGAAGGAAGACCCTTGTCCAAGAAGGATGGTCTTTGTCTTGTGTGATCTTTGAGATGCCATGAGGCCCCTGGATACACATGGTGTGGGCTCCTTTGGAGGCTTTTGGATTTCTCATGAATGTAAGTGATTTCTTCTGAAAACATTCTGATTTTCCTCACTTGCAGGGACAAAACTGTGTGTAGATTGATAATGCTTCCATATATACATTTTTTTTTGTAAAGGTGAACAAAGTGAGCAAACACTCAGTACCATCATCCTCATCGAGCTGAGGTCCAGCACGCTTCTCCATCAGGGCCTAGATTTAAGGGGCCAACATCTGTTTGTTGTCATGGTCTGCACCAAGGCTTAGGATGTAGTTGACTTTCAGTGAAGTTGAGTAGTTGAGTATTTTGTACTCCCCTGGCTGAGAGAGATGTTTGTTGAAGGACTTCCCGGTGAGAAGGTGGGGTAGTATCCTGTCAGTGTGCAGGAGAAGGTAAACCTGCAGGTGCCAGAGGAGGGCAGTATCCAATTGCCCACCTCTGCATGGCTGGGTCTGTCCTTGATTCATACCGCTTGGGTTCATCACCCCCCCAGAAGAAGACAGTTTCTTCCACACGAGGAGACAGCATGGTGCCATTCCTGAGCACTTCTTCAGCTCTCTTTCCTGTGCGGTCAGGGACATGGGTCTTCCTATGGTGTTTGGGTAGCATCAAGGGCTGGCCATCTTAAAGCAAGTGGTGATGCTGATTTGCTCTCTGGAAAGGAGCCTGGAGAAGCTCTCCACAGTGAACTTGTACATCTGTGAGAAGAATTCCAAATTCCATGGCCCAAGAAGGGTAGTGGCTGTGGGAAAGGGAGAGGTCTGTGCTTGCCTTTACCTGGCATCATTCCCTGTGGGTCATGGAGTGATGACTGGGAGGCTCTTTTGGACATTGCAGGGTGCCCACCGTCCGTTTCATGGTGTCCTCAGGATGGATTGCTTGGGAGAGCCTGATGTCATTTGCCTCTGAACCACTCAGACATCTTGATGCATTGGGGGTTTATAAGAGTGTGTCCTTCCCCATGTCGTGGTGACTTCTACTCGGCAACGTGACCTGGCAAGGTCTCTTTACTTATATGCCTCAGTGTCTCCTGATATTAGGGTGTTTTCACATTCCTCCTAGTTCTTCACAGCAGTCTTTGTGAAGTAGTCATTGTGTGGTAGGACAGGGCTGCCATCCATAGGCCAATGACGGATAGGTTTTGGACTCTGATGTTATGTTCACAAGCAAGTGCCTTAAGATCTGGTTTTCTTAGCTGCAGCACCTTAGAAGTCATGTAGGATTCAGAATGCCTGGTGCTTTTCTGGGTCCCTGAGCTGTACCTGTGTAGTGCACATAGAGGTTGATTTGTGATTTTTACATGTTTCCGGATCGGAAGAGTGTGGAGGACTCCAGAGGTGACAATGCCTCAAGGCCAAAGGAAAGTTGACCTTTGCATAAGAAGAGGTTTCCCTCCAAACTCTCCCCACTGAAGTATCACCACGGCCTTTGTCTTGTCTGATGGGTTGTTGGAAGAGTGGTGTTGAGAGTGTTCTTCTTGCTTAGTGTTCTCTAGTTGATGGTGCCTTCAAAACTCATGCCCGCCTCCTACCTTCATGTTTGGGCAAACCCATGCTTGTGTGCAGAAAGAGGGGGAGCCCATGAGAGGTAGATACAGATTACTCCACAGCAGGACAAATGACATGACCCTTGCCACCTGTGCACCTCACTGCCTTTCTCAAGCACACCTGTTTTGCTTCTGCACTTCTTAGGTGGCGTTGGTATGGAAGGAAGGCCAGTGACCACAAGGGACGATCTTGATCTTGGGAGATTTTTGGAGATGGTGAAGTGCCTGTAAACATGTGTGTCATGGTTTCCTTCAGGCTGGTGGACACCTCAGGACAGTAAGTATTGGTTTTTCAAAGGATCCTAATGTTCCATTTTTGCAGGTATGAGGACTGTGCATGGATCAGTGATGACTTCCACACATGCATTCCTTGGAAAGCTAAACAAAATGAGTGAAAACTTTATACTGTCATCCTCTTCAAACTGAGGTCTAGCACACTGCTTCAACAGGGGCCAGAGACAGAGTTCCACCTCTCACTCATTGACATAGGTTGCACCAAAGGGTCTGTCCAGGCTTAGGATGGGGTTCTCTTTTGGCAAGGGGTAGCTCCAGGGGAGTGGGAGCTCCCGTGGACAGGAGATTCCTTGTGTGACGGACATCTCTTAGTGAGGCCAGGGTAGCACACACAGTGTTCAGGACTAGGTGAATGTGCAGGTGACACAAAGGACTTCGATTCTGGACCCCCTAGTTTGTCCTTGAGTCTTAGTTTTTGGTTCTCTCATCATCGGGAGGAAGGCAGGTCCTTCTCATTGGGAAGAGAGGAAAAGGCCACACTTTTGCCTCATTTTTATCCTTGTCTACATACATGGATTTGTGGTCACCTGGATGCTACACACCCAGGCCAAGGTGGCTCCATTGTATCCTGTGTGTTATGAAGACATACAGTTGGCCTGCTGCCCTAAGCTGGGGCTGATAGGCAACGAGTCTCTGGCTTATCTCAAGCCTGGTGTAGGTCAAAGGCTTCCTCGTTAGGGGTGCAGATCCCCGAGGCTTTTGTGATCCACATTACAGGTGTGCACGGGTGTACAGATGTTTAAAGGGATGCTTGACATCAGTTCTCTCTAGTGGGATTATGTACTCCATGGGCTCCCAGGATCTAGACGTGCATTCCCGTATCTATGCATTTCTGCGTCCATAAACAGATGAAGCCAGAGACAGGCAGATTGCAGATTACGTCAGGGGGCCAGATGGCGTGTTCCTCATGACCTCTGCACATGTGTGCCTTTCTCAAGCATGCCCATGTTTCATCTGCACCTCCCAGGTGGCCTGGCATGGAAGGAGGGACTGTGTCTGCGAGGGATGATCATCCTCCCATGTGATCCTTGGAGATGCCAGGAAGCCTCTTGACACATGTGGCATGGGCTCCTTCAGAGGCTTTTGGGTCCTTCGTGAATGTGAGCAAGTCCTTCCCAAAGCCCTGATTTTCCTCGTTTGCAGAAACAGATTGTGCCTGGATCGATGATGACTTCCACATACATTCCTTGGAAAGCTGAACAAAATGAGTGAAAACTCTATACCGTCATCCTTGTCAAACTGAGGTCCAGCACACTGCTACACTGGAGGGCAGGGAGCGGGGGCCAACATCTGTTTGTTGACATGGCCTACACCCTGCCTTGGATGTGCTCCTCTTTGGGCAAACGCGAGTGTCTGGGCTTTTCTGACTTCTGTAGCTAAGAGACAACTTGGTTGAAGGAATTTCCTCTGAGAGGGTGGGATGGCACACTGGAAGCTGCAGAACTTGAAGCTGCAGCTGGAACAGGAAGCAGTAGCCAAGAGCCTCCCTGTGCATGGCTATGTGTGTCCTTGATTCATACCCTTTTAGTTCATCACCTCCCCCCTCGCACAGGAATACCATTGCTTTCCTGTGGGGAGAGAGCACATCATTCCTGGACACTTCTTTGGCTTACTATCGTCCTCAGTCAAGGACGTGGGGGTTCCCAAGGTATTTGGGTAGCAGCAGGGACAGGCAGCCGTGAGCTGGGGGTGAGCTGATTAGCTTTCTGCAGAAGAGCCCAGGGACAGTATCCATGTTAAACTCGTATGTCCATAGGAAGAAACCCAAGTCCTGTGGTCCCTGAAGTGTACTGGTGGTGGGAAGGGGAGAGGGCTGCGCATGCATATACCAGACAGCATTCCGTGTGGGTGGGAAGCAGTGACTGTGAGCTTCTTTTGGGAGTGGGAGGGTGCCATGGTCCATTTCGTGATGACCTTGGGGTGTTGGGATGGGAATGAGATTGCAAGTCCATGTGCTCCTGCCACTTCACAGATTGACTTGGATTGAGAGGTCTGTGTTCAGGACCCCCTGTGGGATGCTTGTCTGTGTTAGGCATTTGAGCAGATGTTGGCCCAGGGTTTCTACCCTTCCAAGGTTGTACATGCTGCTGGAAGGGCTTGTTGCTCCCTCTGTATTGATGAGGGGAAGTTTTGCTCAGGAGACCCTGATGCCATTTGCCTCTGAACTGCTCAGGCACTTCAGTGCAGTTGAGGTTGTAAGAGTATGTCACTTCCCATGTCGTGGTAACATCTACTCAGAAAAGTGACCTGTCAAGGTCTCTGCACTTAAATTCTCCATTGTCTTGTGATGTTAGGTTATTTTCACATTCCTCCTAATTCTTCACAACAGCCTTCTTTGCAAAATAGTCATCAAGTTGTATGAGGGCTGTCATCCACAGGCCAGTGACAGAGAGCTTTTGTACTCTGTGGCCATGTTCACAGGCAAGTGGCTTAAGATGTATGGTGTTCTCAGGGACAGCACCGTAGAAGCCTTGTAGGATTCATCATGTCTGATGCCTTTCTGGGTCTCTGAGCTGGACCTGTGAGGAAGGCCCCAAGGTGGAGGTTGATTTGTGATTGTGTTTCTCAATTCTAAGTGTGTGGAAGGAACCCATGGTAAAAACGCTTCAAGGCCGATGGAAAGTTGTTTGTACTGGAACACTTTTACCCTGCAGCTCTCCCCATTGAAATATCCTCATGGCTGTTGTCTTCTCTGATGGCCAGGAGAATGGCCTTTGAGTCAGGAGGGGTGAAAGTGTGGTCTTGAGAGAGTTCCTCACGGTTAGTGTTTTCTAGTTTGACTGTGCCCTTGAAATGCATGCCTGTCTTATACCTTCATGCCTGGGTATATCCATGCACACATTCCCAAAGAGAGGTCGCCCATGGGAAGTAGATACAGAATACAGCATAGCGGGATGAATGGCATGGCCATTGCAAACTGTGTACCTGCCTGCCTTTCTCAAGCCACCTGTTTTTCCTCTGCACTTCCCAGGTGGCATGGGCATGCAAAGAAAGACAGAGGCTGCAGGGATGAACTTCATCTTGGGGGATCTCTGGAGTTGGTAGGGAACCCCTGGACACATGTGGCATGGGCTCCTTCTGGTGCTGGTGGATCCCTTTATATGGTAAGTGTTCATTTCTCAAAAGATCCTAATGTTCTTCCTTTACAGGAATGAATACTGTGCATTCGTCAATGACGACTTCCATACATGCATTCCTTGTATGGAAAGCTGAACAAAATGAGTGGGAACTCTATACTATCATCTTAGCTGAACTGAGGTCCACCGGGGCTAGAGAGGGACAACTCTCATTTTTTTTAAATTCCTGATGCATGAAGTGTTTGTCCAGGCTTAGGAAGGGATTCCGTTTGGGCGAAGGAGAGTCACAGGGGAGTTGAGGCTATGTGTACAGGACTTCCGTCTACGAGGCTGGGGTAGCACACGTGCAGTCTGTGGGACTAGGTGAATGTGCAGGTTGCTGAGGGAGAGTTAACCTGTAGCCTGCCTCTGGGTGGCCAGGATTGTCCTTAACTCCTGGCTCTGGGTTCCCACAACCCCTGGAGGAAGACAAGTGATTATCTTTGGGAAGACAGAACAAGGCCATACTTTTGCCTTTTTTTTATTTTTCATTCTTGGTTTGAGAACAGTGGAGTTCCAGTCACCTGGCATAGCTTTCAGGCAAGCGTGCCCATGTTGTGTCCCATGCATTGTGAGTACATGCATATAGCAGGAACACAGAGGTTCCTACTGCAAACTGGGCCTGATAGGCAAGAAGTCTCTAGCTTAACCCCAGCCCAGTGTCGGTCAGTGACTTCCTCATTAAAATTGCATGGCCCCGTAGCTTTAGTGAGTGACGTTATAGGTGTCGACGTTAGGATGTTGAGAGGGATGCTCAGTGTCACTGCTCTTTAGTGTGCTGATGCACTACAGGGGCACGTGAGCCCTTGTCCATGCATTTCTGTGTCCAAAATCAGGTAAAATCAGAGTTGGGTATCAACCAGATACACTGCAGGGGACCAGAAGACATGGCCTTTGTGTACTGTACACCTGTCAGATTTTCTCAAGCACACCCATGTTTCCTCTTCACCTCCCAGGTGGACGTGATGAATTGGCCAGGCCCATGTTGGTGAGGGACAATCATCATCTCATGCTGTTCTCAGAGATGCCGGGAAGCTCCTGGACACACATGGTGTAGGCTTCTTTGGAGGCTGTTGGATTCCTCCTGAGTGTAAGCAGTTCCTTCCCAGTGCACCCTGATTTTCCTTATTTGCAGAAGCAAAGATTGTGCATGGATCGATGATGACTTCCATATACACATTCCTTGGAAAGCTGAACAAAATGAGTGAAAACTCTATACCGTCATCCTCGTCGAACTGAGGTCCAGCACGTGACTCTAACGGGCTAGACAGAGAGGGCCAACATTCATTCATTGACATGGGTTCCACCAAGGGTTCCATCCAGGCTTAGGATGGGGTTTCTTTGGGTGAATGGTGGACACAGGGGAGTAGGAGCTCCCATGCACAGGACATTCATTGTTTGAAGGACTTCTGTGTCCCAGAGCAGATAACTCACGTGCTGCATGGAGGACTAGGTGAATGGCAGATTGCATGGGAAGAGTTAACTGGTAGCCTACCTATGGTGGCCAAGTTTGTCCTGGAGTTCAAACTCTGGGTACCAAATCCCTCAGAGGAAGACAGATCCTTCTGGTTGCGGGGAGAACAAAAGGCTACACCTTTGCCATTTGTTGGCTCATTCTGTCCTTGGCTGAGGATGTTGGGGTTGTGTTTACCTGGCATAGCCTCTGTGCCTACGTGCCCATTTTGTATCCTGTGCGTTGTGAGGATGTGTGTTTGGCATGAACAGGTAGGCTCCCTCTCCAAACTGGGGCTCACAGACAGTGAGGCTCTGGGTTATCCCAAACCAGATATAGGTCATTGACTTTCTCTTTAGGGGTGCAGGGCCTTGATTATTTTGTGACTGGCATTGCGGGTGTTGAAGCAAGGATGTTGAGAAGGATGCTCAACCTCAGTGCTTGTCATCAGGATGATGCAGTCAAAGGGCCGGCATCCCCAAGACGAGCATACTTGTGTCCATACATTTCTGGGTTCACGTGAGAACAAGGGAAGCCAGAGACAGGTGTATTGCAAATAAACCACAGGGGGGCAGATAGCATGGCCCTCGTGACCTGTGCACCTGTCTGCCTTTCTGAGGCATGCTTCTTTGTCCTGTGCACTTCGCAGGTGATGTTGGTGTAGAAGGCAAACCCATATCATGAGGGATGATCATCATCTTGTGTGGTCCTTGGAGATGGCAGGAAGCTCTGGACATACACGGTGTTCGCTCCTTCAGAGGCTGTTGGAGTCCTCCTGGATGTAAGTGATTCCATTCCAAAGCACCCTGAGTTTCCTCATTTGCAGGGATGGAGATTGTGTGTGGATCGATGATGACTTCCATATATACATTCCTTGGAAAGCTGAACAAAATGAGTGAAAACTCTATACCGTCATCCTCGTCAAACTGAGGTCCAGCACACTGCTCCATCAGGGGCTCGAGAGAGAGAGGAACAACATCCATTTGTTGACACAGGCTGCACCAAGGCTTGGGATGGGGTCTTTTTCTGGCAAAGGAGAGTAGCTGGGAATTTCGGACATTTGTAACTAAGAGACAGCTTGGTTGAAGGCGGCCAGGTGTGTCTGCGATTTGTACCCTTGGGTCCCTTGACCTCCAGGGGAAGACTGTTGCTTCCACGGTGGAAGACAGCACAGGGTCATTCCTGGGCACCTCTTTCACTCACTGTCATCCTTGGCCAGGGACATAGGAGTTCCCAGGGTGTTTGGATAACGTCAGAGGCAGGCAGTCCTCAGGAGGATGGCGACGCCGATTTCCTTTCCACAGAGGAGCCCAGAGAGGGCATCCATGTTGAACTTGTATGTCCATAGGAGGAAACCCAAACCGCATGGCCCCTGAAGGGTCCCAGTGCTTAGAAGGGGAGAGAGCTGCACGTGCATTTACCACACAGTCTTCCATCTGGGTCGTGGAGAGATGACTGTGAGCCTCTTTTGGGTGTTGTAGGGTGCATACGGTTTATTTATGAGGACCGTGGGATGCTGGGATGGCAGTGTAATTGCAAATCCACATGTTCCCTTAAAACCACAGACTGACTTGGTTTGTCAGGTTTGTGTTCAGGCCCTCTGTGGAATGCTTGTCTCCATTAAGAATTTGAGATGGGGCTGGGCGTGGTGGCTAATGCCTGTAATCCTAGCACTTTGGGAGGCCAAGGCGGGTGGATCACCTGAGGTCAGGAGTTCAAGACCAGCCTGGCTAACATGGCGAAACCCCATTTCTATTGAAAATACAAAAAAAAAAAAAATTAGCTGGGCATGGTGGCGGGCGCCTATAATCCCAGCTACTCGGGAGGCTGAGGCAGGAGAATTGCTTGAACCCAGGGGGCAGAGGTTGCAATGAGCCAAGAGCAGGCCGCTTCACTCCAGCCTGGGCAAAAGAGCAAAACTCCGTCTCAGAAAAAAAAAAAAAAATTGAGGTGATGTCAGCCCAGGTCAACATTTTGTGCATACTGCTGGCAAAGGTTGTTTGCTCCCTGTTTCCCTGTGTTGATTTGGGGATGGTTTGCTCAGGAAAGGCTGATGTCGTTTTTCTCTGAACTGCTCACGCACTTCGATGTGGCTGAGGTGCCTGGTGATGTGTGTGTGAGCTCCCCTATCATGGTGACTTCTACTCAGAAAAGCAATCCAGCAAGGTCGCTGTGTTAAAATACCTCGGTGCCTCATGATGTTAGACTGTTTGTAAATTCTTTCTAATGCTTCACAACAGACTTGTTTGTTAAATAGTCGTCATGTTACAGGGCAGGGCTAGTGTTCACAGACCAGTGATGGATAGGTTTGGACTCCATGGTCATGTTTGCATGCAAGTGCCTTAAGATGTGTGCTGTTCTCAGCCGCAGCACCTTAGAAGCCGTGTGGGACTCAGTGTGTCTGGTGCTTTTCTGGGTCCCTGGGCTGCAACTGTGAGAAAGACCCCGAGGTGGAGGTTGATTTGTGATTGAACATGTTTCTTGAATGTGAAGTGTATTGACAGATCCTTGCAGTAAAAATGCTTCAAGGCTGAAGGAAAATTGCCCTATGCACAGGAAGAGTTTTTTTTCCCTGAAACTCTCCCCATTCGGATATCTTTATGGTCTGTGTCTTCTCTGACAGCCAAGGGAAGGGCTTTTGAGTTGGGGCACCAAATGAGTGGTGTGCAGAGTTCTTCACACTTAGTACTCCGTAGCTTGATGGTGCCCTCAAAATGGATGTGTGACTCAGACCTTCCTGCATGGTGCTCCTGTGCACACGCCCTGAAATGGGTATCCTGTGGGAAGTTGTGATAGGGTATCCCACAGGGGGTTGAATGGCGTGCCTGACTTTCTCAAGCACCCCCGTGTTGCTTCTGTACTTCCTAGGTGGTGTGGGCATGGAAGGAAGGCCAGTGGAGACAATGGATGGTCTTGCCCTTAGAAGATCACTGGAGGTGGCAGGGAGTCCTAGGACATGTGTGGTGTGGACCTCTTCAGGTGCTGATAAGTATCTATTCCCCAAAACCCCCTAATATTACTCCTTTGTGGACATGAAGACTGTGCATGGATCGATGATGACTTTCATACATGCATTCCTTGGAAAGCTGAACAAAATGAGTGAAAACTCTATACCGTCATCCTCGTCGAGCTGAGGTCCAGCACACTGCTCTTACAGGGGCTGGAGTGAGGGCCAAGTTTCATTTGTTGCTGCAGGTTGCACCAAGGGGTTTGTTCAGTTGTAGAAGGCGCTCCCTTTCTGCAAGGGGTAGTCACAGGGTTGTGGGATCTCTCATAAACAGGAAATTGTTGGAGGGACTTCTCTCTGCAAGGTAATAACACACACGCTGTCTGCAGGACTATGTGAATGTGGAGGTAGCATGGGAAGACAGCCTGTAGGCTGCCTCTGGTGGCCATATTTGTCCTTGAGTCTTAGCTCTGGGTTCCATCATTCCCTTGAGGAAACACAGATGTTTGTGCTTGGGAAGAGAGCACAAGGCCACACCTTTGCTGTTTTTTCCACTCATTTTCATCATTGTTCAAGGACATTGCAGTTCTGGTTATATCCGTAAACAGGGAAGCCAGAGACAGGCAGATACCAGATACACCATAGGGGGCCGGGTGACACGGCCCTCTTGACCTGTGACTGTGTCTGCTTTTCTGAAGCACACTTGTGTTTCCTCTGCACCTCCCAGGTGGTGTTGGCATGAAAGGAAAGGAGGTATCTTTGAGGGACAATCTTCGCCTTGTGTGATCCTCGGAGATGCCACGAGGACTCTGGACATGTGGTGTGGGCTCCTTTGGAGGCTGTTGAATCCCTTCTGAATGTAAGTGTCCACTTTGCAAAGTTCTGATTTTCCTCATTTTGGGGCATGAATAATGTGCATGGATCGATGATGACTTCCATATATACATTCCTTGGAAAGCTGAACAAAATGAGTGAAAACTCTACACCGTCATCCTCGTCGAACTGAGGTCCAGCACACTGCTCATCAGGGGCTAGAGAGAGGGACAACATGTATTTGTTGACACGGGCTGCATCAGTGCTTGGGATGGGGTCGTCTTTGGGTGAAGTGGAGCAGCCGGGCATTTTGGACTTCCATGGCTGAGAGACAGCTTGGCTGAAGCACTTCCCTCTGTGTGGCTGTGTGTGTCATCGATTCATACCCCTTGGCTCCTGCACTCCCCCGAGGAAGACGGTGGCTTCTGCATGGGGACATAGCACAGTGTTGTTCCCAGGCACTTCTTCGGCTCACTCTTATCCTAAGTCGGAGACATGGGAGTTCCCATGGTGTTTGGGTATCATCAAGGGCAGGCAGTCGTGAGGAGGGTGGCAATACTGATTTGCTTTCTGCAGAGGAGCCTAGATAGAGGATCCACATTGAACCTGCGTGTCCATAGGAGGAAACCCAAGTCTCATGGCCCCAGAGGCATGCTGGCAGTGGAAGGGGAGAGAGCTGTGCATGTGTGTACCGCACAGCCTTCTGTCTGGGTCACAGAGCGATGACTGTGAGTCTCTTTCGGGCATTGTAGGGTGCCCATGGTCCATTTCATGATTACCTCAGGGTGCTGGGATGGGAACGTAATTGTGGGTCCACGTGCTCCTGCATCTCTGCAGACTGACTTGTGGAAGGGCTGTGTTCAGGAACCTCTGTGGGAGGCTTTTCTTTGGTGCATTTGAGGTGCCTGATGATGAGTGTGTAGGTTTCCATATCCTGGTGACTTGTACTCAGAAGTGTGACCCAGCAAGGTCTCTGTGCTTAAATACCTTAGTAGCTGGCTCATGATGTTAGGTTATTTTCAAATTCCTCCTAGTTGTGTGTGACAGTTCACACAAGTGTTTGTGAAATTGTCTTTGAATTACATGACAGGGCTAGTGTCCGTAGGCCAGTGGTGGATAGGTTTTGGACTCCATAGCCATGTTCATAGCCAAATGCCTTAAGATACTTGGTGTTCTCAGTCTTAGTGCCTTGGAAGCCCTGTAGGATTCAGCATGTCTCAAGCTCTTCTGGGTCCCCGAGCGGTACCCTTGAAGAAAACCCTGAGGTAGAGGTTGATTTGTGATTGAGCATGTTTCTCAGTGGGAAGAGTGTCAAAGGAACCTGGGGTGAAAGTACTTCAAGGCCAAAGGAAGATTGCCCTTTGCTCAAGAAGAGGCTTTCCTTGAAACTGTCCTCATTGAAATATCCTCATGGATTTCATCTTCTGTGATGGCCAAGAGCAGGACTTTTGATTCAGAGGTGGCAAATGAGTGGTGTTGAGAGAGTTTGTTATGCTTGGTACTCTGTAGCTGAATGGAGCCCTCAAAATTCGTGTGTGCCTGATAGCTTCATGCCTGGTTACACCCATGCACATGTCCCAGTAAGAGGGGCTGCCCGTGGGAGATACATACATGATACATCACAGTGGGATGAATAGCATGACCCTTGCAATGTATGTACCTGCCTGCTGTTCTCAAGCACACCTGTTTTTCCTGTTTTTCTTCTGAACTTTCCAGGTGGTGCGGGCATAGAAGGAAGGCCATGAGGGACAATCTTGGTCTTGGGAGATCCCTGGAAATGATAGGGAGCCCCTTGATATGTGTGGCATGGGCTCCTTCAGGTGCTAGCGCTTTCCTCAGGATGGTAAGTGTCCATTTCTCAAAAGCTCCAGATATTCCTCCTCTGCAGGGACAAAGACTGTGCATGGATCGATGATGACTTCCATATATACATTCCTTGGAAAGCTGAACAAAATGAGTGAAAACTCTATACCGTCATCCTCGTCGAACTGAGGTCCAGCACGTTACTCCAATAGGGGCTAGACAGAAAGGGCCAACATTCGTTTGTTGATATGGGTTGCACCAAGGGGTCCATCCAGGCTTCGGGTGGGGTCCCTTTGGGCAGTTGGAAGTCACAGGGAAGTAGGTGCTCCCGTGCACAGGAAATTCTTTGTTTGAAGGACTTCTTTCTCCCTGGGCGGGATAACTAACGTACTGTCTGAAGGACTAGGTGAATGGCAGGTGGCATGGGAAGAGTTTGTAGCCTGCCTCTGGTGGCCAAGTTTGTTCTTGAGTCCAAGCTCTGGATTCCCAGAGGAAGACAGATCCTCTGGTTGTGGGGAGAGCACAAGGCTACACCATTCTCATTTGTTAGCTCATTTTGTCCTTGGCGGAGGACGTTGTATTTCCAGGCACCCAGCATAGCTTCTTTACCGCATTCCCATGTCATATCCCATATGTTATGAGGATTCGTGTGTTGCCTGATCAGGCAGGCTTCTGCTGCAAGCTGAGGCTGTCAGGCAAGGAGTCTCTGGGTTATTCCAAACCTGATTTAGGTCAGTGTCTTCCTCTTTCGGGGTTCGTGGTCCCAAGGCTTTTGTGAGCGCCATTGCAGGTGTTGAAGCAAAGATGTTGAGAGGTATGCTCAGTGTCAGTGCTCTTTAGCGGGATGGTGCACCCCGAGGGCCTCCAGCCCTGAGATGAGCATCCCCGTGTCCATGCAATTCTGCGTCCATGAACAGGGGAGGCCAGAGACAGGCAAATAGCAGATGTATCACAGGGCACTGGATAACATGGCCCTGTGACCTGTGCACCTGTCTGCCTTTCTGAAGCACGCCTGTGTTTCCTGTACACTTCGCAGGTGGTGTTGGCGTAAAAGGCAGGCTTGTATCATGAGGAGTGATTGTCATCTCGTATGATCCTTGGAGATGGCAGGAAGCCCCTGGACACACATGTTGTGGACTCCTTCAGAGGCTGTTGAAACCTTCCTTAATGTAAGTGATTCCGTCCCAAAATACTCTTGAGTTTCTTCATTTGTAGGGATGAAACCTGTGCTTGGATCGATGATGACTTCCATATATACATTCCTTGGAAAGCTGAACAAAATGAGTGAAAACTCTATACCGTCATCCTCGTCGAACTGAGGTCCAGCGCATTTCTCCAACAGGGACTAGACAGACAGGGTCAAGATCCATTTGTTGACAAGGGTTATACCAAGGGGTCTGTTCAGGCTTAGGATGGGGTCTTTTATGGGTGAATGGGGTCACAGGAGAGTGGTGGCTCCCACGCGTAGGAAATTTCTTGTTTGAAGGACTTTGTCAGTGAGGGTGGGTGACACATGCTTTGTCTGTAGGACTGGGTGTATGTCCATGTGGCCTAGCAAGAGTTAGCTGGTAGCCTACTCTGGTTACCAATGTG
>NC_045439.1:160125321-160150429 GCF_002776525.5 Piliocolobus tephrosceles
AAAAAAAAAAAAAAAAAAAAGAAAATGCTAACTTTATTTCACTCTCAGATAGGCCTAATAATTAATAAGCTTCTTTTTGAATTCTTATCCATAATGGCATTTACCTGTTACAGATAACTCAGATCAAAGCACTAACCAACATTTTTGAGAGCAAATGAAAACAAAAGCTGGCAAAGAAGCTGTGTATTAATAAGTCATTTCATTAAAAAAAAAAAAAAAACTTGGCCAGGTGTTGTGGTTCATGCCTGTAATCCCAACACACTGTGAAGCTGAGGTAAAAGCCTAGGAGTTCAAGACCAGCCTGGGCAACACAGTGAGACCCTCATCTCTATAAAACATAAATTTTTAATATTATCTTTTTAAAAAGGACTTATTTATATAGCATCTTTAAGTATTTCAAACATTTCATGTTTGGATTATGGAGTATGTTTCTAGAATTAACACTATTTCTACTTAAGGTAATTTTACATCATTTCCTCCATTAGAAGAAATAACAGATCGGTAGATGGCATTTTGTGAAGGCTACCTTCTATTAATAGTGTACAAAACACTCATGTATCTCCAAAAAGGTGGGTGAGTAATCACAAAGCAAGTGTAACTATTCATCCCAAAAGGTAAGACAGAGCATGTGCCAATGTGTGCAGAGTCCTGAACTAGAGACTTGGGTTCTAGTTCTGGTCCTGACACCTGGGTGTCTTTCAGAAAATCATTTTAAAGCTTTCCACTCCAATTTCCTCACGTATAAAATGACTGGAGCAGCTGACCTCATAGACAATCCTACTCAGGTAGCATCTATCAACGTATTACCAGAAGACAGAATGATAATCATGCCCCCCAAAATTAGAGTATTTGAAGTAAAAATTTCAAATTCTTTTTTTTTTTTTTTAATTTTTATTTTTTTTGAGACAGAGTCTCACTCTGTCTCCCAGGCTGGAGTGCAGTGGCCAGATCTCGGCTCACTGCAAACTCTGCCTCCAGGGTTTACGCCATTCTCCTGCCTCAGCCTCCCGAGTAGCTGGGACTACAAGTGCCCGCCACCACACCTGGCTAATTTTTGTATTTTTAGTAGAGACGGGGTTTCACCGTGTTAGCTAGGATGGTCTCGATTTCCTAACCTCGTGATCCGCCCACCTCAGCCTCCCAAAGTGTTGGGATTATAGGCATGAGCCACCGCACCCGGCCAAAAATTTTAAATTCTATATACATACACACACACACACACAAACACACACAAATACTAATACACTACGTGCCAGATACTGGGGTGGTGGGCTGGGACCAAGGCATGAAGTAATAATGCATGTGCTAGAGGGTTGAACTTTTTAAAATGAGTAGAAAAGTAAATTTTCAGAGGAGCAGCTGGTGGGTAGGAGGTATTGAGTTCATAGAACTGCTCTTAGATTGGAAGGGCATGGGAGAATGAAGTTCCATTATGTGATGGGGTTTTACACAAACACACACACATGAATGTGAGAGAGTCACTCAAATATAAGCATTCAAAAAGACAGACATCTTTCTTGTCTTTGTGGCGCCTGTACCTAGCTCAGCTCATAGAAGCCACAGGAGGAGCCTAATCAATGTTAGTTGATCATTTACTGATTTACCAATAACCAATTCATGACTGCTGTAGTGCTGTGGTCTGAATGTGTCCCCCAAAATTCATGTTGAAAGCCTAACCACCAACGTGATAGTATTAACAGGTGGGGCCTTTGGGAGGCTTTGCCCTCATTAATGGAATTAATGCCTCTATAAAAGAGGCCCTATAGAGCCCCCTCTACTCTTCCACTACATGAGGTTATAGTGAAAAGAACAAGGGAAGAGGGCCCTCACTAAGATGTCAAATTTGTCAGTACCTTGATCTTGGACTTCTCAGCCCCCAGAACGGTGAGAAATAAACTTCTGTTGTTTATAAGCCAGCCTGTCTGTGGTGTTTTGTAATAGTAGCCAGAACAGACTAAGACATGTAGTAACACATTCTCTGGTAAACACTAGGAATTCTGGCCTTAAAGAATTCATAGCTAATGAGAAAAGAAATACTATAAAGGATAACATGCTGTATGTACTCCATTATATACAGAGTGCTTCCAGACCACTCAGAAAAACTGGATAGGAAGATTTCTAAGGTAATACTTATTGAGTGCCTGCGTGTTAGGCGTTTTACATACTTTAAGCCTCAGGACTCTGGGGAAGTTTCACCAATCCATTTTACAGATGACAAAACTGTGGCTTACCAAGATTAATAAGGTCAGAATTAAAAGTAGGGTCTAAATCCAAAGACATTACCACTATACATACCAAGATGTCTTGTTACTACATTTTATCCTTACATTTGGCAGTGAGGGGAAAACTCAAAACCAGTCAAAAAAAACTTTTGTACTGAACCAGCATAAAAAGAGCACCTAAGACTTCATCCAGTGTTTTACTGAAAGATCACTTCTAAAAGTTTGTCTTCACCCCGATCTAAAAATTAGAAAACTAACTTTCTTTCAGCAGCTGCATATGTACATAACGTAATGTTTCTACATTTAGACCTATACAATTATAGGTCTAAGCAAAATATGTGTAACATGATTGGAGAACATTAGCAGTCATTTAAGAAAATGGACATTTGGAAACATCATTTTAAGAGCTTGGGATGAAAAACTTTGCTATGACCTACAAATCTGGATCATTCCACTGACTGACACTGAGAGAAACAGTGCATTATCACAGTTTACACAGTAAATGTTTTTGGAGAGGAGAAGTAGGTGATTGAAATAGAAATGATCTGAAGTTTAAGAAATACAACTGATTACACGTTACATGTCAAAGACACTGTAGGTACCCAATAAATACTGCTAAACGGACTGGACAAGTGGGATGAGAACACTTTTTCCCCACACCTGTGACTAGTACGTGTCTTTCTTAGGAAGTTATTTTTTCAGCCATGAAAAAAAAAGGGCAGAATTTAGGACAGATAAAACATAAGTAGCTTATAAATCCTCTGAAAGGAAATCAAAACACAGTATTTTGTATCTCTGTATAAAGTTAAGCTCCTCAGGGACAGGGGCAATGTCCAGAGGATGGTGAGCATACTTAGCAAAGTAATGCAGGTTAATAAATATTGACACAGTAAGACTTGCACAGTTTACATTCTAATTTTGTAAAGATTATGAGTTACCTCTTCATATTCTGTTCTTGTATTTCTCCTGTGCATATTATAAATACACAAACATTGCAAATTATTTCTTGAAGCTATTTCCTTTCATTTTTGGTCCAGACTATTAGCGTTTCTTATTAGGGTTTCTGGTCATCCTTAGGGCTTATCAGTCACATCATTAATATTGTATTCATTTCACTAAAAATGTGGTAAGTTGCTTAGATTTAAAAACAGGATCTAATTTCAAAGCTAGTTCCACTATACATACCAAGACAAAACTTTCTTATCTCTCCTAAATTCTAAATTTCACATGATTTACCAAATCACCTCTTAAGAGTACTTATTGATCAGAAGTGTAAGACAAACACTTTACCCCACTTGTCCAATTTATTCCACAAGATTGATTGGGTATCTTTGTGTCTCTGACAGGTAACTTCCAACAGTTGTATTTCTTAAACTTTAAGTCGTCTCCCAAAAAACTGTAATAATTTGCTGCTTCTCTCAACATTGCAGGCAGTGAAATGATCCAAAATTACGGGTCATATCCATATTCCTTCATGATTGAGGTTAACTATGCACTGCAAACCCCATATGCTATTAGTTTACATTTGCAACAGCACCCCAGCCTCTTAATAATCTCAAACAGATTTTGTACTGTTACTAATTTAGCACATCCATAAAAAGTCATTAAAAAAATTTAGACGCTAAATTCTCTTTCAAGCTTGCCAAGCTTCACCAGTGTATTAAAATTATTTTTAAAATTTCACGGACTAAGGCATTTGGTACATTCAATTCTACCTTTACCAACAAAAGCCTTTACCACTAAGATGAGCAAAGCATCCTTTTCATTTTCTACAGTGAAAAGGGGGAAAAAAAAAAAAGGCCAACTGCTTGCATGCAGGTCTGCATATAACACAGCAGTCTCTGGCAAAGCCAATAACTCACGTTCAACTTCAGAAATCCTGGTGGACGGCAACACATGAGTAATCTGTGCGCACAACCCTTGGGCTTGACATACCACTTCCTCCGCCCTCCCTTCCCATCAATCCACCCCCAAAACCCCAACCCACCAAGCACACGGCTAAATATGTCTTCCCCAAGAGAGCCCAAAACCTCGAAAACGCCGAGAAAGAGCTCCCCTTTGAAGGAAAGGGCCTGCCCTTCCCAGTCTGGGGCCCCGGCTGGCTCGACGAGCCTCTCTCCGAAGAGGCCCAAATCTCGACGCCTCGCACGTCCAGCCCCGCCCCGGGCCCGCTCGCGTCCCCTCGGGGGACAAAACCCTCCCGCCGGCGCTCAGCCAGGACTGACAGTTAAGACTGCAGCAGCCGCGGCCACCAGGGGCCTACTTCTGGCACCAGCCCCTCCGGACCACGCGCCCCCAAACACTCGCCTCGGCGGCGGGGGGCGGGGAAGGGGGATGCCGACCTCGCCACAGCGGGCCCCGAAGGCCGGCCGAGTGACGGAGGGGAGCCAGCGCCGCCTGGCGCAGGCCGCGGCAACACTGACCTGTCGTCGCCCCCGCGCCTGGGCTGCGGCGGCCGCCTCACTGGTCGTCGTCGCCCTCGCCCGCCGCCTCCGCCCGCCACCGCCTCGTTCCCTTTCGCTGCCGCCACCGCCGGGGCTCATGCGGGACCCGCGCTTCCTTATCCGGAAAACGAGGCCGGGAAAGGGGGCGCCGGAGCCGCCGAAATTCCGGCGTTCGTCGCCAGCCGCCGCTGCCTGTCCACACCGGGGGGCTGCGGGGCCCTCCTGCCAGGGGCTACAGGCCGCGAGCTATTCCGAGGAGGAGCCGAAGGAGGCGCCGCCGCCCGCAGCCGAGCGCGCCGGGTCGGCAGAGGTGAAGCGTAAGTAGGCGGCGGATGGCGGGCACCCGGGCTGGCGGATGGCTACGCGGCGGAGGGGTGCGCGAGCGAGCGAAGCCTGGTGTGTCGGGTCCTGCCGAAGGGAAAAGGCCCTGGCGTCTCCTGCAGTCACCCCGAGCCCAGCGCCACCATCTTGGGAGAAACACGGATCTCGCGGCCGCGGCGCAAGACGGGAGGACTGGCTGGGCGGGCCGTGTATCCCGGCAGGCAGCGCGCGCCGCCCGGCCGGGCGAGGGCTCCAGGCCGGGACGCGGGGACGTGGGGCGGGGCCAAGACGCGCGGGAGGGCGCCGCGCTCCGCCCCTCCTTCCCTCGCCGGCTCCGCCTCCCTCCCGCTTGCCGTCGCCGCCGGCGCGCGGGCCATTGGGAAGAGGAGGTGGCCCGCGGCCCCTCGGAGTCCCACCAGGGTCGGTCGCCATCTTGCGACTGGACAGAAAGGGTAATCCCTCCTTTTAGTTTGTGCTATCTGTGACCCGAAAGAATAAACCTGGTACATCCGGGAGCCCTCTGGGCACCCCCCAGGAGGGTGGCAGAGCCCCTTGGTCTACCCAGCCGAGGAGCGCCTCCGACTTTGTTGGGAGACGAATGGCTCCGAAAGTCAGCTGAAACCGCAGGAATAGCCCCCAGCCCCGAGGCGGGGCAGGTGCCTGCCGTTATTAGCTTTTCCACCCCAACCCTTTTCTATCTGGAGCTGTCTTTATAGGTGTTGCAGGGGTGCCCCGGGAGTGCAGGCCAGATTTTAGAGGACCAAGGTCATCTACTTAGGCCTCTTGCCAACACGGGATGTGTCAACTAGTTTACCGGAGACGAAGGTAAAGTCCCGTCTCCTGCAGTTGTTGACGTTCAGTAGGTTGTCGGTTAAGAAAAGTGGCTCCCTGGTTGACCCCAGCTGGGATAGAGGCTAATTTTGATCCCTATGACAGCTGAACCTAGTTCAAGCCATTAAAATTAAAATTAAATCCATTTAAAGTCATATTTAGTACCAGGATCACCATTTTATTTTAAAAGGTGTGTGTGTGTGTGTGTGTATGTATGTATGTGTATATATAGCTTTACAACACTTGCTAGCAAAGCCAAAACAGTATCATTAACAATTCATAGTGTTACGACTAGCAACTTTGTTGATAAGCCCTTGAAGTACCATGTGAGTCGCCATGTCTAGTATTCAGATTTTTTATATCAACAGTCATACATAGCAGTGTATCTTTTTTTAATTTATTTTTGTTTTTAAACTTGGAGATGGAGTCTTGCCATGTCAAGCTCCTGGCCTCAAGTGATCCTCCCACCTCAGCCTCCCAAAGTTCTGGGACTACAGGCATGACCCACAGTGCTCGGCCAACACTATTTTTTAACTGTCAGTCTTAGAAAATCTTTGTTATAGTGTGGGTGTGTGTGTGTATCCCGCCTCACAACTATAATCAACTATCGAAAAAACAACAATAAGCTAGAAGAGTTTAAGTTATTCTAGGACAACTGATGATAAATGATAGTATTAAGCCATATTCTGTTTCAAGATGTTTTAACTCAGCTCGTTATTCACTTTTCATTTCCTCTCATTACACATCCACATTTGGAAACTATTTGCTGTTATATTTCATGGAAAGGACTAGTAAGAAACATAATCTTAATCCCAGATTTGGGAGGCCGAGGCAGGCAGATCACGAGGTCAGGAGTTCGAGACCATCCTGGCTAACACGGTGAAACCCCGTCTCTACTAAAAATACAAAAAGATTAGCCAGGCGTGGTGGCGCCGCCTGTAGTCCCAGCTACTTGGGAGGCTGAGGCAGGAGAATGGCATGAACCTGGGAGGCGGAGCTTGCAGTGAGCCCAGATCACACCACTGCACACCAGCCTGAGCGACAGAGCAAGACTCCGTCCCCCCAAAAAAATCATAATCTTTATAAAAATTTATCTTTGCAAGTTTTCAAAATAGGCAACAAAGAATGCAAATCTTTAGGGACTTTATTGTTAGCCTAATTAAAGCATACCATTTCTACTATAGCATATGGAGATACTTTTAGGTATTCTTCCTTTTAAGTAGAAATTGTCAATAAATGAGGTGTAATTTTATAATGGCCTGGTGTATCAAAGTGTGGCAGAAATCCTTGAGTTCCAGAAAGATTAAAGACCGAAGGGAAATAAGTCTGCTTTTAGCTAGATGTCAGAATGACTATTCATTGCTTTACTGAGATCAAGGAGGATCTTAATTCTTCCTAGGAATCTGGAGTAATTACCTATATCCCTTTTAGTTCATCAATTTTAAATATGTATTCTTATGTGTGACATTAGTATTAGATTTCTTTCAATACCTCACTGTGCTTTTTGCTTTATCCATTTTCAAATTTAGAAATGTTTGCTGATCAAACTTATCAACATAAATATTTTCAGGAATCCTTAAGATACTAGTAGTATTCCACTTCCCTGTATATCTGTTTATATGGAAAAAAAAATTCTCCCATATCAGACCCACGTTTTTTTTTTTTTTTTCAGGTGTGTTTTTCCCAGAAAAACAACTTTTGTATCTACTAAGTGAACAGTGATTTCTTCAGACTTTTCTTGTCAAAATGAGACCCAGTGGTTTCTAATAATTTTCTCATTTCACGTGTACAGTAAAAAGAACAATTTAATTTTATAAACATCTGCATCAATGCCTTGAGCAAACTTTGAGCTAATGTTTACCCAGAACTATTTGTTTGTCATGCGTTGGACTACTTGAACTACTATTTATGTTCCAGACCTTGGGAAACAATAAAAGATGAACAGTCTCTATCCCTGCCCTCAAGAACTTGCAGTTCAAGAGGAAGTCACACCTGTAAGATTGGACACTTTTTCAGAGTAACCCAACACTTCATTGATCATGGGGGATACCTACTAATATGTGTCTGCTAATACTAACAAACTTTTTATTTTATTATTATTATTTTTTTGAGATGGAGTCTCACTCTGTCGCCCACGCTGGAGTGCAGTGGTGCAATCTCGGCTCATTGCAAGCTCCGCCTCCCGGGTTCACGCCATTCTCCTGCCTCAGCCTCCCTAGGAGCTGGGACTACAAGCACCCACCACCAGGCCAGGCTAATTTTTTGTATTTTTAGTAGAGATGGAGTTTCATCGTGTTAGCCGGAATGGTCTCGATCTCCTGACCTCGTGATCCGCCTGCCTCAGCCTCCCAAAGTGCTGGGATTATAGGTGTGAGCCACTGCATCGGGCCAACAAACTTTTTTTTCAAAGGAAACATTTTGCCCTGAATTGCTGGTGAAGTTGTTTTTTGACAGAGCTGTTTTATTGCTGAAGATTTCTTATTGATGCCAGTCATAGCAGATGAATCAAAATGCAAAAACAACTTTTTTTACTGCTCAGCATGCCCCAGGATCAGAAGTAAGTCAAGAGCGTGAAAGAGACAAAATTCAGATATGCTGGGATAGAAGTCACTGTTGCTATTTTTAGGCCACATCCGAATGTTACACACTCAACCTTTGAAAAACGCTAAGCTTTCAATATATGAACAGCTTCCATTATTTAAGAAATACTGTTAAGCAAGCTTAGCTCCATGAAGAACACTCTTCTGGCATATAAAGTGCTCAATAAATGTTAGTGCTTAGTAGTAGTGGTGGTGATGGTGGTTGTGGTGTATGTATCATTGTTTAGTATTGCACACAGCAGGCATGAACTCCTACATACCCCCCCACCCTTATCCCTACAGACCTGTCTAAATTTGCATTCTTTCTGACCTCGAGCCTTAAGGTAGAAGCCATCCTTCTGTCCTTTCTACAGGTAATTTTTATTTCTTGAGGGAAGGGAGATTGAGTCAAGACTCTTACTCCCTTAATCATTCCCTCTCCTGTTCATAAATTCTCCCTCTACTTTGTTCCTTCTATTTAGAAAAACTGTCTATACTTGGATTGCTATTACCTTCCAAATTCCTCTTCAGCTACAGAAATTTAGCAGCTCCCTCCATTTTACTGTATACATTGCTTGTGTCAATTTCACTATGGCCTAATGGCCAAATTGAAAGGTTGCTTCTCAATTTTCACAACATTTGACCTCTCTGCAACCTTCCACACTGCTAACCACTGCCTCCTGGAAACTGCTCCCTTGGTTCTGTCACCTTAACGTTCTCTGCTCTTCTGCCGTGTCTTCAGCCGCTCTTTCTCAGGTCTCCTGTGCAGAATCTTCCCTGCCCATCCTTGGTTCTCTTTGCTACCATGTTATAATCTTTGAACAGTACCATTTACATATACTCTTCTGTCACTTATTTTGGTCAGGAATCAAGCCTGAATCTTGAACACAGACCTCAGTCAGAAGCACCAGACACAGAATCTTCAACCCCTTATTGGAAACCTGTACTGGGTGTTCTACAGGCACCTCAAGCTCAACATGTTTAACATCAAAGCCCTGAGTTTGTTCTGTTTTCCACCATGGACTGAGTTGCGATAACAGTGCAAAGGAGCAGATTTTGGGAGAACAAGCAGGAATTTAGTTTTGGTAATGTTAAATTTGAGATACCTGTTGGGTATCTTGTTGTACAAACTGCTTGCTAGCTGACTCTTATGCATTCTCCTCTTCATTCATGATAATAGAACATCTAGCCAGACACATGGTTGCCTATAATACACCGTAAATGTGGACATATCTCTTAAGTTCTGGCCAGTAGGATGTGAGAAGAAATGATGTATGCAACTTCCAGATCATTTTCTAAAAGGAATTGGGTGTCACTTGCCCTCTCTTTTGTCCTTTTCTGATGAATGTATGTATTAAATAGTTGGAGTAGTAAACTATGTTGGAAGATGCTGCGGTTTGAATGATGGTGTCCCCTTCAAAATTCATGTTGAAACTTAATCCCCGTTGTGATGATATTAGCAGCTGATTAAATCATGAGGGCACTGCCTCATGGATGGATTAGTACCCTTGTGAAAGGACTGGAGGGAACTAGCTTAGGCCTTCTTTGGCCCTTCCATCCCTTTAGCCACACGAGGACACAGCATTCATCCCCTCCAGAGGATATAGCAATAAGGTCCCACCTTGGAAACAGCAGCTCTCACCAGACACTGAACATGCTGGGGGTCTTGATCTTGTACTTCCCAGCCTTTAGAACTGTGAAAAAGTACATTTCTGTTCTTTACAAATTTCCCAGTCTCAGGTATTTTGTTATAGCAGCATAAACAGACTAAGACACTGGGAAACATTCTAGGGATTGCAGAGCAACAAGGTGGGGCTCTGAGGACTTCACTGAGCAAGTCCTATGAACCAGGTCAACTCTGATGTAAGACAACTACCTTCTATGATCTACCATGGTTATTCTAAATCCCTTTAACTGCAGCTGAGCTTGTGTCTTAATATCCAAGCAAAGATATCAGGAGGCAGTTGGATGTGGAAGTCTAGAGTTAGAGAAGAATGAAACCAACTCATCCTACATTCTTTGACTTGATTGGTGACTCTGCCATCTATGGCGGTCCCCAATAATAATAATGGTAGTAATCCTAGATTTCTTCCTCCCTCACTCTCCTGGCAATTAAGAGGCAAAGTTGTATCTCTCCAAAGAATAGGCCTTAGAATTAGTGAAGCAAAGTGGCTGAGAGCACAGGCTCCCAACTTGGCAAGTGCAGAGATTCCAGGCAAGATTGTAAACCCCTTTCTGATTTAGTTTCCTCATCTATAAAATGGAGTTAAGCAAGGCAAAGGGAATAGGGAATGCTACAGGAGTTCTGTCATGCCGAGTGGCCAGGGAAGGTCTTACTGAAAAGAATTCATTTAATCAGAGGCTTGACAGAAGTGAGGAATGAACTGTGGGAATATAAAGGGAAGAACCCTCTAGACAGAGAGGGCCCTGAAGCAGAAAAGTGCCTGGAGTCATCTAGGAACAGCTAGCAAGGCACTGTGGCTAGGGAGAGAGGAGGAGTTGAAGGTGAGCTCAGAGAAGTCACAGTGGGTCATAGCCTGGAGGACTTCGTAGCTTTTCCTAAGAACTTAGGTTTTTGTGCTGAAGGAGGTGGGAAGCCTCTGGAAGGGTTTGAGAGAGTTGTGATAAGATCTATAGAGAAACTCTAGCTACTGTGTGGAGAATGGACAAAGATAGTGCATGTGAAGTGTTTAGTGCCTGACACATGGGAGGTGTTCAGTAAATGGTAATAAGCAATATTATCATCATCATTATCATAACATCCATTTCTTTCTGTATATTTCCACTGCTACTACCTTAATTTAGACCCTTAGTGTTTAGACCCGTAGTGTTTCTGCACTAGACTGTAAGTTCCAGAAGGATAAGGTCATATTACCTCATTCACTATTTTAACCCCAACATTCATAGAGTGCTGGTTCATATTATACTACTTTCCTGCCAAGTGTCCTCATCACAGTATGTTTTCTTAAGAAACATGTATTATCACCTTGCTGCCTTTCTTAACTCTATCAGTGGCTCACCATGGCCTTCTGAATAATGTCTAAACTCCAAAAACAGGGCCCATTGGATGTGGTCCCTGCCTCCATTCCAGCCCCATCTCCCACTTCCCACATGAATATATTGCATAGGCAGTATGACTTACACTTGAGAGTCATTTGGAGCTCTTTTGCATGTAGTTTATTCTACCTTTTAGATAAGTTCAAGCTCCTCCTCTGAGAAGCCTTTCAGATCTACTCAAGCAGGGTCATTGCTTATGCCTCTGTGTGCCTTCTACACACTCGATGTGTGTGCTTAGCACTTCTGTCTTCCCTTAAGCTCCTTGAGAGAGGAAAGCACCCTTGACTTCTTGTGTGCTCAGTATCTATCTCAATGGCTAAAACCCGGTAACTCCTCAAAAAAGGTATGAATGAGTGAATCAGGCTTTGTGAGCGTAAAAGTTAAGAACTGAGACCAGCATGTCTAATAGGAGACCCCTTTACTGAGCTAACATGTAATAAAGTAGTGTATCTTTGACTGTTTCATTTCTCAGCTATGTCAAGTAGAGATACAAGGTGCAGTGGTGCCTGCTTATACAATTCAGTGGGAACAGAAAAATCAGGCAAATGAAATAAATGTAAGAAATCTTAACTTCTTGTCACTTCCAATAAATACGCAACAATAAAGTATTTTAATTAGAACCTCGGTATATGAAGTATAAAATTAAGATATTGAACAAGATGATCTATGAAGTCCTTCTAAAGCTATGACTTTTTCAACCACCAATTTTATTCATTGCCTCTATAGGCAAGACTACGCAAGAAGTTACTGGAGCAAAAACCTGGAAGTCTATCAAATCATGCATTGACCTTGGTCATCCCAATCTCTTTGTGCCTGTCTTAACCCAGCTGGAGAGTAGGTGGAAAAGGGAAGCATTTCATTGAACACCAGCTGCTGCTGCTGCTGATCTGAGCTGTTCTGAATAAAACAGTTCCACTTGAATCAATGAAGCAGCCCTTAGAAATGTTTCCTTCTGACATGTGCATCATTTGAGTTATTTGAAGTCATTCACACTACAATCCATATCTCTAATTCCATTTTAAATACATATACGGACTCTAACAAAATGATTTTTAAATCTAAGGAAATGCATTGATTAAATTAAATCTTAGTATTAAAGATGGTGCAGACATTCGACACTTGCTGTTTTTGTTCAGAATCTCTCAACTCAAAAAAACATCTGATTAGGGAAGAATCGTGAGTATCATTTAAAATTGATACACTATTTTGTTTTAGTACTGCTTGAGGCCCACATACAGAACACAAAATTTTGTTATCAAAATGATAAATGTTACTATGTGGACTCTTCAGCATTGCTTCCAACAAAATTTTGTACTTAAAGCTTAACTTATTAAAACTGTTGGTTTTACTTTTATTTTGTAACATTAAATTAGCATACTACATACGGAAAGACCAATATTTTTAAAGATAGTCATAGATATCATTTATGACAAATATTTTATATTGCTTCTTTTTTTAGGTTACTGGTAAGCATAGTACTGATTGCATCCATATTTCAGTACCTACCACAAAGTTCCTGAAAGGACAGTACATTTCTGCAAATTAAATTTGTGCACTCATCAGGTGCCAGTTAAAATAAATCTCATTAATTCGTACAACAATCTTGAATATTATACACTTTATGGATTAGAAAATTGAGCTTAGAGAAAGTAAGCAACTTGCCCATGTGTTACACCTAAAAACTAGTAGTGCTAGGATCTAAACCCACAGGTGTATGTGTGTGCATGTTTTTGTGTGCGCTCTTATTGTAGCATGTTGCTTTCCTAGAAAACAAAAATTTCAAAAATATATTTTATTGAAATGTTTCCTCAGTCATTCAGTAATCCCTTTTTTCATTGCTTCGTAGCAATCTTATAGTATTCTCAAATTATTGCCCCAGCAGAAAACTCCTTTTTTATACTGTTCCATTCAAGACTGGTCATCTGGGAGTCCCAGCCATCTTCATCTGCATCAATCCTTTCTATCACTCTGTCCTAATTATGTGATACAGAGCCAGCTACTTAATTTATTTCAACCTCAATTTCTTCATTTGTAAAGGGGATAATATTGTGATGAGAAAAGAAATAACATGTTGCTAAGGACTTATTTTGTGCCTTAAGGACTTATTAATAATTGATTAAGCTCAATAAATGATGAATGAATGGACGACGTTGTCTTAGTTTGTGTTTCTCCCGGAAACAGATCTCGAGGCAATGATTTGAGTGCAAGTAATTTATTTGGGAGGGGATCCCTAGAAACACTGGTAAGGAAGTAAGTGAGTTAGGGAAGGGAGGAAGCAAAAAAAAGGGTGTATTATCAATCAAGTGTCCACTTTGGGCAACTGGAGTTTACTTCTGTTGAACTCTGGGAGTCAGTGTAGAACACACACTTCACAATTATCCTGTGCGTGTATAATGTTGTTATCGTCATCTGGCTGGCTTGCCGTGGTTGGGACACAGCAGCTCCAGCTGGTCAGAGAGAGCCCTAAGCAAGAAATGCAGGTGCTGGCAATTGACACTAGGACTGGCATACAATACAGTAGGAAGATCCAGGGCACCAATCGCCAATTGCATTTGCCACACAAACAAATGAACAAACGAGCCAAACTTGGTGAGCTGACTACAGTTCAGGTCTGGCCCTCATGACTGCAGGCTTAGAAGCCAATTTAAGACAGCCCACCAATCAAACTCACCTTTAACAAACTCAAGAGATGGAATTATAAAATCAGAATGCCGCTTTATTGATTTAAATTGAAAAGTACCCATCACAGGGACTGGAATGCTGGAAAGGACTGGTATGCATATGACCAGAGCATTTTTTCCCTGTAAGAGGACACACAGGGTCCACACATAACAGAAGGTTCTTAGGAAGTTTGAAAACTAGACAAAGGGAAGTGACTGAACAGGAATTGAAGGAACTGGACAGTTGGTACCTGATACATTCAACTTCTGTGAAGTATCATTGACAGGGGAATGAGAGTATTTGAAGCTTTTGGGCAAATATCCCCTAGGAAGTTAGAGCCAGCATTTCCTAGTCTGATTCTATCCAGTGTTTTCACAGATGACTAGCCCTTTTTTTTAAGAAATGTCAGGCTTCCATTATATCTTGCAGGCCTGGAAGCCATTTCTTTTTTTAAGTGACTTACAGCAAACTCTGCTTTGGTCCATTTGTGAATAAGCCAAAAGGTTGACACCCAAAGGCAATCATATTTTCCTTTTTTTCCATGTTTCTGTGGTATTTCTCACTATGGGTGCCAAGTGTCAACAGTATTATATTTTATTACCTGATTGTCATTTCCTCACATCTAGAAGTCCTTTTGTCGGAACTTCTTCAGGCCTTTCAAACCTACTAAACCCACTATCTAGCTCTCAGTAGCTTTTCTCCTATTTCTCTCTCTCTTTTTTTTTTTTTTTCCATTTATTTTATATCTATATTTAAGTAGAGATTAGGTTTCCCTATGTTACCCAGACTGGTCTTGAACTCCTGGGCTCAAGTGATTCTCTCACTTCAGCCTCCTAAAGTGCTAAGATTACAGGGATGAGCCCCACACCCAACCTCCCAATTTCTCTTTTATGTCAAATACTTCTCATATGAAACATGCCATAGTTGTTTGTACTTCCGTATTTCTTGGTTGTTTTTTAAACCTAAAGAAAAGTCTAGAGAACAGTATAATCAATACCCATATTTTCTTTAGCTAGATGTCCTGGTAGTTTGTATCTGGCCATATTTGTTCTATCTCTCCATTCATCTGTTGTCTCCAGCTATGGACCCGTTTGTCATAAGTTACAGACTTTGTAACGCTTTAGCTCAGCATGTTTTCCATAAGAACCAGGGCATTCTCATACATAAAACCAAAGACACAAGCAATTTAACCTTGTTCTGGGTTATCAGGGACAGCTTCTTCCTTAGCAGGCCAGTTTTATGATATGGTTCTGGGAAATGTTCTCGGAAATAAAACCTAAAGGCTGTCTTTTCATCCCTTGTGACTAAACTATGATGTTTCCAATTTTTTTTTAAATAAATCTTTTCTTGCTGCACAGGAAAGGGTTAACTCAGCAGTGCTGGATTGGTCAAACCCTGTAGGTTCCAAAAAAAGGCCTGCCTTGGCTCACGCCTATAATCCCAGCACTTTGGGAGGCCGAGGCGGGCGGATCACGAGGTCAGGAGATCGAGACCATCCTGGCTAACACGGTGAAACCCCATCTCTACTAAAAAATACAAAATACTAGCTGGGCGAGGTGGCGGCGCCTGTAGTCCCAGCTACTCGGGAGGCTGAGGCAGGAGAATGGCGTGAACCCGGGAGGCAGAGCTTGCAGTGGACCGTGATCGCGCCACTGCACTCCAGCCTGGGTGACAGAGCGAGACTCTGTCTAACAAAAAAAAAAAGGCCTGCCTTCAGGATTGGTCCTTGACTAGCCCCTGACTAACCTCTGAGACCCTGAAATAGTCTGCCTGATAAGAGAGTTATATATACCTGAGGCTGTGGGTCATGCTGTATCAGTTTGACCAGATAAGTTCATCCTAACAAAGTGATTTATGGTAAATGCCTGTTTTTGGCTTAGGAGCCAGCAGGGAGAGGAGAGGTTTGCAGTGGTGGCTGGAATAGAAGTCACACAGGTACTATATGCCTATGTGACTGACCACTAATACCTGTGAAAACCCTGGACACCAAGGTGAGGGTTATCTTCAAATAATGGCAAAACGTATGAAGTATTGCCAAACAGGAAGCTACTTCGTGTGTGTTACACAGTATTGCAGAGATGATTAAGTGTATCTCCACGTGACTCCAGCAGAGACGATATCTGGAAGCTTGGACCTAATTTCTCCTGGATTTCATCCCATGTACCTTTTCCCTTTGCTGATTTTAATCTGTATCCATTTGCTGTAATAAACTATAACTGTGAGTATAACAGCTTTTCTGAGTCCTCTGTGTCCTTCTGGCAAATACTTGAGCATAAGGGTCATCTAGGATCATCTGACATACCTGCCTAGACTAGTTACTATGGATTCTGTTGTCTCCAACCAAGAAGTATTATTGATACAGAATTGTTGCCAAAAGATCCTTAAAGAAATAGAAATCTGGGACTAGGGTCTGAAGTGGATTTGAAAACAGTAAGTATCTAAGTAGTGCTGACAGTGGGACAGTGGTCCATGGCCCACGGTGACCAAAGAGTTAAATGATCTTTTGTAGTCAGCTGGACTAAAGTGGCTTTTGAAGGAAAGATTTTGATTTAAGAGATTGCGGTTCAAGTCATTAAGAAGGCCAGTCTAACTTAGGAGGTGAAATCTTGCACAAAAGAGCTAGAGTAGAAATCTGCATAGTTTGGCCTATAGGGATCTTTGACAGAGGCGAATCAGTCATGAAGTCCCAAGGACTGAAATAGGTAAGCAGTTTACTGTGTCCTTTTTGATGAGTACAATTCTAGTTCTGAATAAACCAGAGTTTGACTTAAACCACCTCAATGGAGATTCACAGCCCTTGCCAAATCCCAACCCTCAGTCAGCTCATAGACACAGAGTCATGTGAATGAAGGAGAGTCTGGGCACGGTTGAGGATAACCCACCAAGTTCATGCTGTCTGTTCTCCTTCCAGCCCTCCTGAAGGAGCTATGTGGTCATTTGACAGAATGACTGTTCACCTAGGGGAAGGAAATATCCAGGCCCTTCAGGGATTTGGGGGCGCTGCCACTGAGCTAACATGTAGTAGTTCCTGGCAGCCATAAAGACACTCTGGTCCTTCGAGCCTGATAAGGGCTTGTGAACATCAGTTGACATCATTTCTCAATGGGTCCAGTAAGTCCATGAGCCATCCTGTTAATTCTCCGGATCCTGAATGTGAGTTGTAATAAACGTACTTGTTATCTGACAAGATCCTCAATTGTTCCACTGACCCATGGAATGAGGGGCTCTCATGATACAAACCTATGAACCTAGTCCTCTATTCAAAAAAACCAAAAGCAAGACCATGCCTCAAGGGGAATATTAGTGGTTTGGTGCCACCACCAAAAATTGGGAAGATATAGGGGTGTTGAGTTCTACTACCTCTCCCACTTAACTTGTTTGTTTGGCTTGTGCAAACATCAGATGGATATTAGAGAATGACAGTGTGGATTATCTAAGTCTAATCAGGTGGAGATTTCAATGGTAGCTGCTGTTCTTTTCTTTTGTTGAATGCTATCAACTCACAGACTGAAGACTGGTGAATCTTAAGTAGAGTAAAAGAAAACCTCACTGAAGCACACCACAGTCAGACTGCTGAAAACCAAAGATAAGGAGATGACCCTAAATGTAGTCAGAGAAATGAGACACATAACCTTTACAGGACCAACAATAAAACTTAACAGCTGACTTTTTATCAGAAATTACCGGTGCCAGGAGAAAATCGAATGGCATCTCTGAAACATGAAAGAGAAAAAGCAGCCAACCTGACATTTTATACTCAGATAAAATATTCTTCATAAATAAATTTAAAATAGAAATGTTTTAGACAAAAAAAGTTGAAAATAGTCATGGTCAGCAGATTTTTTCTAGAAAACATTTTAAAATAGACTCTTCAGGCTGAAAGAAAGTTATCCCAGATGAAAGCATAAAACTGCAAGAAAGAGAAATAAAGAGCACTGGATTGGATAAATATATCTGAAAAATATAAACAAATAACTTAAAAATAATTATGATGTATTTGAAATACATAACATGCAGAAGTAAAAATACATGCCAGCAATAGCGCAAAGACTGAGGACAGTGAATTGATTACATGTGTTGTAAGGTTCTTGCACCCTCAGGAGGTGGCAAAAACAACTAGCTTAAGGTAGACTGTAGTACATGAGGAGCTTAAGGTAGACTGTAGTACATGAGGAGTTTGTATTGAATCTCTAGCTAATTATTAAAATATTCCACAATAGCTAATAGAGGAGAATAATAGAGTAGCAAAAAAGCTGATTATTCAAAAGAAGGCAGAAGATAAAAAATATGAAATAAAAATAGATGGAGTTAATAGAAAATAAATAGCAAGACTGCAGATATAAATCCATCTATTTTATTGTTATATTGTATATGTATAACTAAATATTTCAATTAAAGACAGATTGTCGCACTGGATACAAAAACAAGACTCAACTATGTGCTGTTGATAAGAAAGGCAGTTTAAATATAAGAACACAGTGAAATGGAGAGTAAAAGGATAGAAGAAGTTACAACATGCAAACAATAGCTATAAGAAAGTTGATTATTATGTAATATCAGGTTAATAGACTTTAAAGCAAGAAAAATCACTAGAAGAACACAAGAACATTTTGTAATAATAAAACTGTCAATTAAACAGAGAAAAATCATAAAATATTCTGTATGTAATATTTCAACTATATGCACCTAATAGCTTCAAAATTTATATTTCAAAATGTAACAATTAGATGAGGAAACATCAAAATCATATAATAATAGTTGGAGATTTTCACACACACCTCAGTATTAGAACAGCAGTCAAAGAATCAACAGGAATATAAAATATTTGAACGTGATTCATAAAGTAATCAAGTTGACTGTGTAAAATACCGCAGTTAACAGTTCCAGATCAGATTTTCTTTTTATTTACACAGGGAACAGTTGCCAAAGTATATTGTATGCTGGCTCCTAATTTAAGTGCTAAAATTTTTTCAAATGATTGATAGCATTTAGGCTGTGTTCTCTGACCACATCACAGTGAATTTAAACTGAAAATCAAGAACAGAAAGGTAAGTAGACAAATCTCCAATAGCTTAGCAATTAAGCAGCACACTTCTAAATAACCCATTGGTAAAAGGATAAGTTACAGCGAATCTTCGAATCCTAGAAAATAGTTTGAATAAAATGATAATGCAGTATATCATATTAAAACCAGTTAAATGCAGCTAAAGAAGTGCTTAGAAGAAAACTAATGGTTTTATATAGAATGAAATTTGAAAATCAGTTATCTAAACCAGGGATCAGCACATTATTTCCTGTAAAGCGTGGGTCCCCAACCCCAGTCATGGCCTGTTGGAAATTGCCGCACAGCAGGAGGTGAGGGCAGGCAAGTGAAGGAAGCTTCATCTGTATTTACAGCTGCTCCCTGTCACTCACATTACTGAGCTCCGCCTCCTGTCAGATCAGTGGCAGCATGACATTCTCATAGGAACACGAACCCTATTGTGAACTGCACATGCAAGGGATCTAGGTTGCACACTCATAAGAATCTAATGCCTGATGATCTGTCACTGTCTCCCATCACCCCCAGATGGAACCATCTAGTTTCAGGAAAACAAGCTCAGGGCTCCCACTGATTCTACATTATGGTGAGCTATATAATTATTTCATTATATGTTACAATGTAATAATAGAAATAAAGTGCACAATAAGTGTAATGCGCTTGAATCGTCCTAAAGCCATCCCTCACCCCCAGGAGGTGGAAAAATTGTCTTCTAGGAAACCAGTCCCTGGTGCCAAAAAGTTTGGGGACTGTTGCTGTAAAGGGCCAGAGAATAAACGTTTTAGGCTTTCTGGGTCATGTGGTCTCTGTCCCAGCTACTCAAGCCTGCCGTTGTAGAGTGAAGGCATACATAGACTTTAAGGTAACAGGTAGGTGGCCCATGAGCTATGGTTTGGGTAATACTTAATTCAGGAACTATGAAGAATGTACATGGTCTTTAGATCTGGTTAAAAAAAGACAAAAAAAAAGCAGTTTATCTGAGCAGCCTAACAGACGTGGGTGAAAACATGAAGTCACACCATAGTATATGCAAGGAAATTATGGAAAACTTTCATCTCTCTGTGATGGTATATCCTTCACGTTTGTGTTTACCTCTTCAGAGAAGCTTTTCCTGGCCTCTACATATCAAAGTAGTATTTCCCCCATGTGCTTTTGCTTCTATTTTTTTCCCCTGGTACATTTTTTCTAGTACTCTCCACTACCTTAAATTATATCAGTAATTTAAAAAAACTTTAATAGAGACAGGGTCTCACTATGTTGTCCAGGGTGGTCTCAAATTCCTGGGCTCAAGCAGTCCTCTCACTTCAGCCTCCTGGGTAGCTGGGACTACAGGCACAGTCCACCTTTCCACCTCATATACTGAATTGAAAGTTCTATGAAAACATAAACTTTTTCTTTTCTGCTACTATACATTTAGCACCCAGAACACTGCCTGGCATAAGGTAGGTGTTCATGATTATTTACTGAATATGTAAATAAATGATACGGAAGAGGACTGTAAGTGAGAAACCCCCAAGTCCTAGAAGTGACACTAAATGATGTGCATGGACAGCTACTTATAGTCACATTCAATCGATCCCTGGAACACATGTGGCAACAGAGGTGAGGCATGATAAGCAAGGCCTGGCAGATCTTTGATTGCTGACATCAAACCTGTGCTGTCAGTTACTTAAGAAATGGAGGACTCCTTCATGCTAGTCAGACATGGCTTTACGAAATGAAAGAAAGAAAAGTGGGACCCACATGGCTTTCCCAGTCAACAAGACATTCACTGAGAATTGTCGATGTAGCACAAGCACAGTTTCTCCAGCTCCTTTGCTGGAATAAACAGGTGAGATCACTGGTGAGGAAGGGCCAGGATGGAGTGATGGATGAGCTTGACTTAATCCTCTGTTTTCCCCAGAGGAGACATTTATGAAAATCAATTCCCTACATTTCTTTCTACTTTTGCCATCTAAGTTTGAATTCCTAAACACTATAGTTGAGTTTTCCTTGTTTTTTTGAACATTATGTAAAAGGAGTCATATAGCATGTATTCTTTTGTGTCCACCTTCTTTCATTCAAAATTATGTTTTTGAGATGTATCCATGTGGTAGCATGGAGCTACAGTGAGTTTATTCTCATTGCTATATAATGCTAATATACTATAATGTATTCTTTCTACTGCTGATGGGCATTTCAGTTTTCTCCTATTTTTGAATATAATGAATAATGCTGCTGGAAAAATTCTTGAAATGAATATAAGCTGCTGCTTTGTGGATCATGAACAAAGGACTCTTCTGCCACAGAAACAGCTTCCTAGGTACTCTAAGCTTCCTTATTGCAGTTCAGTTTTATAACCTTTGATAGCATTTGATTGGCCATATTCTTTCACTAGAAAGTGTGAGTCATCAACACAAAATAATCCACACTTTCTATCTGAGTCCATTTTGTGTTGCTACAAATACCTGAGGCTGGGTAATTTATAGAGAAAAGAGGTCTATTTAACTCAAGATTCTGCAGGCTGTACAGGAAGCAAGGCACTGATATCTGCTCAGCTTTTAGTGAGAGCTTTTGTGCTGTTTCAAACATGACAAAGGTCAAAGGGGAAGTGGGCACGTGTGAAGAGGGACTTTCCTTATTTTTCTATCAATACATGTTTGCTAAGAGGGCACGTGATGAGGACTAGTGGGCTTTCAATTTTTTTTTTTAAATTTAAGATTGTTGAAGTCATTCCCTTGGAAGAAGTACACTAGACTCATCCCTGTTGATTTGTATTAATGGGGTCTAGGCATAGCATAAACCAATGATATCAATCATACATTAAAATCTCGTTGAAGTCGTACAGTTTAAGTTTAGTCCTACTTTAGGTGTTCTCCAACTCCCTTAATAAGGCTGCTAAAAGGCAAAAATAACAGTAAGGACTAACAACAATTTTGAATTGTTAATACCTGGGTGACTCTCCTGGATAGTTTGTTAACATTCAGTTTCCCTGGCTCCGCTTAGAGAGCTTGGATTAATAGGCTTGAAGCAGACCAGGAAATTGCATTTTTAATAAGCACCCAAAGGAGACTTTAATGCAGATGTTCTTTGGACCACACTGTGGCAGAGCTATCAATAAACAATGGCGGGAAGGAGAAGCAAGGATCACAACTACAGTAGTGAAAAGAAAGACAAACATCTGCAGAAAGACTACAAGAAAACCAATTATGCTTCTTGCTGGCGACAGGGATAAAGCTCTCTGATTGTGGGCAGTGATTGTAATTTGTAGCGTTCAGGGCCTCCTCTCTGGGCATGTTCACCTCCCACTCTAGGGTTCAGGCAAGCTGGGGCTCTTACCTTCCACGCAGCCCCGCGGATTCTCCAAAGCTTCAAAGGTTCATGCACTTACACAGAAATAAATCATTTGAGGGGCTGTTTCAAAACTGAAAGTAACATGCTTGATTTTAGATTCTGTCCAACACAAAAACGTTAAGAGGACAAAGAAGTTAAATTAGGCCAATAAATATACTAAATGAGATAAGGGACAAAATTGGTAACATTAAACAAGAACAAGTAAACTAAAATGAACTAAGCAGAATATGAGGTATCAAAAATAATACTTAAAGAATACTGTCATTGGATGAGTGGCAGAATGGATGTGTCGGCGGATTGAATTAATTAATTAGAAGACAAATGGAAAAAATCTCCACGAAGGGAAAAGACAGAAAAAATATTGTATACAAAACCAAAAAGATACGGAGTGGAATAGAAGTGGTAGTACTCAGATAATAGGTGTCTCAAAAAGAAAATATAAATGGAGATAAAGAAGTAGTTGAAGAAATAATGGAGATAAGTTTTCCCAGATTAAATAAAGATGAAAGACTTCTGTTTCAAAGAACTCATGGAGAGTGTCCAAGAGACGAGAGAAGGAAAACACAACCAGACTCTTTGTAATATGACTTAATAACAAAGGCAAAGAAAAATGTGAAGGCTTCAGAGACAAAACGAATCACAAGCCCAAGAATCGCATCGATACTAGATCTCTTTTGCTATCAACTCGATGCAAAAGACAACAAAGTAGGATTTTCAACACACTGGTAACTTAGAATCTGGAATTTTATATCCAGACAAATTGTCATTCAAATTCAGAGACATGATAAGATATTCTCAGGCATAGAAGGCCTCAGGAAGTTTGCCACATGGAGATCTGACTTGGGAATATTTAGGGGTGAAATATTTATATAAGTGAAGAGAAAAAATCCCAGAGACACTGCAGGGCATAGATGAAGGAACTGGGTTTTTCATTCTTTGGTAAAATTTATTGCTTTCTCTAAAAAGCAAGATTAAAGAAAAAGACAAAAATGTATTTATATAACTCTGAATTTTAAACCAACATTACCAACATAAAGAGTGAGGAGTTGGAGTTGTTTGAAAGTGTACTAAGATTCTTCATTTCTTGGGAGTGAAAGAGACGTAGATGTCAATATCCCTCGTCCCCACCGCCCCCCCCACCCCCACAAAAAAGCAAGACAAATTAAATGATGGGAAAAATGGAAGAGAACTAAAATAGTAAACTAAGATTGTCAAAGTGGGTCTTGAGATTCCCCAAAAGCACACTGTAAGATGAGAATACTAGTATAAATGTTTTACTAAAGAAATGCTCCCGGGGAAACTGGTAATGGAGTCGGTGAAACAGCACATGGACAGGAATGAGGTGAAGCAAGGCACCTCATGAACATGCAGTGGTGGCTTCCGGGTGACCTGGAAGAGCAGCTCTGGAGTGTGTGTATGGCTTCCGTGTTCTCACCCCTACCATTCACTGATGAAGGCTTCCTGGGGACCTCCAGAGGGTCTGGGGGACTAGGAGACTGAGACAGTTATTTTAAACAGTGGCAAGTGATTGCTGTCAGAAATAAAAAACACACTGACAGTGTGTTTTGCTCAGGGGCTGAGCAAAAATGTCTGAAAAGGATCCACGAGAATCTGGGCAGATCCATTATCCACTAACCAGGTCCAAATACATTAGTACTGTCAATATATGTAAATGAAGGAAACCTACAGCCAAAAAAATATGAACATGCAAAAGTTGAAACTATAAGGATGGGAAAAGATATGTCAAACACCAACCTTTTCTCATTATGTAGTGATCCCTTCCAACCCTATTAGTGCTTACGGTCTTAAGTCCTATTCTTTTTCATATTATTAGAGATAAAAGGTCATTCAACACACCAAGCTGATATCTCTGTTTTAAACATGTATGTACTTAACAAAATAGCTTCAAAATACTTTAAACTGGTGATTCAATAATGCAGAATAACAAGTTAAACAGTTAAGTTGAAAGAAAAATTTCAAAAGCATAATACATATGAAACTATAAAAGAACAGATACAATGTGTTTATCGCTGGAGCTTCTCCTGGTACTCAAGGTATTAAAATCCGCTATAAAGAGGTGAAATGTCTAGCTCCCAAATGATTGGATGTTAAATTTATTTCTTCATAATGTGAAATTATTTGCAGTGTTGAAGAAGACCAGGGAAGCTATTCATAATATACGGAAAGCTTTAAAAACAACTGATAAAACCCACAAAACTCATTTTGTATAAAACTTAAAAATTACAAGTCCTCATTTTTGTAAATATAGTTAGAATATGCATGTAAATTAAAAACACTTCTGAAAAAATATAAAAATTATGACAGGCCGGGTGTGGTGGCTCAAGCCTGTAATCCCAGCACTTTGGGAGCCCGAGACGGGCGGATCACGAGGTCAGGAGATCGAGACCATCCTGGCTAACACAGTGAAACCCCATCTCTACTAAAAATACAAAAAAACTAGCCGGGCGAGGTGGCGGGTGCCTGTAGTCCCAGCTACTCGGGAGGCTGAGGCAGGAGAATGGCGGGAACCTGGGAGGCAGAGCTTGCAATGAGCCGAGATCCGGCCACTGCACTCCAGCCTGGGCGACAGAGCGAGACTCCGTCTCAAAAACATAAAAA
>NC_045439.1:160150829-160212133 GCF_002776525.5 Piliocolobus tephrosceles
TTTTTTTTTTTTGAGACGGAATCTGGCTCTGTCGCCCAGGCCGGAGTGCAGTGGCCGGATCTCAGCTCACCTCGCCCGGCTAGTTTTTTGTATTTTTTTTAATAGAGACGGGGTTTCACCGTGTTAGCCAGGATGGTCTCGATCTCCTGATCTCGTGATCCGCCCATCTCGGGCTCCCAAAGTGCTGGGATTACAGGCTTGAGCCACCGCGCCCAGCCCAGAAATGTTTTAAAAAATAGACTATCGTGATTAAAGAGATTGAAGCAATGGTTAACAATATTCACACAAAAAAATGAGGATCAAATGGTTTTACAGCTTAGTTTTCCAGGCGGCAAAGACATTATAAAAAAGTGATCAGCTCACTTTACTCACTGATATATAGATGCAATAATCCTAAATAAATACAAGCAGCTCAAATCTAACAAAGTATACAAAAGGTAATATGCTATGACCAATTTGAGTTTATTTCAGACATGTAAGGATGATTTAATATTAAATCTATAAATATAGTTCACTGCACTAACATGAAAGGGGGAAAAAGCTGGGCATGATAGCGTGTACTTGTGGTCCCAACTACTCAGGAGGCTGAGGCGGGAAGATCACTTGAGCCCAGGAGTTCGAGGCTGGAGTGAGCTATAATCACACCACTGCACTTCAGTCTGGGTGACAGAGCAAAACTCCATCTCCTAAAAAAATAAAAAGAGGGGAGGAAGAAGCCATATAATCATCTTAATCTATGCCAGAAAAAGTATTAGATTAAATTTAGCATATATATGTATTTGTTTTTTTATTTAAAAGTAGCAAATTTCTTAACTTGATAGAATGTGTTTATTTAAAAATCTAAAAGGCAATATTCTGAATAGGGATATTAAAAGCATATCTTTATAATCACAAAAGAAATAAGGGTACTTATTATAACCACTTCTGGTCAACATTGCATTGGCAGCCTTACCAGTACAACAAGACAAGAAAAAGTAATTACAAGTATAAGGACTAAGAGGAGGAAGAAGATTGTCATTAAAGTCATGCACCACATAATCACATAATGACTTTTCGGTCGATGATAGACTACGTATAAAACTGTAGTCCCATAAGATTATAGTGAAGCTGAAAGATCTCTATCGTCTAATTATGGCGCAGCCATGGTAAAGTTGTAGCACAACATATTTCTCATGCGTTTGTGGTGATGCTGGTGTAAACAAACCTACTGTGTTGCCAACCTTTTAAAAATATAGCATATACAGTGGTATACAGATCATAATACTTGATAATAAATTACCATGTTACTGGGTTATGTACTTCCTATACTGTACTTTTAATTATTACTTTAGACTATACTCTTTCTCCTTATAAAAACACGTTAACTGTAAAACAGCTTCAGGCAGGTCCTTCAGGAAGTATTCAGACGAAGGCATTGTTAGCATAGGAGATGACGGCTCCATGCATGTTATTGCCCCTGAAAACCGGCCAGTGGGACAAGTGATATGGATGATCCTGACCCTGTGTGGGCCAAGGTAATGTGTATATTTATGTCTTCGTTTTTAACAAATAATTTTTAAAAGTAAAAACATTTTAAACAAATTAAAGATAGAAAAAAGCTTATAGAACAAGGCAATAAATAAGTAAAATATTTTTGTACAATTGTACAATGTGTTTTAAGCTCAGTATTATTACAAGAGTAAAACGTGTTTAATAATTTGAAAGTTTATAAAGTAAAAAAGTTACAGGAAGCTAAGATTTATCATTGAAGAAAGAAAAATATCTTAAAGATCAATTTAGTGTAGCCAAAGTACACAGTGTTTATAAAGTTTACAACAGTATACAGTAATGTCCTACACCTTCACATTCACTCACCACTCAGTCACCCAAGAGCAACTTCCAGTCCTACAAGCTCCATTCACGGTGAGTGCTCTATACAGGTGTGGCAGTTTTTAAATCTTTTCTACTGTATTTTTACTGTGCCTTTTCTATGTTTAGATGTATTTACATACACAATTACTATTGTGTTACAGTTGCTTACAGTATTCAGTGCAGTAACATGCTGTACATATTTGTAGCCTAGCAGCAATAGGCTACACCATATAGCCTGGGTGTGTAGTAGTCTACCACCCAGGTTTGTATAAGCACACTCTATGATGTTCACACAACGACAAAAATCACCTAACAATGCGTTTCTCAGAAAGCAACCCCATTGTTACGTGAGGTATGACTGATATTTGGAGATGGTGCGGTCATTTACATAATCAGTCTAAAATAATCTACAGACATTATTTGAAATAATAAGATGAATATGCAAATGTTAGCTGCATTTCTATACACCAGCAGCAAACAACTAGAAAATGTAAAGAGAAAATACCCTTTATAATAGTATCAGAGAACTTTAAGTAGTAATAAATACTTACTTTGTAAGTCACTGAGGTTGTTATACAGCAACTCTGATTAGCTCTACAAGGAAAATGTTAAGGCTCTATTATGAGATATTAAAGAAGGCTCAAGTAAATAGAGAGCTCATCTGGCCTTGAATAGGAATTTTAATAGAATAATATCTCAGTTCTTTCCAAATTGATCTATAAATTGAAAATAATTCCAATCAAAACCTCAACAGTGTTTTTCATAGCATGTGATAATCCTGGATAGAAGAGATAAGGGCTGCAATAGTCAAAACATTTCTTCAGGGAGGGACACTTCCCTTGCTAGTTATTGGGATTTACCATGAACCTAGAGTAATTAAGCCAGTAGTGGTATTAGTTCACCTCACCGATCAACGGAAATACACAGGGAGCCCAGAAATAGATTTCCACATGGTTGGCACTGGGGATAAGAAAAAGGGGGCACATTATCAGTAGAGAAAGGAGCTGGAAGATGGAACTGAAAACAGTGCTTCTCCAAGTGGGAGAAGTTGAAGGTGTATCCCCACCTCACCTAATTACAAAATAAATTTCATTTAAATTAAAGACTTTGAAGAACAAAACTTTGAAACCCATATGAAAAAATATAGGTCAGTATTTTATAACTTGGAGAAGTAACTTAAACAAGACACAGAATTGTTGACTATAAAATGAAGTATTGATAATGTAGGCTAAAGTAAAATAAAGAACTTTGTTCATCAAAATACCCCTAAAGGACCTGAAAGTTAAGAAATAAACTGGGAGATATTTGCCATGTACATAATCAACAAATAATTGGTATTAAATAGCTCCTACATATCAATGAGGAAAACACAGCTCAAGGGGAAATGTAGACAACATGAAAATACTTTTAAGAAGAAAAGCACATGGGAGCAATAAATATGTGACATTAAATACGTGAATATTATTAGTGAGAAAATGCAAAACGAGATCTCACTGAAATACCATTTTACCCAAAAGCAGGCCAGGAATACTAAAGAATTAACACTCTCTAGGAACATTCCGCAACCTGTGATTTCTTGGAGTTAGTGCAAAAATAACTCCGCTGCCCCTCTCTCTGGATAGAATAATCCTGAGACAAGGTGTTTGCACCATTTCTCAGCGCTTTCCATGGGATCTTGAGCCCTCATTCATCCACTGGGATAGCTGGAATAATTGAATACCCTTTATGAGCTGTAGTTCCTGTCCTGTATCCCCTGTCCACTTCTCTACTGGCATTATTACTTCCCAAATGGGCTACTTTCATTTAAATCCTTGTCTCAGGTTTCCTCTGAAAGCCCAAATAAAGACAGTGTATTTTTTGCATAAGAATATGTTGAGATGTGATGAAAATATATTAAATGGAATAGTTGGGAATGATGCACAGGGAATTCAGATTGCTGGTTACCTTCCATGGGGTGTTGGATAATATATTTGGATGAAAGGGGTTCAGATGGATATATGTATGATCTTTGTAAAGGTTCTGGCTTTTGTTCAGGTGATGAGTTTGTAGGTGAGTGTTATTAAAATTAGCCAACTAATAAATCAATATATGTAAATTTTGTCATTAACTCAGCTCTGTGGCCTCAGGTCCTTCAGAATAGGAGAAAAGAGAATGAGAGGAGGAGAGAGAGAGAATAACAAAGCAAGGAAAGGAGAAAGAAAGGGAGGGAGGGAAGGAGGAAGGAAGAAATTATGAGGTCACGTTAGGATGTCAGTGAGCTCTAGGAAGAATATTGTCAAGAAAAAATGGATTGACTAAGCAATAAGTGGAATGAGGAAAATGTTAGAAATTATTAGAAGTCTTTTCTCAACAAGAAAAAAAAGAAGACAATGAAAAATTTCAGGAACATAAATACTGTAGAAGACTATACTACAATTATGAATTCATCTAAAATGGAGCATACCTGGGGCAACTGATAGAATGCAAGACATTTGTATCTATTTTCCTGGTGTTAGAATAGTTCTCTGTTTTGAGAGGCACAAGATTTATGACATTGTCCCTTCAAAGACTGAAATGTAATTATAGCACATGCTTACTTCTACAATGAAACATACTTGCATACTAATTCCCCAGTCATTTTCACTGTCTTTCTTCCATCAGAACTCCAACATTAATTACGGCCATGTTGTGCCAAATTTAAAAAAAATATTTCCCAGCCTCCCTTGCAACTAGGGGTAGCCACATGACATGGTTTCAACCAATAAGATGTAAGCAGAAGTTGCTGGGTGGAATCTGATCTTTTACCTTCTTGAGTTACTATTCCATCTTCTTTTTTCCTGTCCTTCAGTATTAGACTCTTCTCAAGATTAGACAGTAGCCAAAGCCTTTGGTTCTCTGCCAAATACCTGTTCTTCATCTTTTAGTTTTCTGCCACTTTTCTGAGAATGCTTTTCCAAAGCTTGCTAGTAACATCTTAATAGGAAAGCCCTAATTACACTCTCTCAGTCGTGATCTTCTTAGAACTCAGTCCATCCTATAATATTCTTAAAAGCTTCTCATTTTTCAGGCAGCGTCTCAACTCTTCAAGTACTTTGATCCTGTGCTGATCCTGTGTTAACCACAGAGATCCTCCCTGGTCGCTAGTGTCTTTTGTCACTCTGAAATTTAGACATTCACTGTGGTTTGCTGTTGGATTTTTTTCTTTCTTCTTTTGTCAGTTGTCTCTGCTATGGGGATTGCATTTTTTTTCAAGGCTGTGGCAATCACATTGATGAAGATCATTTCCCAGCCTGTAGCTTTCCTCTAGTCTCTCCCCGACGTGCCAGGTCTGTATTTCCAGATGTGTGCTCCATAGAGCCACTACCTCTACTAAAAATGTCTAAACTCAGATGTATCACGTTTTAAAGTCCCTAATCAGGTTCTTCTTTTGATGGAGATGTTTTGGTCAACAAATTGTTTTAAACTCTCAGCAGCAGGGGTTTATCATGTGCCAGGGACAGTGCCAAGAGCTTTACATTTTGGACCCTCACAGCATCTCTGTCAGATGCATAGCATTATTAGCCCCATTTTTACAGATGAAGAAACTGAGATCTAAAGAAGCAAGGCCTGAGTTTTCCAACGTCACACAGTTTTTACTGGCTGAGACTGGTCCTCTGATGCCTAAGTTAAATGGTCTCCCTTTCCACAGTAACACTTCTGACATCCTCCTAGTTTAAAAATCTCGATTCTATGTTGAATCAGTTGCCAGATTCTGTCAGTTCTCTCTCCCAGACTTCCCATTTCCCCCTTCTTATTGCCTAATCAAAGACAACCCACTGTCAGCTTGTTGTGTGCAGGGTCACTGTCTCTGGTGTCCCAGGCCTTTTTGCACCCTCTGCAAATACAGCTCCTCTCCCCTCAAGTCATGTGGACAGAAGAAAATCCAAGCATCCATGAAATGGCCCCAGCCTACTCTTTCACTCTTTGTTTTGGCTTTTTTCGATCCATCTTGGGCTGTAGCCAAATGACCACTTGCTCAGGAGGGATTCTTCACTGATCCACCTGAGGATGTGTGCTTGTGCTCAGACGGTAACAACCTGCTTGGCCTCCTAGGTGCCTAGCCAAAATTCTCTCTGGCTCAGAGCCCAGACTCCTCCAACGCCTTGCGTGCCTCGATGGGACCTTGTTGCAGTTTCCCTTTGACTTTGTGCCCCAGGTTCAGTACCTGGGTTCTTGCCATGTTCTGGTGACTAATTCTCATCTTCTAACCCACTTCAGGAACTGGGGCACAGCTACTCTTGGCAGTTCTCTCAGAGCCTGAAATTCTCTGCCAGCACCACAGGTTAGCAGCTAAGACTGCTACCTTGTGCACCTGCCCGAGCAGCTGCATAAATGCCTGCTCCAAGCTTCGCCATGACCCTGTTTGCCTGCCGTGGAGGACTGATCTTGACCTCTACATGTGGACAACTGCTAGGACTGTGGCCCCTGCTTCATGTGTGACCCTCCAGACCTGGAACCTTGTCCTCAATCATCCAAAGCCAGGCCACTTCACAGTCTCTGTCCCAGGGGTTCCCAAAGTGTGGTCTGCAGGGTGTTACTAGGCACTGGGTGTGGGATGATTAAATAAATGTAGGTGACATTTGGTTATATATAGGTAGTTTTCTTTAGATGAGAATTTCTAGAGCTTTTAACGTGTTCTTAAGTGTTACAGTTCTCCAAGTTTGGAACTGTAGTTAAGTGCTGTTCCCATGCTTATTTCAAAATGAGACCATGTTTTTCACTGAACAGCTCTAGGGATACCAGAAACACTGGCCACAGGTAGAGTGGGCATATAAAATTTCCAGGTCCAATTCCTCTGTGGTGAAGCCTAGTCCATTAAGTACCATCGACTGTGATAAGGAACTGTGGTAGGCACCACAGATAAGCACATATGCTTGGTCCCCAAAGAGCTCACAGTTCAATGGTAGAGGAATATGTTCACAGGTAAGTGGTAGTACTTATTTGACTGAGAGTGGATAAAGGTCTTATTGGGATGGTAAGGAGTAAATAGTTCTGCAGGAGTATTTGGTGAGTTTTCACAAGAAAGGGATATTTAATTTAGATCTTGAAGGATGATCCAGAAATTCTGCCGTATGCAAAGCACATGCAAAGGTCCAGAATCACACAGTGCTGAGTGTGTCTGGGGAGTCCTGGGGTTCCACGGGTCGGAGATGTAGGATGTGTGAGGGCAAAGTGTGGGTATGAGGCTGGAGTGTAGGCTGGGGTCAACAGGAAAAGGCCTTAAAAATAAAGAAGTTAGACTTTGGAGTGCCCAGATGGAGTTTTGAGAAAGTTTTTAGCACAGTGGCTATAGCAGTGGTGTGGCACGTGGAGCAGACTCTGCTGGCCCAAGTTCTTCTTTTGGTGCAGATGCAGGCTCAGCTCAGGAAGGCTGGCCTGAGGCATACTTCCCTTAGCTCATCATTCATCTGTTATCCTGGACCACATTCTCTCCCATAGGATGATGCTTTCTCATGGTGGAGCATGGTATTGGCCTTTTTTCCCCCTTGGTGCCTTACACAGTGACTCATGTCAAGTACGTGCATAACAAATACTGCCTTTTAGAATAAATAAGCAAAATGTTAAATAAGTCTGTACAGACTACAGGTGCCACAGTTATGAGGAGAAGGAGCTCTCTGGGAGCTTGAGTAGAGATTGTAGGAAGGTAGCATTTGGGAGAAGATCTGACTCATCATTGAAGTCTAGTTGCAATTGGGATATGGATGAAGAAAGGACAACTCATCCTAGGGAAAGGGTATAGCCCCTGCAAGTGCCAGAACAGGGCATGGTCAGGATTTAGAGGACAGAGAAGCTCAAGGACCTGAGCAGGTGATCCAAGGGTGCTGTCAACATGCTGAGGGTGGAGGTTCATGGCTCAAGGAGCCGACACGGAGCACAACTTGGTCCTGCCTTGCTGGTTGCCTCAAATGGCAGCTCTCCAAATACTTGAAGGGCTAGAAGTGGGACTAGCATGGGAAAAACATGAAACCAAAATGCTAGGGAGGGCTGGAGAAGGATACAGCTATCCAAATTGAAGCAGAAAGCAGAGCCTCAGTATTGAAAGCAGGGAAGAGCTGAGCAAGGACAGGGCAGGAATGAAAGATAAGACTTGGATGAATAGCAAGGCTGACTTAAGGGCAAACTGCTGAGTGTCACTGAGGACTCTTTTTCTCAGAGACACAGTTGTTCCCAGAGCTGAATGGAGAGTTTCATACACGTATGGTTCGAGGAAGGATGAGGGCTATGCAGTCCACATCAGATACTGAGTACAAAGTGAAATGATGGCTTATCAGTGGTGAGGTGGCTGGGCTGATGGAACAGAGGTGCATCCTGCAAAGCAAGAAAGATACAAGCTTCAGTCATTGGATCATATTGGGGTGGACTTGGTCTAAGCAGAGGAATGTATAGTTAAACAGTGGAATTAAGAAGCCCTGACTTGGCTGGGCACAGTGGCTCATGCCTGTAACCCAGCACTTTGGGAGGCCAAGGCAGGCATATCACCTGAGGTCAAGAGATAGAGACTATCCTGGCCAACATAGTGAAACCCCGTCTCTACTAAAAATACAAAAATTAGTTTGGCATGGTGGCATGTGCCTGTAGTCCCAGCTACTCAGGAGGCTGAGGCAGGAGAGTTGCTTGAACCCAGGAGGCAGAGGTTGCAGTGAGCAGAGGTCGCGCCACTGCACTCCAGCCTGCCTAGAGAATGAGACTCTGTCTTTAAAAAAAAGAAAGAAAGAAAGATAAAGCCCTAATTTTTGATAGAGCAGGATATGAGGAAAGCAGAAGCACTCATTGCAGGTTCAAAGGAGAGCCTGGAGACAAAGCCACTCAGGGAATGTTACTGGAGCAAAGCGATGTGGTTCCAAATCAGGTAAGGAGCTATGCAGTTGGAGAGAAAAAATGCAGAGGGCATTTGGACAGAACTGCCACTATGGGTGACTGACGGGACAGCTGGACAGAAAGGAGAGAGTCAGAGATCATGTCACAAGTTTTGAGAGCATGAGGCTGCCATCTTGGCGGGCCCTGCCCGGCCAGCACACAGATCACAGCCTCGGGCTTTGTGCTTCCTCCCGCTCTGTGTTTGCGCAGCCTCGTGAAGATGGCATCCAGGGAGCTTGTGTGATTATGAACTGTGAATTATTATTTTCGGACTGCCTGAGGGAGGTGGGAGCATCTGTGACAAGGTTGTGAGCTCAGGCAGGAGAGGAGTGCTGTGCAGGTGGCCCTGGCATGTGTGTGGACATGCTTCCTGGTGGAGAATTGGAAGGAAGAAAATGATTGGGGTGTTAGTGCTGGAAGGCAAGTATAATATGGCCTAAATGTTGTATCCAATCCTGAATACCCCAATAGGGAGAAAAAAGAAATCAAGCATGTCATTTTTATAATGTAAAATTTGAGGGCAGTGCCAATTGAAAAGGCCTTGAAGACATCCATAAAGCTCAAAGGATTGTCCCAATTATTTTTTTGTGCCCAAATTCTATTGTATCAAATATTACTCGAAAAAGTTCAGATGGACAGCTAAGTCTCAGGTATGTTTCGTATTCCGTGCGTTTCACTTGAATTGGATTTGACCATTGTGTAGAATCAAATCTGAATCCTCAGCATATATTTTAGGGAGTAGTAAGTGAGGTCATTGCATTTGGCACGTGACTGAAAGTGGTGCCCAGGGAATAAACCCTGACATCAACCAGTTAGCTTAGCTTACTAAGAACATGACACAGTTCCTTGATCTTCTGCCAAGGAACACTGCCAACCACTGACACAGAGACCAGGAGAGAATGCGGGGTGTCTAATGTCCCTTCCACCCTTAGAAATAATCCCCAAATAATTCCATTCGATGCAGTGTGGAGCAGACAGGACCAGCCTGCAGGAAGGGTGTGTCAGTGGGCACATTCTCTGAGCTGTTACTTCTGGCCTGGCCATGGTGTCTTTTATTGGAGGATTATACTTTTTCCTGTTGGGGAAGAAACAACAGCAAACAGGGCCACTGAATAATTTTTTTTTTTTTTTTTTTTTTTTTGGAGACGGAGTCTCTCTCTGCCACCCAGGCTGGAGTGCAGTGGTGCCATCTCGGCTCACTGCAAGCTCCGCCTCCCGGGTTCACGCCATTCTCCTGCCTCAGCCTCCCGAGTATCCGGGACTACATGTGCCTGCCACCACACCCGGCTCATTTTATTGTATTGTTAATACAGATGAGGTTTCACTGTGTTAGCCAGGTTCGGCCTGCCAAAGTGCTGGGATTACAGGCGTGAGCCACGGCGCCCGGCCGAAGAATTTTAAAATAAGAGGTCAAGAGGTTAGAGATGTATTAAGAACAACATACTAAATCTGTAACGGAGCTGCAAGAAACAGAAAACCATTCTTTAGTTTTCTGTTGATTGAATGAGATAGTGTCACGTGACTTGCAAAGGTCTGGGTCAGCACAGAGTATATGTTGTCATCTAAATCAACAACTATGTCAAATAATGCTTGGAACTGATAGATCCAGAGAATAGAACTCGCGAGGCCAGGTTGCTCTGGAATGCATCACTGCCCCAAGAGGGACATTCTAGTGACAAGCTTGGCAGAGTCAGCCTTGCCTGAGAACCTCACCATAAAAAGTCACCCCTGTCAATGTCAGCCCCTGTAGAGAAGAGCCACTGGGGTTCTCTATCACTAGAATCCATTTGAAAGTCATCCTGGTCTTTGTCCTCGAGTCAGCAGAAGAGACTATTAGAGCATGTTTGAAGAAGGTATTGATTTAATTAAAGATTTTTTTTTTCCAGAAACTTGATGAGAACAGTTAGCTAAGTTTTACGTCTACCTGAGTACACAAAAACTTCACCAACACACACCTTCTTATATTTCTGAAAAGAACTATGCAGGATATGACTCGAACAGGTGATAGTGGTCAGAACAGGAAGTCAGAAAGGCATGCTTCCAGAAAATAAAAAGGCCTTTGGAACAAACTTCTTTGTCTTCAGTGAGGACTACTGGGAAAATTTGAGGTTAGAAAGGGTAGATTTATGTGGGGATGTGCTTGGATTGCCATGTGGTGATGGTTAGTTGTACTATTTTTTATGTGCTTGTTTCTAGAAAAATAGATTTTTGAACCCTAAGTGCAAAAAATGCCATGAAACTTAAGGCAATCATCCAACTTAGGGATGAACTCTGCACACGTCACAAATAATTATAGTTTATAGATTATGGTCATTTTATTTAAAATAAAAATAAATGTTTTAAATGGTTACATTAGACACTTTAATTAAAATTTTGTTTTCAGATTATAAAAGTAATACATGCCACAATTCTTCAAGATCTATTCCACCAATATGGAGAAAATACTGTGTGTGCATATTCACACATTCAACAAGTATTGGTCCTTTTCTATGTACTAGACACTCTTTTAGATGCTGGGAATACAAAATTTAAAAGAACCATTCTCATCTTTCAGGAGGAGGCAGTCTACAGAAAAATGTACTCAAATATAATAAAAATCCAGCATGCTGTGAAGGTAGCCTGTGCACAGGGAGAGCAAAGAGGAGACAGAAGTCAGGGGAGCAAGAGGGTGTAGGAAGGCTTCCTGGGGCAGTGAGAATTGGATGCCAGTTTCCAAAGCAGGAGTGGTTGTTGGCGGGGGGATTGGGGGAAGTGGGTGGGCAGGGAGACTCCAGGCAGATGGAGCAGCATATGAAAAGGCGTGGAGATGTGAGAGGGTATTGGCTGGAGGTGGGTTCCTAGCAGGTGATGAAACTGGAGAAGTTAATCAGGAAGCCAGCTTGTGAAGGATCTGTGTGCTCAAGAGTGAATCTGATTTCAAATGTGAGCAAGACTTTCAGATGTATAATTTAGCCCATTTACATATCCTCCAAGGTAGAGAGCATAGGTTTATTCTAAGATTGCCTCCTCATTCCATTGACTAACCTTAGTATTTATTGCAGCCTGTGAGCCTAACAGCCTGTGAACCTGTTGTACAAACTGTACCCATCCTCATTCGAGGTAGTATCATTGTCACCAAAAGAAACTTTAGCACAGAAAACAAGTCAGATAAGCACCATGCGCCCTGGCTGAGCATCCGAGGAACCCACACCTGGCTGGCCTGGAGAGAAGCAGGTGATGATCTCGAGAGATCTCATTTATATGGTGGGAGAAGGCTACTCAGAGGGTTAAAAAAATGAGATGATAACTAACTAGTGCTGGGACAGAGATTTTCATGGATACTCCCCAAATACTAAGGTTTAACTACTCTTTAGACTGTCTCATAGATCTAAGGTCAATGTATTGGCTGAATAATAGTAGCTGATATGGTTTGGCTGTGTCCCCACCCAAATCTCATCTTGAATTGTAGCTTCCATAATTCCCACGTGTTGTGTGAGGGACCTGGTGGGAGATAACTCAATCATGGGAGTGGTTTTCCCCCAAACTGTTCACCTGGTAGTGAGTAAGTCTCATGAAAGCTAATGGTTTCATAAGGGGAAACCCCTTTCACTTGGTTCTCATTTTTCTCTCTTGCCTGCTGCCATGTAAGATGTGCCTTTCACCTTCTGCCATGATTGTGAGGCCTCCCCAGCCACGTGGAACTGTGAGTCCATCAAACCTCTTTCTCTTTGTAAATTACCCAGTCTCAGGTATGTCTCTATCAGCAGCGTGAAAACGGGCTAATACAGTAGCTAATATCTATTGAGCATGTTCTCTGTGCCAGGGACTTGCTGAGTTTTCATGAGATACAATACCAGAGCAACCACTTTCCCAATCCTAGCTCTCCAATAAAGATGGCATAAGCCGCTCAGTGCAAGTGTGAGCACATTTTACCTCTTAATGGGAGAAAAATGTTTAAAGTGCTGAAGACCAGCACAAAAATGCTCAAGGTGAAATGGCCAGGGACATAGTGTGAGTCTAATTTTGTTCGTATGTGAAAGGAACACAAAAGCATAAATTGTATTTATCTCTGGGAAGTGGAAGCCAAGTAATGTGTATTTCCTTCTTTATACCTTTCTTCTAGAATGAACACAAACTATTTTTATAATAAAATAATGTCTTTTTTGTTTGTTTGTTTATAAAAGGGTGATTTTATCTGGTGAATTGGAGCCCGGAAGTTGTGAAGGGAAATAATCCCCATGTTTCTCTAACATGTCCCCAAGCCATTGAGCCCCGAGTGTGTGTTTGCATCTGTTGCTATGCATAAAAGTTTTTATTCTGTCATTGGGGTTAATTTTTTTGAGTCAAGGGGGCAGAGACTGGATTTGAGTTTCCACAGTTAGAAGGAGGCAGGAAATGAACAGAGCTACTTTTTATGGAAGACTTGGTGGAGAAGAGAGGTCAGAAGTTGACGAAACTATCAAAGAAGGACTAGATGCCTCTAGTGCAGAGTCATCTCGTGGGTGCCATGAGACTGAAGGTGGCATTAAGTAGGAGCAGCCCACTGTCCTCGCCTCTGGCAGCACCAAGCACCCAGGAGAATCCTAAGACTGCAGGCTGGGCATGGCTGGTGTTGTCACATAATGGGCAGGGGTGGAGTGAGAGGAGTAAGGCTTCTTTTGGGCAGGCAGGTATGTGATTGGTTTGTCTGGATGGTGGAAGCTGAACCTGAAGACCCAGGTAAGGGATGGCTTGATGTCAAACCAAGAAGGGTGGCCTCATTTTGTGATCACAGGCTGATGGAGGCTCAGTGTGAGGTTATGTTGCTAGGAAACAGAAAGAAGATGCATTTATAAGCAAGTAAGAACTTCTGCAGCCATTGGAATGCAGCCCAAAGCTTGGCACAGTTTTTGGTTGGTTTTGTGGTTCTGATAAGCACCAGAGTATGCAAAGCAGCTGGAGACTGCTAGGGTCCCCATGAAGGAAGGTGGCGGATGTGCTGACTGACATACGCCTGCCGGCCCCTATGCGACTTTGATGGCCATGAGCATCAGGGAGCCACATCTCCCCGTGAGAGACACGACCACCGTCATCTGCTGTAGCTCCTGCAAAAAGTGAAGTGAAAACCGATGGGCGTAAACATTGGACCTCATGAATAAAAACTTCCAAACGTGACTGGTGAAACCCAACTTGAATGCGGACCCACAAAAGTTAATGTGATACCCACGGATTTGGTGAGCACTCTGAGGGGGCCTGCGTCCTCCTCGTATGGCCACAGACTGATGAGGTTTCTCTTCTACTTCCTTCAGGACAGATGCTAACGTCAATGTCAAAATCAGCATGAGGACCCCCTGCTGACAAAGTTCCTATGTACTGAGAGAGTGCTATTTTCAGACAAATGTGACTAGTGTAAATTTGCCATTACACTATTTCTGGAATGAAGACAGGAATAAAGGGAGTACATTTTTAAAAACCTATCTATCCCATTTCAGTGTTTATTGTTATGATACATAGTTGAAATGTAGCTGCTGTTTAAAAAGTGATTTACCATTTAATCAATGAAAGTCCTTTCTCGTGGGCCTGACATCACCCTGTCACTTCCTCAGAGGGTGTCGCCCCCGTACTGGGTATGAGGACAGCCTTGGTGCTGTAAGGGGCCTGTTGTGGGGCCTCTGGAAGGATCTGTAGTGTTCCCCCAGGGTGCTCTCTTGGATGGCTCCAGGGATAAAGGGCACTGTGGACAGAGGACCGTACGAATGGTAGCAGCCGACGCCACCTTAGACTGTTAGTAACGCAGAGCTGGTCATTTAAGAGCCCTGAGGAGTCCTTGGATCAAGGAGTGTTTGCAAGTCTCATAGGAGGCACTTGGTGAACGTTTCATAGGTGTGCTTGAAAAGAAAAAAAGAGTATTCTGCTATTATTGATTGGAATGTTCTTAGGCATCTATTAGGTTCTAGTAGGTCCTGTGTTGTTTGGTTCTTCTATGTCTTTGACGATTTTCTGTCTAGTAGTTTAATTCTCAATTTTGGTATAACCTTTTGATAATCTTTCCTCCTTACAGCTGCTCTGAATATTCGCTCTGAACTTGATTTTACTATATACAAATTTTGCCTGAGTCTAGAGCAGCATGTTAGAATTATCTGCAAGCTTTAAGAGACGCATATGCCTGAACCACATCCCAGACCAATTTAAGTCAGAATCCCTAGGGGTGCGTCCTAAGAATCTGCCCTTTAAAATCTCCCTAGGTGGCTCTATTGTGCATCCAGGATAGAGGACTACTGGATAGAGGCTGTACAATGTGATTCAATTCAAGTGTCCCAGGTAACAGACCCGGCTGAAGCCATGAGGTCACATCCCCGTGTCTAGAGCAGCACTGTCTGGTAGAGTTGTCTGAGTGGGTGAAAGTATTTTGTGTCTGTGTATTGGGCACTTAAAATGTGGGGAGTGAGACTGAGGAACTGAATTTTTAATTTGATCTTTATTTTAAGTAATTTAAATTTAAATAGCTGCATGTGGCTAGTGACTACTATAGGCAGCTCTAGATTCATGTAATTTTTCTGTCTGATTTTACCAAAAAAAGAAATACATTTTCACCCGAACTTCCAATGATAAATGATTTTAAGTGGAAGTACTCTCAGTTAAAAATGTGTTCTTTTTATATCAAATAGTACATGTGTCAGCAAAACACATGAATTGATGTTGTTTCTTCTCTGTGGAGAAGTGAGACTTTAGCAAACAATTCAGTGTGCCTCTATGATTACAAAATTGCACCTTGGAAAATATTTGTAAATGATCCTGCTAAGGAAGTAGAAAGAAATAAACTTACATTTTCTTTGAAATACATGTCTGTTATCTGTGGCTTTTAAAACTTACTCGGGGCTGGGCACGGTGGCTCATGCCTGTAATCCCAGCACTTTGGGAGGCCAAGGCAGGCGGATCACCTGAGGTCAGGAGTTCAAGACCAGGCTGGTCAACATGGCGAAACCCTGTCTCTACTAAAAATACAAAAATTAGCTGGGCGTGATGGCCCATGCCTGTAATCCCAGCTACTCGGGAGGCTGAGGCAGGAGAATCGCTTGAACCCAGAAGGCGGAGGTTCCAGTGATCCTAAAAAGTGTCTCACTCCCACCTGGGTGATAAGAGTGAAACCCCATTTCAAAAAAACAGAAACAAAAACAAAAACAAGAAAACCTTACTCTGAATTCCCCAATTACTTTGTTCATCTCTCCATTTCATGAGGCTTGTAGTTTCCAGGAGCACAATTGTAACCATAAAAAAAAAAGTTCAAACCCAACTGTGTCGGACTCAGAATGCTTGCAACCATTCTGTCACCTGTAATCAAGGTGCTGTGATAAATGCATTTGTATTGGCTGTTCAGTGTTTCCCACATGACTGACATATGTTTGCATGGTGCACCGGCCCATGAACTCTTCACTGACGAGTAATTCCTTAGACCCTGACAAAATTCATTGCAAGATAAATCCTAAGTGCATGTATTTTACACCATTAATTTGAGGTAGCAGGAAAACAAGCTACTCTTCATTTTGAAGTATTTATTCATTCTCTGATTTTTCTTTTTTTTTTTTTTGAGACAGAGTTTAGCTCTTGTCCCCCAGGCTGGAGTGCAATGGCACGATCTTGGCTCACTGCAACCTCTACCTTCCGGGTTCAAGCGATTCTCCTGCCTCAGCCTCCCGAGTAGCTGGGACTACAGGCGCCTGCCGCCTCGCCCGGCTAGTTTTTTTTTTTTGTATTTTTTTTAGTAGAGACGGGGTTTCACCATGTTAGCCAGGATGGTCTCGATCTCCTGACCTCATGATCCGCCCGTCTCGGCCTCCCAAAGTGCTGGGATTACAGGCTTGAGCCACCGCGCCCAGCCTGATTATTTTTAAATGCTAAATTTTAGTGTTGGGAAGAAAAACTAGGAAAAGGAGTGCTTTATCATAAGCTCATCAAGAAAAAGGGCTATAATAAAATTATTTTGGTTTTGGTTCTTTATAAAATATTTCTGAAAAACTTAAATAGTAAATATAATGTATCATGATAGCACCAAGTCAGATATAATTTTTCCATATTTTGCTACTCAACAGAAAATCATTAATGATACACAAAAACTAGGAGAAAATGTTTAAAGAAATAATGGGAAAATATTCATTCTTTCTTTCCATAGCTCCTTTCAGCTTCTGAAACTAAGAGCATTCATTTTCACTCAAGCCTGTCCAAGTCCTAAGAAAATCCTAACCAACCCTAAGCCCATATCAATAGGCTCTTCGCCAGTTGGTTAAATTGGAATCAGTCTGTGGCCAAGAGTCTGTTGTGTATATCCCAAGCAGGGCCCAGACAAGGGAAGAGAGTCCATGCACCTGCCCAATTTCAGTTTTCTTCTGTTCCAGTGTTTCTGGCATCCGTTTCAGGTGCCACTGACCTAGGGGAAAGGGCTACTATAACCCACTTGAGAGGATGGTCAGCTGTCAATCAAATTAACACACTTAGAAGGGCCAGGGAGAATCAGGTGTGTCTGGCATTCAGCATAGCAGCCGGAAGGTGCTAAGAGGCAGAGGGGTGTTTTTGTGTTGCTCCTCCAGGCCTGGGAGAGTGGGCTCTTTGCCCTCTGGGGTGAGCTTTTCTCTGCTGTCATCTACATTGACAGATTTGCCATTTCTTGTACTTCTTCTGCCCTCATTGTCTTCCAGTCTCAAAGGATTGAGTGTCCTTCCTTTGCTGGAAGCTGGCCTGCTCAGACTACCACAGTGGCATCCAGCTTTTACGCTAAGGACATTGTGAAAAATGAGAATTTCTGGGTCTTTCCCCGTCTGTTCTGAGACTGGGTGTTGCCCAGGGATTTTTGTCTTTAGCTCCCCAGGAGAACTGCCCACAGGATTTGGTGGGCCTTCCTTGAGAAATACTCCCTGCTCCATGGAGAGTAACCATCCTCTCCATATTCGTTTGTTTTTATTGAGTCATTCCTTACTCTGTAAGCATGCTCACTTCCCCACTGAAAACAGAATCCTCTCTCAACACCTCTTCTCTGCATTCCTTCATAGCTGATTTCTCCCGAAGAAATAAACCCATACTTGTTGCCTATTTCCCCACGCTACTCCTCAGTTCTCTGCAGTCCAGTGTTTGTCCCCACTACTCCACATGTTCTGTTATTATCCTCCAAGCAAATAAAACTCACCAGTCAGCTCCAATCCAGACCCTTCAACAAAGCCTGCAGAACCCCGTTCCTGCCCCCGGGTCATGGGCAGCCCTGTCCCGCTCCTCCTCGCTGTCTGCTGCCTTAGGGTCCTGGTTTCCTTATCGCTTCCTGAGGTGCAGAGCTGTTTCCTGCCTCAGGCCTTTGCACTGCAGCTGTCTGGGGCCTATGCCTCCCACCGCAGGCTTCCTCCTCACAAGGGACTGTGTCATGTTCTTGGTGTCACAGCATCCATATCAGAAAGAGGCCTTGCCTGCACACGTGATTTAAAGCAACTATCATTCTCTCTCTTACAGCTCCTGTTATTTTCCTTCAGAGTGCATTTCCTAATTTATATATGTTTTAACATATTTATTGATACTTCCCCTCACTAGATTCTGAGTTTGAAAGGCTAGTGGCCTTACTCGTGTAGTTCGTCACTGTACCAAACCCAGTTCCTGAAACACAGTAGATGCTTTACTTGGAGAAAAAGGGAACCAATGATGCTGTTTTGGCGGAGGCCAACTAATGACTCCCTAATTTCCAGCTTCTGCACCTGAATGCAGAGCTGCCTGGGTGAGAGACCATGGCAAGCGATGACTCTGCAGAAAATCTGTGACTCAGTATCTGCCCTGAGTGTTCTCAGTTCTCTGATGAACAAAGCCAGACACGCAGCACTTCACATCACTGTGGCTGATCCCATTGGTAGAAAGGCCTTGGGAAATTTTGCGTTTTAATGATTTCACCGAAAATAAAACCAAAAGCCTAGTTTCTTCCTTTGTACAGAAAAATGGTACTGCTGGTGTTAACCTTGTGATTACAGGATAATTTCAATAAATTGCCAGAGCCTTTTTGTTTTCTGTCTTTGCAGTGTAAATGAAATACAGAGAGAACTAAATCCTCCACTTCCTGTGTAGCATTGAGGCATTCAGGTCCCCCTTAGGAAAGAAGATTCCAGGAGCTTTGCCTCTCAGCATCACTGTGCACACAGCCTGGTTCCTGAGCACAGTGCCCAGCATGTTCCCATCTAAGCCTCATTTCCTTTCCTTCTTTGGGGACATGAATCTGCTAGCAATAAAAATATCTAACTGGGTAATAATGTATGCAGGATACACTGTTAGTGTTTCTAATTGCTGTTAAATGGTGATGGGAGTTAACTGGCATTTTGAACAGAGCCCTTACAAAGCCTTTCCCCCCCCCCCCCACTAAAGCTGGTGCCTGCCCAGATACCTAAAAAACATGCACAACCCCACAATGGAAACGTCAACAAGCTCTTAGTCCCTTTAAGAAGCTTTCTCAGCAGATGAGACACTCTGAGTGACAGTCTGGACATTTGGTTGTTTCTTTTATTATTTAAGAATGTCTTAGAATGTAACAGAAATGAAATAGACATAAGAAATATAATTACGGCAAAGAAAGAAAGTAAATGACCACTATTGCTAAATGGCAAGGCTAGTAAATCCATGAGGGTCACTTGTCCAGAATTAGTTTAGTAGAGATGGATACAAAATAAATATGAAAAATCACTATAATACTGCTTCCTATGCACTTCCTGGGATGTGCTTTACACACATCATTCTGCAATGCTGAGCAGATAGAGGGGCTCCAGGTTCACACAGGTTGGCTCTTGAGTACGTCTTTGCTACTCTTTGCAATTTCCAGCATCACTGCCAACTTATCTGGGTCCTTCGTACAGTTCACATGCATTATTGGTAATGGGTAGCTCTCTGTACTCGGACTTCGTAGCTGATCAAATGAGGAGGGGAAGGACAAAGGGGCTGTTCGTAAATGTACTGAGCATCTACTAATCTGTATCAGGCCTTGTCCCAGACGCCAGGGTTGGACTGATGAAACCCCAGGGCTACCTCTGAGGACACACAGGGAAGGGTGTGCTGAAGCTCCCGGCTTTGGTAATGGGCAGGTAAACGAGATTCATAGAGAAGAGCAGGTTTGGGTGAAAGATGATGAGTTCACACACGGGCACTAAGGACTTTCATTTCCACATGATAATGACTGGCAACCCCCCCCCCCCCCCCCCCCCCCCCCCGCAAATAAAAGACCAGAGAAGAAGCAGAGGCCAGAGTCTGAGAAGGGGACCCAGGAGCCAGGCCCAGAGTGGTCCCCGAAGTCCTGTGAGTGGACGAGTTTGCTACGGACATTCAAACAGAAAAGGAGAAATTAGTGAGATTAGACGCTCCCAGAGATCTCATGAATTACAGTCTGCAGGAAGAAATAAAATAATAGAGGAGATGGAGCTGAAATCATCAGAAAAGTTTGCAAGCCAGGCAAGTGCCCAAGAAACAAGGCCAGAGAGAGTTCCTCGAAGCAGATGGGCACAGTGACAAGTGCGGTAGAAGGTAAGGCAGCCAAGCCAGAAAATGGCTTTGACCGGGTGCTGAGAGACGCTGGGGCGAGTTGCTCAGTAGAGCAATGGAGGTGAAAACTGTCCACCGAGGGCTAGGGAGTCAGGGGGTGGGAGGGGCGGAGGCCGTACAGGGGTGGGGGTGGGGTAGTAGATGGAAAGGGAAATGTGGGAGAAAGGGAGAGGCTGATAATGCTGGGGGACAGTGGATGACCCGCCAAGTCCGCCAAGTGCGGGTTGGACTGCAAAGGAAAGCGGCCAGAGAGGAGAAGGGGGAAAATATGAAGGCCTGAGATAAGATGGAGAGAAGAGAAAGTGGAGAAGGCTTTCCTTGGCTGTTCTTGACTGTTTTACAAAACTGAGAGGATGGTAATTTGATAAAAACGGAGGGGGCAGAGATGTCCCTGTGGGCTTGAAGGGGCGCTCCCATTAGGCAATACACAGATAAGTCAAGAAAAGATGAACAAAGTTGAGCACTGTGCGGTCACTCGGGGCCAAATTATAGTTAGCATGAATTTTGGGAATCCAAATAACACAGATTTGTGACTTTCTTCAGAAATCCTTGGGCAAGAAAATGCAGAAAATAACTGGGTTGGAAAAGCAACAATTCTAAGGCCCCCGGAGAGCCTAGTGGTTTAGAGTCATGACCATGGGGTCCAGCCTGGGCAGAGGGGAAAGTGATGGCGGAAAGGGGAGGAAAAGCCAGGAGATCAGGGAAGATTTTAGGGACAGCAGACTCTGAGCTGAGCTGAATACCTCTCTTCCCTTAGAGGGAGATGCACCACTTTAAGGGGCAGTGAGGCGCCTCTCCTTCGTATTTGCTTGCTGGCAGGTGAGCAGGAGAGGTTGCCCAAGTCGTCACAGAGATGCTCATACTCCTGGTGGTGGTTTCCCTTACCCATGCCCAGGTCTCTCTTGTCTTATATCAATGTCTACCCCACAGAGAGGCTGCTCCCCTAATTATGGAGTACAGATTGACTAAACCATACCCTTAATGTCTGTCAATGCTGATAAACTACCAAATGTATACAGGTGATTAATAACAGTACTCCCCTAATGATGATACGATCTTGCACCAGTGTTTTTATATATATGTGTGTATGTATAGATATATGTGTGTGTAGATATGTATGTGTGTGTAGATATATGTATGTGTACATATATTTACACACACACACACCAAGTCACTGGTCTAATCTGTTTAGTCTCCTGGAGAATTTAAGTAGCAGCAGGGGAAGAGCTGTGCCTTTTGTGTGTCCTGAAAGGCACATACGCCCCTGCAGCCTGCGGGTTAAGATGGAAGATTATAATTAATCACAAAGATGTGGCTGAAGGCGCTGTGTTCTTCCTTCTGCTGCTTCCTGCTGCCAGGGGAAGAGCCAGTGGCCTCTAAGCGACCTGTGAGAGCAGCTCCGTTTGCCGCGTGCAGCACTGGCTTCAGATCCTTCTTCCTCAATCCTGCCTCCCTGCAGTTTTGGCTTTCCTTTTTCTGTTCTTTCTTTTTCTCTTGGCTTGCCAAATTTGGGCTTAGTCAGGGCTGCGGTGTTCACACTCCTGATGAGCCAGCTCACGCCGCCGCCGACTCAGAGCCGGAGCCTGAGCAGCGGTAATCAGAGCTGAAGGCAAAAGCAGGGGCGGAGGCACGCGTCCAGGTGTGCTCTCTGCAGTGCCTCTCTTTGTCCAAACATTTCACAGATGCCAGAGGGGAGAGGGCAGGGACAATGTGAGGGGCAGTGAATTCCCTAAGGAAATTACTGTTTCAATAAAGAAAGAAGATTGCAGGCTGCACTCTGTACGTGTAGAGGAGTGTGTGCTCATGTTTTAAAACTCTAAACATGCAAATGACTTTTTTTTATTATACTTTAAGTTCTGGGATACGTGTGCAGAATGTGCAGGTTTGTTACATAGATATACATGTGCCATGGTGGTTTGCTGCACCCATCAGCCTGACATCTGCATTAGGTATTTCTCCTAATGTTATCCCTCCCCTAGCCCCCCCACCCCCGTGACAGGCCCTGGTGTGTGATGTTCCCCTCGTCGTGTCCATGTGTTCACATTGTTCAACTCCCACTTATGAGTGAGAACATGCAGTGTTTGGTTTTCTGTTCCTGTGTTATTTTGCTGAGAATGAAAATTTCCAGCTTCATCCTTCCTTACGCCTTATATAAAAATTAACTCAAGATGAATTTAAGACTTAAATGTGGCCAGGCGTGGTGGCTCACAGCTGTAATCCCAGCGCTTCGGGAGGCTGAGGCGGGCAGATCACCTGAGGTTGGGAGTTCGAGACCAGCCTGACCAACACGGAGAAACCCCGTTTCTACTAAAAATACAAACTTAGCCAGGCATGGTGGCACATGCCTGTAATCCCAGCTACTCGAGAGGCTGAGGCAGAATTGCTTGAATCTGGGAGGCGGAGGTTGCGGTGAGCCAAGATCGCACCATTTCACTCTAGTATGGGCAACAAGAGTGAAACTCCATCTCAAAAACAAAAGGAAAAAAAAAAAAAAGAAAGAAAGACTTAAATGTAAGACATAAAACCATAAAAACCCTAGAAGAAAACCTAGGCCATACCATTCAGGACATAGGCTTGGGCAAAGACTTCATGACTAAAAGACTGAAACACCAAAAGCAATGGCAACAAAAACCAAAATTGACAAATGGGATCTAATTAAACTAAAGAGCTTCTGCACCGCAAAAGAAAGTATCAGAGTGAATAGGCAACCTACAGAATGGGAGAAAATGTTTGCAATCTATCCATCTGACAAAGGGCTAATATCCAGAATCTACAAGGAACTTAAATTTACAAGAAAAAATCAACCCCATCAAAAAGTGGCTGAAGGACATGAACTGACACTTCTCAAAAGAAGACATTTATGCAGCCAACAAACATATGAGAAAAAGCTCATCATCACTGGTCATTAGAGAAACGCAAATCAAAACCACAATGGGACACCGTCTCACGCCAGTTAGAATGGCGATCATTAAAAATGTCAGGAAGCAAATTATTTTTAATTGAAATTTGTATTGATCTAATTCCAGATTCATGTGCAATTATAAGAAATAATACAGGCAAGCCACAATAGCTCATGCCTGTAATTTCAGCATTTTAGGAGGCCAAGGCAAAAAGGATCCCGGAGCCCAGGAGTTCAAGACCATCCTGGGCAACATAGCAAGACCCTGGCTCCATAAAAAGTTAAAAAAAAAAAAAAAATTAGCTGAATTAGTGGCATGTGTGCATAATCCCAGCTACTCAGGAGGCTGAGGCAGGAGAATCACTTGAGCCCAGGAGACTGAGGCTGCAGTGAGCTGTGATCGTGCAACTGCACTCCATCCTGGGTAGAGTGAGGCCCTGTCTCAAAATAAAATAAAATAAAGAAGAAATAATATAGAGAGATCCCATATTCACTTTCCCAGTTTTCTGTAATGGTAATATTTTGCAAATTTATAATGTAATATCACAACCAAGATATTGACATTAATACAACTCCCCATCAATTTCAGATTTCCCCAGTTTTGTTTATTACTCATGTGAGCATGTGTGTGAGTGCATACGGTGTTTAGTTCCACACAATTTTATCACGTGTAGGGTTGTGTTTCCACCACCACAATCAAAATACTGAGATTTTCATCACCACTAGAATTGCTTGTGTTACCCTATCGTACCCACATCCACCTCCCCCATACCATTCCCCATTGCCACCCTGGCCTTCAACCTCTCGTAACCACTGTTCTCCAGTTCTAAAGTTTTATTTCGAAAAATGAAATGGAAATGGGAACATACAGTATGAAATATTTGGGTTTTTTTTTTTTTCACTTAGCCTAATTGTCCTGGGATCCATTAAGTCATTGTGCATATCAATAATTTGTTCCTTTTCATTCCTGAGTAGTATTTCATGGTATGGATGAACCACTTTGTTTAATCATTCATCTTTTCAGTCTGCCTGTATCTGCCAACCTCTGTCTTTTTATTGCTATGTTTAAATTACTGATATTGATAAGTATTTATATGTTGATGCTTAAGTCTACCTTTTTAATTATTTGTTTTCTGTTTGATTTCTCTGGTTCTTGTTCCTCTGTTTATTTTCTTACCTTCCTTAGGTTATTTGAATAATTGTTTTGGATTCTACCTTGATGTATTGTTAGTGTCTTTGTGTTTTGAATGTATTTCTTTGTATAGCTTGTTTTTAGTGGGAACAAAGATCTTGCCATGTTGTCCCCATTGGTCTGGAACTCATGGGCTCAAGTGATCCTCCCACCTTGGCCTCCCAAAATGCTGGGATTATAGGCATGAGCCACCATGCCTGGCCGGCTTGAGTATTTTATGGTGTTTCAATCATCAAATGTGATTTAGAAAAACCATAAGAAGGATAGTCTTTTGCATGTACTCATATTTTTATTTCTTAAAAAAAAATTTTTTTTAGAGACAGTCTTGTTCTGTCACCCAGGCTGGAGTCCAGTGGTGCAATCATAGCTCACCGCAGCCTTGACCTGCCTCAGCCTCGTGAGTAGCTGAGACTACAGGCATGTGCCACCGTGCCCGGCTTCCATATTTTCATTTCTGTTGTTTCTTCTTCTGTTCTGATGCTTCAGGATTCCCTCTTATCAGTTCCTCGCTGTTTGATAAATTATCCAATCTTTAAGACTAGGTCTGCTAGGCACAAATTTTTCTTTCATTTGAGAATGTCTTTATTTTCTCTCCATTCTGGAAGGATAGTGTTCCCAGACATAAAATTTGTGGTTGAATTTTCTTTTCACTTCAAATACTTGAAAAATGTTGTGCCATTTCCTTCTGGGTTCCACTGTTCAGATGGGAAGTCTACTGTCATTTCAATCATTCTTCCCCTACGGGTGATTTGTCATTTTTCTCTAGTTTCTTTCAAAATGTTTTTTCTTTGTCTTTGGTATGGATTTCCTTGGACTTATCATATTTGGGATTCACTCAGATTCTCAAATCCATAGGTTTGTGTGTGTTGTCAAACTTGGGAAGTTTTCAGTCTGTTCCTTCTTTCAGCCCTACTCTCTTTTCTTCTCTTCATCTGAGACTCTGATGACAGAAATGTTAGATCTGGTTTACAGTGACATAGGTCCCTCAGAATATCCTCAATATTTATTAAGGATATTTTCTGATTGTTTAGATTGGTTACTCAAATTAGGCAAATTATATCCTCAAGTTCAGTGATTCTATCCTCTGTCATCTCCATTCCACAATTAAACCCATCTAAGAAGTTGTCTTTTTAAGTTTCTGTTATTATATTTCTTAGTTCTCTAATTTCCATTTGGTCCTTTTGTGTAACTTCTGTTTCTTTGCTGAGATTTTAAAAATTGTTTTTATTTGTTTAACCGAGTTTATAATTGATTGTTGAAGCATTTTTATTGCAACTGTTTTAAAATCTTCATCAGATAATTCCAAATCTTATTCATCTCAGTGTTGATGGCACTGACTGTTGACTGTCTTTTCTTATCCAAATTGTGATTTTCTTGGTTTTTGGCCAAATGGGTGATATTTTATTGTATCCAGAACATTTTGTCTATTATATTAAGAAACTCTGGATTCTATTAATTTTTTTTTTTAATTTTTTGCAGGCAGTCACTCTGTTTAGGTTCAGCACTCAGGTCCTGGATTACTTTTGTGGGCTGTGGTTCTAAATCAGTTGTATTTCAGAGACTTTGGTGTTTGTTTATCTGTGAGGGCTGGAAATGCCACTCCCTGCTGGTGCTGCTTGAGGGATGGAACAGGTTCTCCCAGGCTGGGCTATCGAGTGTCTCTTGGAATAGGATGGAAATCTCAGGCCAGTGGGTATGAAGAGGTTTCCTGGGCTGGGCTACTTGTCATAGTGGCATCCTTCTACTGGCTCTGCCCACCCACCAGGCAGGCGGGGAGTCTCAGCACAGAGGGGTCCCTTGTTTGTGTTTTCCCTAGACTGTAGACCTATGGAGGTAAGACCAAGTCTGGCTGTAGTTGCGCAGCTGTAGCTCCAGCGTGAAGCACAGAATATAATGTGTAACAGGGTGTGTGTGCTGGGCTGGCTGTGCTATTGTTCTCCAACTCCCAAGGCCTCCAATTTAGCTTATCCATATATCTCATATGGGTAATGAAATGCAAGCAAGAAAGAGTATCACTTATAGGTGAAAGCTTTGAGAGCCAGGAGAACCTTCGCTCCACACTCTTTCCTGTGTCATCATCACTGACAATGTTTCAGACGGTAGCTGTTCCATCAACCCACATCTCAGAGTCCCAGAGTAAGAATGGAGACAGCTCGAAGCAGAATCCCTGCAGACCTTGGAGGGCATATTATGTGAGTGAGCAGGAAACTTTGTATGTGAATTGCAGAGATTTGGGAAGTTGTTTGTCACCACAGCATCACCTAGCCTATCCTGCAGTGAATTTTGCTTAAAGGAGAAAATGAAGAGGCAAATTTTGTTGGCTCTGGAGAGTACTAGAAATGTATAAAACCACGTATCTTAAAAATTACATTCATTAAACATTTTAGTAATTCAGCTTGTATCCTCTTGTTACACGTTAACAGTTGGGGCTTTACTCTAGGGAAATGAGAAACCACAGTTTAGTTTGACAGCATCTGTCAAAGTCACCCAGAGTACCTGGGTGGTCTGTGAGGACATTTGCGATATAGAGTGTTTACCGTTAAGAGAATCGTGGGGATCTGGACATTTTCAATTGCCAGAGAAAAGCTTCCTTTTTGTCTGCACCTCCAGGATGGATTCTAACACTAAGGATTATTAACTTGGTGGCTTTGTGCTTAACTCCAAATTATTTGTTCATAGATTTTGCGTTTATTTGTCATTCTTCTGTAAATTTCTGTCTCCATCTTACAGCCTTGTATTGAGATCTCCATAGGCCAGTAATGAAATCAGCTTAACTTGAACCAGACCATAATACAGCCTCTGGGTATGAACAAGGCCACAAGCAAGGAAACTGAATACCTCCTAGAGGAAGGAAATTGAGTTTCTGCTGAGGACGTTTAGGTAACATCACAGCACTTGTGTTATTGCTGGATGATGTTTCTCAGATTAAGGTGGCCTTGACACTTTCTCCAATGCTCTTAATACAATTTATTACTGAGGAAAAGATCTTCTGGTCATTTAATAAAGATGCAGAAATACTTTCTGTCAAATCGTGAGGAAGGAATCTGTGTATTTTTACAATATTGAATTGGTGAAAGTGAAATCCCTTTAAAATGAAATTAGAATGACTCATACACCCCCTGAATCATGTAAATACAGAGACCTGTGGCTAGTTAAACCCCTGAAACCAATTATCCATCCATGGCTGTCCCTAAGCACCCTTTTCTATTAAGGAAACACCTGTAGCATCCAGCCTATTGTCTTTTTTCTCTTTGTAGCTTGATTTTCTGACTCCTATCACCTATTTTTATTCTTCACGTCTCAGTGTCCCTAAATCTAGCGACAGAATAGTTTTTTCATCTGTACATATTGTTCTTTTTCTGCTGTTCTAATCAAGGCATACTGTAGACTTTTTAAGAATTGTATTATTCTCCAGATAGTTTTCAAGCCTATTTTATAGCTAGACAGAGGGATATGGGGCTAAATTATGTTACAATGCCATGAACCCTCTGTTCTTTCCCACTCTCAGTAGTTTTTCTGGAACAAACTCTCCTCAGATTACTGTAAACATCTGGTTAATTTCAAGATCTCTTAAATAACTAATTTTGACAATTTTGGCTACTGTGTTTATTGCTCTGATGGAAAGGTAGATTTATAGGGATTGTCAACCTACTATTCTGGTGGTATAATTTTAATTAGTTAAATTTAAATGTACCCACAAAGATAATGCATTTTATTTAATAAAAGTTTGTTGAGCAGCTAGTATTTACTGGGCAGTGGCCTAGGCACTGAAGATTCAAGTATGGGAAAGAAACACTTTTCCAAGCATTATGGACATTTTCACGATATTGATTCTTCCTATCCATGAGCATGGTATGTTCTTCCATTTGTTTGTGTCCTCTTTGATTTCACTGAGCAGTGGTTTGTAGTTCTCCTTGAAGAGGTCCTTTACATCCCTTGTAAGTTGGATTCCTAGGTATTTTATTCTCTTTGAAGCAATTGTGAATGGAAGTTCATTCCTGATTTGGCTCTCTGCTTGTCTGCATGGCACAAGTATACATATGTAACAAACCTACACGTTATGCACATGTACCCTAGAACTTAAAGTATAATAAAAAATAAAATAAAATTAAATTAAAAAAAAAAAAAGAAACACTTTTGCTAACATTTAGCATTTGCTAACAGTTTACCATTTTCAAAGGAAACAGACTTACAGACAGGAAGAAGTAAGCTGAGGAAGGAAATGAGTCTTCCCCTTCAGGACTAAAAAAGGGACAGTTGGCCAGAGAATGGAGTAAAGAGGCTGACACATCTACTTCCATTTACATTTTGGCCAAGCCAGAGAATAAATACTGTAAGGTCATTGTGAGAGTCCTTCCACATTAAACTTTGCCCCAAATTTTCCATTTTTCAGTTTATTTCTCTTAATTTCCATCTGGAGAATAATAAAAGAATCAAATGGCAACTGTAGAGCTAAAACTATCATAATGAGGCTGGGTGCAGGGGCTGATGCCTGTAATCCCAGAAATTTAGGAGGCCAAGGCAGGTGGATTACCTGAGATTAGGAGTTCGAGACCAGCCTGACCAACATGGTGAAACCCCATCTCTACTAAAAATACAAAAAATTAGCTGGGGGTGGTGGTGGGCGCCTGTAATCCCACCTACTCAGCAGGCCGAGGCAGGAGAATCGCTTGAAGCTGGGAGGCAGAGGTTGCCGTGAGCCGAGATCACACCATTGCACTCCAGCCTGGATGAGAGAGCAAGACTCTGTCTCAAAAAAAAAATTAATTAATTAAAAATAAATAAATAAAACTATCGTAATGAAATGTAAAATTTCTTAGAGGATTTCAACAGAAAATTTAAGGTTACAGAAGAAAGAATCAATGAATTTGAAAATAGGTCAATTCAGATGTTCCAGCCTGGGAAACAGAAATATAAAATAATGAAGAAAAATTAAGAGTCATAAATACCTATGGGACACCATCAAGCATACCAACGTACCCATAAAGGTAGTCCAGGAATGAGAGAGGTGAGAAAAAGGAGGAGAAGGGATGCTTGAGGAAAACAATGCCCAAAACATCCCAATTTTGATGGAAGCATTTATGTTCATATCCAAGAATATCAAATTAGATAAACTGAAAGAAATCTACACTTACACATATAATAGGCAAAACTGTTAAAAGACAAAGAATCCTGAAGACAGAGAAAAATGACTCATTACATGCAAGTGGTCTACAATAAGATTAATAGCTAGCTTTCCATTAAAAAATCATAGAGATGACAATGCCATGATTCTCATGACGTATTCAAAGTGCCAAAAGAAAAAGAATGTCAATCAAGAATTCTATATCCAGCAAAACTATCCTTTATGTATGAAGGATAAATTAAAGCAACTGTAGATTTAAAAAAACTGAGGCCGGGTGGGTGTGGTGCCTCATGCCTGTAATCCTAGCACTTCAGAAGGCTGAGGTGGGAGGATCACTTGAGGTCAGGAGTTCGAGACCAGCCTGGCTGACATGATGAAACCCCATCTCTACTAAAAGTTAACTGGGTGTGGTGGCAGGCACCTGTAGTCCCAGCTACTAGGGAGGCTGAGGCAGAAGAATCACTTGAACCTGCAGGGCAGAAGTTGCAGTGACCTGAGATCACACCACTGCACTCCCACCTGGGCAACAGAGCAAGACTCTGTCTAAAAAAAAACCCCAAAAATCGAAGCTGAGAAAGTTCTGTGGTAGTGGACCTGCCCCCCAAGAAACACTAAAGGAAGTGTTGCAGGCTGAAATTAAGTGATATTTATTAGTAACTTGAATCAACATGAGTTTGTAACACTTTACTTTCTGATTTAAAAGACAACTCCATAGAGCAATAATTATAAAACTTTGTTGATAAGCTTATAATGTATATAGTTTCCATGATACACAATTAAAGGAGAAAGGAGTTATATTTAAATGAAGCTTTTGAACACCATTAAGTTAGTTTAATATGAATGATATTGTTATTATGTTATTAATCACTCAAAAATAACTCAAAAAATACATAGTAAAATGAACAACAAAGAAATTAAAGTTGTACACTAGAAATATGTATTACTGTAATAAGATGTTAATGGGCATGTACAGGGACAGAAACCACATAAAGCATGTGGAAAACAAGTAGAAAGATGGCAGACGTAAATCTTACCTTATCAGTAACTACATCAAATATAAATGATTAATTAATACTTCAGGCAAAAGACAGAGACTGGCAGAATAAATAATATTATACAATTCTATTCTGTCTATAAGAGATGCAGTTTAGATTAGAAAACCGAATACATTAAAATTAAATGATGCACAAAGGAATACGATGCAAGTAGTAGTCAAAATAGAGCTGAAGTGTCTATACCAATATCAAGAAAAATAGTTTTTAAGACAAAACTTGTTACTAATCACAAAGGATAGTGACAAAGTGGTAGTGATCCCACTGGGAAATACAATAATAATAAACATATCTGTACCTAACAACACAAATTTTAAAATACATGAAACAAACTGACAGAAGGGAGAAATAGACAATTCAGCAATGATTGGAAACTTCAATATCTATCTCACTTTCAATAGTAGATAGAACAAATAGGCTGCATATTAAGGAAATAGAACATTTTAACAACACTGTGATACAAATAGACCTAATTGACCCTTAAGTATATAAAGCATTAGGTAGACTATGCAGGAAAAATAAAGAGAAGACTCAAGTCTTAAAATCAAAACCAATCTCACAGAAATAAAAAGATTATAAGAGAAACTATAAAAACTATGCGAGGCCTGGTGCAGTGGCTCATGCCTGTAATCCCAGCACTTCGGGAGGCTGAGGTGGGCGGATCATCTGAGGTTGGGAGTTTGAGACCAGCCTGACCAACATGGAGAAACCCTGTCTCTACTGAAAATACAAAATTAGTTGAGTGTGGTGGCATATGCCTGTAATTCCAGCTACTCAGGAGACTGAGGCAGGAGAATTGCTTGAACCTGGGAGGCGGAGGTTGTGGTGAGCTGAGATCGTGCCATTGCACTCCAGCCTGGGCAACAAGAGTGGAACTCCATCTCGAAAACAAAACAAAACAAAAAAACTGTGTGCTGACAAATTAGATAACCTGGATAAAATGGACAAAGTCCTATAAGGATGCCTAGTGCTAAAACTGACTCAGGAAGAAATAGAAAATGTAAATAGATCTATTAAAAAGTACAGATATTGAGTTAATAATTTGAAAACTTCTCACAAAGGAAATTCTAGGCCCATGTGGCTTCACTGGCAAATTCTACCAATTATGCAAAAATGAATACTCATCTCCTACATACTCTTTCAAAAAGTAGAATACCCATCCCCCCAACTCTTTCAAAGTGGGAAGGAACTTACCCACTTAGCCTATAAGGACAATATTACCCCCAGTACTAAAACCAGACAAAGACAGCATAAGCAAACTACAGACTGATATCCATTGTGAATACTGACACAAAAATTCTGAATAAAATACTAGCAATTCACATCCAGAATATATAAAAAGAGTAAGAATGACCATGACCACATGGGAATTTCCCCAGGATAAATGTTGGCTTAACATTAAAAAATCAATCAACTTAATATACCATGTTAATAAAATAAAGAACAAAAATCACATGATAATTTGAATAGACACAGAAAAAACATTGGACAAAATCCAACAGCCTTTCTTAAAAAAACACTCATCAAAGAGGACACAAATTCCTCTTCCAAATAAAGAAGCCTATGAAAATCTCACAAGTAATATCATACTTAATGGTGAGAGACAGAATACTTTTCATATAAGATCATGAACAAAACAAGGATGTTTACTCTCACCATTTCTATTCAACATTGTACTGGAAATTCTAGCCTGGGCAATCAACCAAGAAAGAGAAATAAAATGCTTTCAGAGTAGACAGAAAGAAGTAAAACTATTTCTATTCTAGATGATATGAAAATGCTAGAAATAATATCTTTTAAAAGCTATTAGAACTAGTAAACAAGTTCTCCTACTTTGCAGGATACCAGGTCAATATACAACAATCAATTGTATTTCTAGGCATTTTATGACCAATATGAAAAATGAAATTAAGAAAAACAATTCTATTCTAATAGAATTAAAAAGATGAAATAATTTAGGATAAATTTAAAGAAGTATACAAGTTCGAGACTTGTACACTGCACACTAAAAATTGTCATTGAAAGGAATTAAGACAAACTTAAATAGATGAAGAAGCACTCCATGTTCACAGATTGAAAGACTTAACATTGCTAAGACAGCAATATTTCCCAAATTGATTTGTAGGTTCAATGTAGTCTCCATCAAAATCTTAGCTACCTCTTTTGGACAGAAATTGACAAGCTTATCCTAAAGTCATAAGGAAATACAAGAGAGCCAGAAGACCCAAAATAATCTTGAAAAAGAAGAACAAATTTGGAGAACTTACACTTTCCAGTTTCAAAATGTTCTACAAAACTGTGGTAATCAAGACAGCATGGCATTCTCATAAAGACAGACATATGAATCAATGGGACAGAATTGATCATCTAAAAATAAATCTTCATTTCTATGATCAAATGATTTTTAATCATGATGCCAAGAAAATTTAGTGGGTAAAATAAAAGTCTTTTCAACAAATGGTGTTGGGAAAACTGGATGTCCATGGCAAAAAATAAAAGTTTAACCTGTACAACATGCCATATACAAAACCTAATTCAAAATTCATCATAGACATAAATGTAAGAGCTAAAATTATAAAACTGAGAAGAAATAGAGAAGTAAATATTTATGACCTTAAGTTAGGCAGTGATTTTTTAGGTATTACACCAAAAAGCACAAGCAACCAAAGAAACTAAATTGGACTTTCTCAAAATATCGTATTTTGTGCTTCCAGGGATACCATCAAGAAAGTGATGTGATTCTCCTGCAGAATAGGAGAAAATATCTGAAATGATATGTCTGATAAAGGGCTTGTGTCAAGAATATATAAAGAACTCTTATAGCTCAACTAATAGACAACCCATATTTTTTAATGTGGAAAAGTTTTGTCTATACATTTTTTCCAAAGAAGATATATGATTACCAATAAACATATTAAATGATTTTCAATGTTATTATTCATTTTTCATTAGGGAAATGCAGATCAAATTTTCAATGAGCAAACGGCCCACTAGGTTGGCTGAAATTTAGAAAGTAAACATTAATAAGTATTGGCAAGGCTGTGGAGGAATTGGAATCCTCATATATTGCCGGCATGATTTTAAACCGGGGAGAGAACAGTTTGGCAGTAGCTCAGATGTTAATTATAGAGTTTTCATATGATCCGTCAATTCTACTCTCATGTATGTACACCAGAAAAATGAAAAATAAAAATATCCACACAAAACTTGCGTATCAATGTAAAAAGCAACATGATTTATGGAAACAACTCAAATATCCATCAAGTGACGAATGGATAAACAAAATGAGGTATAGTCATACAGTGGAATATTATTTGGTATTTAAAAAGGAATGAAGTACTAATACATGATCTTTCCTCTCTGCCTCTGCCTCCACCCAGATAACAAGAATGACCCCTTCAATGACTATGTGGGTCATGAAAACTGGAAGAATCTTTCAGTAGTTTCTGTCTGCCAACCAGGAAAATTTTTGATGATTAAGAGCCCCTCTGCCTCCTGAAACAGAAAGGGAATACCATAAGGTGACTAAGCACAAATGAATATTTAAATTAAATGTCCTGCCACTTTGCGGTTGAGTTGAAGGTGACCAAATCCAACAGGCTGCATGGTGGCATCCCTAGGATGTTGTTCTGACCTCCTCCTCTATCGCTTTCTTGGCTGAAGCTGTCTGATCTGGGAGGAGAAACAGAGCAGACAGAGCCTAGACCTTTGTGAGACTAAGAGATTCCACTCTATAGTCTTTTTGTAGTTTCCTGGACCTCTCTTGAATCCCAAGATTCCTTAGACTCCCTGTTATTCCTTGCAGTTCTCTTCTTGGCTGTAGTCTTCTATGACACATCTGTCCTCTTTGCAGACACAGCCAAAAGAAAGGCATATGTAGTCACTTACCCTCAGGGCTGTTTTTGATGTGTATCCTCTCCCAGCTGGGTGGTGCTTTCTTGTTTCCTTCCAGATCTGGTTTTCTCTTCCAGGAAACAGTCTTTCTGCTTATTCCTGGGCGTAGTTTATTTCATGCTGAATCCTTAGTTGGAAAAATCTGAGGATACCACTCTCATTGACTTTACCACAATTTGTGCTCTCTGGAGTGCTGAGATGTGGCTACTCTGGCTTCCCTGGCCTTGGCAACTGGCTCTTCCCTGTTGACTGGGCTCTAGGTAAAATTCTGGACCTTGGCGCCACCCTGGTGACAAATTACTTTCCAGGAGCTCAGGAGATATGGAAATGTGGTGTTCATCCCCACTAGAGTTTACGGACAGAGTCACTCGCACTGAGTGACTTATTGATGGCAAACAGAAAGAGACATTTTCTTGGGGAAGCTAAGTGGAAAAGAGGAGTCTATTAAAAGGATGCTCGGCTAGAGACCAGGCTTGTGACTCTACCCAGGAGCAAAAAAGTCATCCTTGCTCTCTGTCTTGCATCTCTTTTCTTTCTGATTCATTCTTTTTTTCTATCTGGAGATTAATGTCTGTTTTTTGATCTTCACAAGGAGGTGGAAGATGATCTACTGGGGAGGATTGACCCTGTCTGGCCCAATTCTTAGGGTAGAGTTTCCGAGTTGCTGAAGTTTGGTCAATGCCCATCCTGTGTGGACTGGGCTGGCTGAAGACTACCCCCCCACATATAGGGCAATTTGAAGCAGTGGAAATTCGTGAATGGGGTCAATTCTCATTAAATTGTTTTTATTAGAGTGTGCCAGTGTTTAAAAGAGAACACAGGACTTCCAGTTTTCACTTCAGTGCAAAAGGAGCTTTGAAGCTGTCACTGTATCCTAATAACAATTCAAAAAACTGACAAACTGAAAAATCAACAGTTCTTCTTAGAGCTATCAGAAAAGTGAGGACACAGGGTAAGCTGCTGTCCCCAAAATTGGAGAGACAGACATGTGGATACAATGAATCTGCTCTAAACAGCAGAAACTTTAGAGCAGAAACCTCCATGGGCACCAGTGCCAGCGTGGGAAAAGCTGAACTGTAACTGACAAATTGCCAGAGGTTGAGTGTGGAAAAGATGGAGTTAAAAATTCCAGGAAGACCCAGGTATAGAAGGGCTCTTACACTTCTATGAGGTATAACTACAGACACTCTCCCAGATTCTCAAAGCAAAGATCAGAGAAAAATTCCCTTATGCTTCTCTCAGGGGGAGGAGAAAAGCAACTACTTTGAAATATGCCAGAGTATCCTTCTTATTACAAGGCCTACCCTCAGGAGAAACTATTTTACCAGAGCCTAAATGCTGGGTTTTTATCAGAACGTAACTTACCCAGGGGAAGGGGAAATACCTAACTCCAGCTGCCTATAACCATCCTGTCCTACCTAAGGGATTGGGGGCAACTGAGAAGCTCCTATGAAGTTCACAGTCCACTTTAGGAAACTAGCAAAAGAAGAACAAATTAAATCCAAAGTAAGCAGAAGATAAGAAATAACAAAATTACACTAGAAATCAATAAAATTGGAAACAAAATCAGTAGAGAAAATCGACAAAATTATAAGCTGGTTCTTTGAAAAGATCAATAAAATTGATAAGCCTCTGTAGCTAGGCTAAGAAAAAAAACAAACTACTGGATTAAGCAATGGGCCAAGGAGCTTGCAGTGAGCCGAGATCGCACCACTGCACTCCACATCCAGCCTGGGCGACACAGCGAGACTCCGTCCCAAAAAAAAAAAAGGGGGGGCCAAAGACCTTAACAGATACTTTACCAAAGAAGATATACAGATGTCACTTAAGCATATGAAAAGACACTCCACAAGATGCCATCAGGGAAATGGAGATTGAAAAACAATGAGATATCACTACATACATTAGAATGGCCAAATTCCACAGCTCTGACAACATCAAATGCTAGTGAGGATGAGAAACAACAGGGAATCTCATTCACGATTGGTGACAATGCAAAGTGGTACAGGCACTTTGGAAGACAGTTTGGCCATTCCTTTAAACACTAAACATACCCTTACCAGCAGTTGTGCTCTTTGACGTTCATCCAAAGGAGATGAAAACTTACGTCCACACAGAAACCTGCAGCTTCATTCATAACTGCCAACACTTGGAAGGAACCAAGATGTCCTTCAATAGGTGAATGGATAAATGAACCGTGGGACATTCATACAGTGGGATATTATTTAGCACTAAAAATAAATGAGCTATCAACCTATGAAAAGATATGCAGGAAACTTAAACGCATATTGCTAAGTGAAGGAAGCCAATTTGAAAGCCTTTATATGTATGATTCCAAGTATGTGACATTCTGGAAAAGGATAAACTAGGGAGATGGTAAAAAGATCAGTTAATGCTAGGGATTTGGGGGAGAGAGAGATGAATAGGTAGAGCACAGAGGATTTTCAGGGCAATGAAACTATTCTATCTGATATTATAATGGTAGATATGTGTCATCATACACCTATCAAAACCCATATTAAACACCAAGAGTGAATCTTAATGTAAACTATGGACTTTGAGTGATGATGTGTCAATACCATTTCAACAGTAGTAACAAATGTACCATCCTGGTGGGGAATGTTGGTAGTTGGGGGGTCTGTGCATGTGTGGGGAGAGAGGGTATATAGGAACTCTCTGTGCTTTCTGCTTCACTTTACTGTGAACCTAAACCTGTTCCAAAAATAAAGTGTATTAACATGAGAAACCATAAATAAAGGAAAATGAAATACACAAACACACAGAGGGTGAACACACCCACTCGTGTGATGTCCTCTTAGTTTCTTTAGTATGCCCTCTACAGAGATTACCTGGCATGCTTTCAGTCTGCCACCCACAGCCTTTACAACCTGGAGAATATGGTAGTAAGGTGCTAACAACTACATAGCCATATCACCCTCCCATCAAGTATTTAGTCAACAGGTATTTGTTGAGCATCTAATATGTGCCAGCAGTACCTGGAGGCTGTGGGGTGGAAAGGGAGTCAGCACTCTTTCCAGTCCCTTGCCCACAAGGATGCGATCATCTATAATACGGTTTGGATGTTCTTTGCAGTCTCATGTTGAAATGTGATTCCCGATGTAGTAGGTGGGCCCAGGTGGGAAGTGATTGCATCATGGGGGCAAATCCCTCATGAACGGTTTAATACCATCCTCCTGGTGATAAGTGAGTTATTGCTCAGTTAGTTCATGCACAATCTGGTTGTTTAAAAGAGTCTGAGGGGACCTGCCCCTTCTCTCTCTGTTGCTCCCGCTCTTGCCATGTGATGCGCCTGCTCCCTTTTCCCTTCTACCACAAATGGAAGCTTCCTGAGGCCCTCATCAGAATCAGATGCTGGCATTGCTCTTCCTGTACATCCTGCAGAACTGTGAGCCAGGTAAACCTCTTCTCTTTATAAATGACCCAGCCATTAGGCATTCCTCTACAGGAACACAAACAGACGGACACAATCCACTTGGGAAAGAGAATGTCACCCTGCAGCTAGTGGTGAATATGATGATATTACATATTGCTACAGTTGACTGGGGACCAGGATAATAGTTGGTGAGCTAATTATTTGGCACAGGTGATAAGAGTATGAAGATTCGGTGCAGGAGGAAAGACTCATTTGAGCTGGAAAACCCTGAGAAAATTGGCAAGAGCGGGAGCAGCTTCACGTAGGCTCCCACAGCTGGTCAGCTCTGCTGACACCATCTTGAAATTCTTACTAGTTTTGGAACAAAGATCCTCATATTTTTATTTTGTACTGGACTCCCCAGATTAAGACCCCTCCTCTCCAGGAAGGAAATGCTTGTATGGGTCATGTCTGATTTAGAAATCATAATTGCTACCACTTACTGTGCATTTGCAAGTACCAGGAAGGATCTTAGGTGCTAAGACCTTATCTCCTCTAACCCACACAAAAGAGAGGAAAACCGAGTTTCAGACAGGTCACCTGAACTCACCCAGTTGGTGGGGCAGGCAAGATTTAAACCCAAGTTCTTTTCTTTTATTTCTGATTCATTCTTTGCAGATTTTTATATCAGTTATTTACATTCCTGGTTCATACTTTGAAATGATTTTTAATTAATTAATTAACTTTTTGAGGTAGGGTCTCACTCTGTGGCCCAGGCTAGAGTACAGTGGTGCAATCTCATGGCTCATTGCAGCCTCAACCTCCTCGGCTCAAGCAATCTTCCTGCCTCAGCTCCCCAAGTAGCTAGGACTACAGGCGTGCACCATCACAGCCAGCTGATTTTTACTTTTTGTGTGTGAAGACTGTGGTCTCACAACGTTTCTCAGGCTGGTCTTGAACTCCTGGCCTCAAGCAATCCTCTCACCTCAGTTTCCCTAAGTGCTGGGATTATAGTTGTGAGTGATCATGCCCAGCCTTGAAATGACTGTAAGATGTTTGAGAGGAATAAACCAGCTCACCCCTGTGAATGGTTTAGTTCAGCGGTTCCTAAACATTTTCAGTTCACAGCACCCTAATGTCTTAGTAATCTTATTTGCAGGGCCCTGAGGCCACAAGAAATACCTCATAATTCTGTTTATGACCTTGTTGGGTCCAACTACCTTAATAAGTAGTTATGTCCTAACAACTTAGTAGCTGGGTAAAAAATAATATGTACAAATTACAAATTGAAAGAAATAAATCATATTTTATTGTATTATTAAATAACCACAATACTTACTAATAGTATGTAGGTGCATCAGTTGGGCACTAGCAATATATAAAACCTTGGAATCAGATAGGACATATCACCTTTTCCCCCACAGCTATCACAGCAGTCACCAAAAACCAAGCTTTGCAAAGATATGATGTCATGGAAGGAAATTTAGCAACCTAATGTTAAAACGGATTTACCTGGAGCTAGCAGTTCCTGAGGTGTTTGACAGGCATCATTGTGTTTTCCTCAAGTACTTCAAAATATTCAGGCACTTCTGCGAGTCCCCTGAGGTCCGTGCCCCTCTGTCTGTTTATGCAAAGCAATGTCCCCTTGCTGGTGGACAGGTGCAGGCAGTGCTTTTTCCTCTGTGTGATGATATTAGATATGCAGAAAATCATGGATAGAAAGAGCCAAGGAAAAAAGGGGGAATAAAAATAGAATGAACAAGAAAAGGAGCTCAAGAAATGTATTTTTAATGCAGTACCACAAAAATAAGCTCATCTTTTACTATGTATTTGACAGCAGAATACAATTACAACTGACATCAATTATCTTCTCTATTAGACTTTTCTCTACCTTATACATTTAAGTGTAATCCCAAATGGGGAGAGAACCACTGCTTTTTAATATAGGTGCTTTCTCAATTTGAAAACTAGAATAGAAGTCATGTTCAGAAGTGTAAAGAATTCTAAGAATGAGGTGGGGGGTTAAATGATTATTAGCAACCAACAGGTTCCATTATTTTTTCCTTCAAGCATGTTGGTATGTGGAAAACGGAAAGCATATTAAACCACTCACTTAAGTTAGTTAAACCCAACATATTAGAGCAATTATTAATCCTCTTTCATCTTTCTAATAACAACAAGACACAAAGCAATTGTTAGCTATAATTTGTAATCAGTAGCATGTCGTTAGTGGGCTGTTAATTGATTGTATCTACCAGTGTTTGCATAGATGGGTTCTGTTGTTGTTGTTTGAGTTTCATGTTAATTCAATGGGAGTGGTAACTTGGTTTTTGGTGAGGACAGAAAGATTTTACATCTCATTTCACTGATTCTGTTTTCTTCTGAACATTGGATTTCTATGTGCTTATTTAAAAAACTATGTGGCTACTGCCATCTGTTGGATGGAATGTGAGTCCTGCTCAGACAAGTGGCCCTTTAAAGCCCAGTGTCTGTCCCTTCTAACCTCACCAAGTGTCTCCTCAAGGTAAGGTTCTGCCTTTGATCTACCTGCATGCATCCCAGCTTCCAGCCCCAGAACTGAGTTCATTTTGGGAACGTTTTCTGTCGTGGTGGGGTACTTTCTCTTCAGACATGTAAATGCTCTTGACTGAAGAGCGTGAGGTTGTTTAGCTTTCCAGTAAGACTTACAGCATAAGGAGGCATGTCAAGGTGGGGACGGATGTGGCTGGGAGCATGTTTAGGAACAAGTATATTTTTAGCACGGGGTAGTGGAATCTACATTGGACTCACAGGCAGAGGAATCAAAGTTCAGCTGTAAATTGTGGTGCATATTGAGGCCAGTGATTTTATGTCTCTGAGCTGGCATTTCCTCAGCTGTAAGACAAGAGGACAGGACTAGGACTGAGAAAATCTTATGAGCTGAAGACCCACGCGGCTCCGTCTCTCTAAAGAGTCATATTCAAAGAACAGCAGACCTAACAGCAAATACGAATTTAAGAGGAAATGCCAGTCTGATTTAACTGAAAAGCACAGAGAAGAACCAATCTACAGATCATGGGAAACCCATTCGACCTGACTCCCTTTTCCCCCACTGCTTGGTTCCTATTTTTCTATTTTTCTTGGGCTGTGATTGTCAGCATCCTCGCTCCTCACCCCTCCTACTCTTTCTCTGCGGAGGGACGGTTTTCTCTCTCCACTCCTGTTCAGCTTTTTTCTTAGTCCTCCCCTCCTCCTCTAGCCCTCAGTCTCAGCTTTCTCTGCCCTTTTGCTGATTCCGCATCACAAAATTCCAAGAACCAGTCTTGGAGAAACTACCTCTTCTCTGAGATGGGAAACAGGTGAAGAAGCTGAACCAGGCAGAACACACTTCATATTGTCCAGGAGAAACACACACACACACACACACACACACACACACAGCCAAGCCCTTCTGACAGCAAGAGCCTTCAACCCTGTGACTGATACGACTACAATGCCTATAGCTGAATTCACTGGTTAGGGAGTGCACGATGGAATTTTGTCCCTTGAATTGGGGATGTTTGAAGATCCAGGCTATTCCACTCTTCCTCCTGCCTTGCTAAAGAATGACCGGGGTCATTATTGAACTCAGTTCTCATTTGTTTTCTTAAAATTTGACGTCCACAAAACCTGGAGTTTATTTACTTCTCCCTTTCCTCCTCTCTTCATTTAGTCCATCATGCCATTTGTTAATACCAGATTAGAGAAGGGGAGCATGTCAAGGAATTCCTTTACGATTTCTTCTCTGAGGATGAAGTCTTGGTTGAGTCTTCACTGGACAGGGTCAGGATGGATCCTGGGAGTGGGGCTGGGGCTCTGCGGTGTGTGTGTTCTCCAGGGCAGTTATCCTGCTGGGGCTGGGCCAGCCCTCCTGCCCCAGCAGCCCCCATCTCTCTCTGCCCCACCCTGTCTCCTAGGTGAGGTGTGCTGGGATTGCTGTGTGGAGACGGGTACGGCCAGCCTGCCTGGGCTCAAACCTTCAAGGAAATGAAAAATAATTTCTCCTTACAAGAGGTTAGGGGAGCCTCCCCAGGCTCGTCTGCTGCTAGTTCTGTCCGTGGAGAGGCAGTTTAGAAGGCCCCAGGAGGCTGGGAGGAAAGGAAGTGTGCCCAGGCCCACCTAGGGGAAGGTCTACAGGAGAAAGGCCCTCTTTGTCATTGCTGCAGGGTAACAGCGAGTTTTGCAGTTGGTGATAATGATTCATTCCTCAGTTGAGGTTTGGGAGGATTATAGCTGGAATTTGAAAAGTCGTTTCTATATCTGGCAATGAAGGAACTCTGAGTGATCACCATGTACTGTTTGGTGTTTTGCCATCATTGGTAATATCACTGCGGTAGTCAGCTCGGGCGGCTGTAACAGAACACTGTAGACTGGGGGGCTCACAAACAGCAGACATCCACTTCCCACAGTTCTGGAGGCTGGAAGGCCACAATCAGGGGCCAGCTGGCTTGGGTTCCGGTGAGGGCCCTGTTCTGGCTGCGGGTGGTTGCCTTCTCATTGCATCCTCACGAGGCGGAAAGGCAGCCAGAGAGCTCTCTGAGTCTCTGTCACGAGGGCACTCATCCCATTCATGAGATCTGCACCCTGATGACTTAATCACCTCCCCAAAGGCCCACCTTCTAAAACCATCACATGGAGGACTAGGATTTGAACATATGAATTTCGTGGGAATGCAAACATTCCGTCAATAGCCATCACCAACAACACTAAAATGTAAATTGGAGGTGTCATATGAAAAAAGAAATGATCTACATGAAATTCCATGCTGTCATAATGGAGTTCTGCAGCCACCAATGTATGTCCTCTGGTTGCGTGTACAGGCGGTATATGAATATGTGTAAGTGTATATATATCTCGTGATTGTTCTGAGCATTCATGATTTAAAGTACCTAATCAGCAATGAGCAGTGCTCACATTCCTGGCTGAGTAGAGCTAGCGTGTGTCTCTAAGCACTGGCTGGTTGTGGAGGCAGAATGTTATCAGGATGCCCTGATAGATCAACAATGTCCTCTCCTGCTTTGCTTCAGGAAGGGGTGAACATTTGTTTACGGGTCTGACAGCATAAAAAGTGAACCTGCCGAGAATGGAGTCCATGCACTCCAAGTCACTTCGCCTTCACTGGTGCTGAAGGATCCCCGTGGCTCATGGTCCACAGGCCAGAGAGCTTATTGCTAGTGCAAATGCTGACCCAGTTCCTTCCACTGGGATGGACAGCTCCAGTTCCTAACTCAGCCAGAGGAGCACAGCTCTTTTGTTTCTAGTATGTTCTAGTATAGAGGAGCTGTTGTTGAGGATAGGTCTGTGGAGGTGATCACCTCCCTTAGCTCCTGCACAGTAAGTGGATGCTGAGGCAGTCTTGAACATCAGTGCATAAGGCACTGGGATGTGTCCCCAGGGCCGTGCTGCCTTGAGTGGCTTCCTGGTCTGAAAGTTGCATGGTGTGTAGGAAGAGACGGAGGTCTGGCACCTGGCAGCACACCATGACTGGGTGGACCTGACTGTCCCGGCACCTTGGGGGTGCAGAGCCACCACTTCACTCTCACGGAGCTACACTATTATGGGGTATCCTTGCAGGACATAGGAGACAATCTGAAGCATTCAGGAACCCCAATGCCTTGAAAACAGTATCAGGGGATGAATTATAATGTAACATACTAATAATATTAAAATGGCAAAGGGAAGTAAGGTTTTAAGAGATTCACTATGAACTTTGACTTCAAGTCTATGGAATCCTCTTTTACCTCATACCTCATTGTAGATTTTTTTAAAAACTACAGTGAATTATGTTTTTTTCTATTAAAATTGCCTATAAGTTGACTGTGAGTTTATCAGAAGTCCATCTTTTCCCATTTTGACAAGGTCTAGTGACAACTGGTAGGAACTTAGAAGCACAGTCAGCACCGGCTACTTTCAACTAACTACAGGTGGGATAACTCTGCATCGCTGTTGGTTGATACAGAAGCTGAGACATGAGTGATATTCACTGCATAACTGGCAATGCTGGCACTAATGGGACCCTTCCCACAGGTCATGCCCTCTGTTGAGTGCACTGTGTCGATGATCACATTTATCCCCCAGTGCAACTCATGGGACAGGGATTATCATCCTTATATTCAGGGAGGAAACTGAGACTCAAGAGAGGCTCCGGTAGCAGAACCAGGCTTGGATCCAGAGACTCTGACCCCAAAGCTGTGACTTATGGTGGGGCCTCTGCTTCTTCCCACAGGTTCTAGTGAGCAGCCTGGGGTAGTGATTTCCTCCTATGGCGACTGAGAGCTCCTACTTTATGGCATCAAATCAGGGAGGGACTCCAGCTTGATCTGGCAGCTGCAGCTGTAGACATTATCCCTGCCCTTGTGAAACATAAAGACTTGGTAGAGATACGACATCAGTGTAACGTAATAGATATTTACTAATCAGTTGCTGTTATTCCAAACACAACATTGCTTTATTATACTCTATGTAGTCGCTTTTTCTGTATGTCTATAAATCAAATACGTTTTCCTGCATCCTGAGAGGTAATAGCCTAGATAAATACTTTATTTATTTAAAATCTGTCCACCTATTCATCCGTCCAACACATATTTGGTGATTTTGATTAAATTCCAGGTGCCTTTGCTAAGGATGGAAGGACATACAAAGATGTGAAAATCCAGGCACAGGCTGCTCCTGCAAGGTGGCTCAGTCTAGCAGGGGGAGACCCTCTGTGTAAAGAACTCTGAGGTAAGTGCGGTGGAAGCGCAAGGGTTTAGCAGAGAATTTGCTCTCACTGCGGAGGGGTCACAGAAGTATTGGTGAGTGAGCAGGACTTGGAAAGGGCAGATGGGCTGGTAGAAAGGACACTGCAGATGAGCAAAGGGACACTCCTGGGGAGTCTCGAGTGTGGGGAGGACTTAGGGATGTTCGTGGAGGGGAAGAGCTGGGCAAGGCTGAAGAGTAGGGCAGGGCAGGGCACGGAGGGCTCGGCCCCTGGGTTGGCGGCTGGGACTGAATTCAGTAGGCAGTGGGGTCGTTGAAGCTTTGACAGCTGGGGAAAGCCATGACACGGGTTTAGTGGGAAACACATGTTACTTAAAGTCAGGCAGATCCTGGCTGGAGTCCTGGCTCCAGCTTTTTAGCTGGGTCTGCTTGGTCTGTCGCTCTCAGCCTGAGTTCCCACGTCGGTCACCTGAAGGAAACGGGCCTGCTTTGCGGTCTTGTTTAGAGGTCTTGTTCAATCGTGTGTGTAGAGTGTGCCCATGGGGCCTGGCCAGGGAGTCCCCGAGGCATCTGAGGCTGAACCAGGGGTGGCCGTAGAAATGGTGTGAAAAGAGGGACAGCTCTCAGAGACAAGGAAGAATGACTAGAACTCGGAACCTCACAGGAGGTGTCCTTGCCCGGTGAGGGGGCTGCAGAGTGAGATGTGACCATTCTGGGCTGCCTTCCCCGCAGTTCCCGGCCCGGGCATGTAGTCGCTGTGGGGTCCTGAGCCTGGGACAGCCTTTCTTGAGAGTCAGGCTTTTCTTTGGGCTATTCCTTTCAAGCGACAGCAAAACCTAGTAGTCTGTTTTCATACAAGGTTCTAACATCTGATGCCAGATTTACAACCTGGGGTGGTCAAAGATTTTTGGTTTTCCCTGGGGCTTAAATCAATGGTGTTGCTTGGCTTTCTCCCGTGCAGCCAGGGTGGCCAAGAAAACCACCCGTTGTTCTGCTGTGAATGGAAGGCATGCTGCTGCGTGGCTCTTGGTATTTACCTGATCCCGGAGCTGAGCTTCGTCTCTGTGGCCTGCAGGTGGAGCGGGGCTGGGAGAGACAGTCCTCTGGCACGCTTTCCGCATTTGGATGGCAGCCCCAGCTTCAGCTTCAAACACTTTTATCCCTGATGGCATTGTTTACAATCACGCTGGAAAAACAGAATTAGGGAACAAAATTATCTCCTGATTGCTGAACTATGATGAGATTGATGCTTTTAAGCACTTCCCCTAGGGAAGCCAGGCAGGAATCTTCCGAGGGGAAAACGTATCATAAGGGAAGACTGTTAAAAGTTAAAACTGGGCTAATGAAACCGATAAAGGGAGAATCATTTTAATGATCGATGCACTGTCTTAATGAAATTACATGATTTCCCAGAATAACACATCCATCATCATCGAGTATGCGGACATGACCCGATTCTGGGGTCTCACAAGGGGCCTTTGGGTGTCTCTGAGAGGACGGTGATGAAAGACTCAATGAAATTCGTGCTTCTGAACGCTGAATCCGCTTCAAGGTGCCGTGTCAGTGCTGTGCGTGTTCACCAGCAGATGTCACTGTTTACATATAAAATGCAAACAGCCCCCAAAGTTTTTTTTTTTTTTTCCCCCACCTTTATTCTAAAGCAAGACAAGCTTGTCCATGTTTTTTCATAAAGCCTTATTTATCATGTGGTCATTTTTGTTCTGGGAAATAATGATAGTTTATCTCTTTAAATAGCTCTACATGTAAAGGGAACAGGTTTATGAGAGACACTCATTTCACATACTAAGCTATCCAATCACATCTCATTTAAAAGATAATTGTTGAATACTTACAATTTGCCTGAAACCAGCTTCCCATGACGAAAGGTGTCCAAAAACAGTTAAAGAGCTGTGCTTCTTTAGGGGTCTTAAAATCTCTTTTGAGAGATGACAAATAATAAAGCAGCTTAGAATGTTGGAAGTTAAGTTCTAAAACTAAAACTGAGTGTCATATTGTTTCAGGGAGATAAAGGTCTGTGGGGGCTGCAGCAGATGGAAGGCTTTAGAGAAGGAAGCCCCGAGATAACGAGGGTGAATTCATCTGGCTGGGAGGGGAAACGTGCTGTGGGTTTTTGGGGTTTTTTTGTTTTGCCTTTTGTGTTTTGGGGTTCTTTTGCTGAGAGAATAAAGGGCAATTATGTTTGGAGGATCTATTTGATGGACTCATGAAAAGCAAGATGGAGGGGGCTGATGTTATTACAAAATCCAGCTGTGAGAACAGGAACTCCTGCACTGGTAACTAGAAATAAATTCAGATTGGGAGGCGTAAGGAAGGAAGACAAGACCGCCGTGCCAGCTTATTGACAGGTATAGTCACTATGTCTTTTTGTCTTCTCAGTCCAAAATCAAGATACAAGCATTGACACATGGTCAGACACTAAAACAGAAGGTTTGAAAGCAGGGCTGTTTGCAGAAACTCCGGGACATATGGATGCTGCATATATGCAGAGGAGAGAGTGACTTGAATCTCATGAACATGTGGGGTAACAATGGTGCTGCCACTGAGGGAAATGGAAAACCTGAGCAGGAAGGTTGGCTTACACAGAAAGATGTTTCTAGTCTGATGCATGTTGTTGAAACTGATGTGGGCCACGGCATGATTGGCAAGGCTGGAAGCTATTCAGGAGCCACTGACCTAGAAGTGGAAACGACAGTAGGGAGGGGAGAGAGAAGGGCCAGGGTGTAGCAGTCAAGGTTTGTGTCTTAAGAAGCCAGCTCATTTTATTAAATTGCATATATCTGTAAGTACCATCCAGGAAAGAAGAGAACTAGAAACCTCTCCCTGGTGTGGTGTACTCTTAAGCATGCAAGTTTCCACTGACTTTGCACCCTCTCTGCCTTCACAACATGGAAATTCGTGACTGGAGCCTTCAGCCTGCATCCCTCCACCTATCCTAGGATTTCATCATTACTTGGGACTCTCAAACATCTGTCCATCAGTCAGCTGCCCATCATACGTGCTCACCCCTTCCAGTCTCTGGGAAAGCAACTTGTTATCCAACGTGGAAGGCCTTGTTCTTGATAAGGTTCACTTTTTGAATCCTATGAGGGAGGGAGGGAAATGTGGCTGGAAGTTTAAAGCAGCCACAGCCATTTCCAAAACACATTCTCCTTCATTTGCCACTGACTCACTGTCGGATCTTGACAAACTCCTAATTAGAGCTGTGCCTTAGTTTGCTCAACTATAGAATGGGAAAAAATGACCCATTCTATATTCAGATTGTGTGTCTGTCTGATGCATGTCAAGCCCAGTGGGGGCACGCCCTTAGTAATGAGACATGTTAGCACCAATTATGTGCTTTTCACATTGGGCAGGTGTCAGGAGAGGCCTGGGGTCATAGGACCAGACTGCAAACAATACAATCCCAGAATAAATCCTACTAATTTGGCATAATTGATGAAAATGAAGATCAGATATTCGACCAGAGATGAGAAATTCATGGGCACGAATGCTGCAGCTCTGATTACTTTGCATATGAATGTGTGGTAAGAGGCAACGTTTCTTTTGTTTAAAACCCTGTGCACTTAATTCACATTCAGAGAAAGGTTGTGGAATCATTCAGGCTCATTGCAAACAAGGAACCAGGATGCCAACAAGGCCAATGTTGTTGTGAGAATGTTGAGCTATTAATCGTAAAATAGCAAAACAGGGTGATTTTATTTATAGCAAACTATTGTTACGCAGACAATAAAGACCCCTTTCAGAGCTTGCATTTATATGTATGTGTGTGTGTATATATATATATATATATCTTTTTTTATCCCCACAAAAAAGTGCTGGCTTGTGCAATGATTTTTCAGATGAAATGAAGCAGGATGAGGATGTCAGCCCTGAGTACTTGTGACTTTTAGACCTAAGTCCTTGGCATCAGCCAGCATTGCAGGATGGAGCGGGTAGGTTCAGCAACCCTGTGAAGGGAGGCTAGGGTATTACTGGCGCCCTTTAAAAGCAGACTGAGTACATAAACTCTCACTAGACTGGAAGTGAGTGAACAGCCCCGGGAAAGCCCAGATGAGCTATTGTGCCTTCCTCGGCTTCCCCACCTTCTGTTGTGCTAGGAAGGGCCTGGGAGCCTGTCTGTGGCAGTCAGACATCCCTTCCCCGGCCCCTCTAGAGCTGGATGCTACCTCCTTTTAGGAAGTGTGTGGGAGGGGGCCAATTTGCAACAGTACGCTTGTGCTCAGTCCCTGCTAGGATGATCAAGCTCTTTTCAAAACTCAGGGGTTGGGCTTTTGCAGTTTCTGCGTAGAACAGGCACTTAAATATCTGTGGAATTCATGAACAACTTCATGCATGCATTTGGTCCTGTATTCTGGTCCAAATAGAAGATATGGTAGGTAGACAAATACCACCTCCTACGGTAGGTAGACAAGTACCACCTCCCCCCACAAAGACGTTTCTGTCCCAATCCCTGGAACCTGTGCATGCTACTTGATTTGGAAAAAGGGTCTTCACAGATGTGATTAAGTCAAGGGTCTTGAGATGGGGAGATCATGCTGCATTATCTGGTAGACCCTAAAGGCAATCACATGTATCCCTATAAGAAAGAAACAGATATTTAACTACGTACAGAAGAGGAGAAGGTGATGTAAAGGTAGAGGCAGAGTGCTACAGACTGAAAGTTTGTGCCCCCCTGCCCTCCCCAACACACACAAGTTCACATATTGAAACTTAACCCGAATGTGATGGTTTTAGGGGGTGGGGCTTTTGGGAAGTGGGAAGTGATTAGGTTATGAGGCAGGGTCCTCATGAATGGGACTAGTGCCTTTTTCAAGAGGCCCCAGAGAGCTCCCTTGCCCCTTCCACCATGTGAGGATGACCGTCTATGAACTAGGAAACAGGCCCTCACCAGAGACTGAATCTACTGGCGTTTTTGATCTAAGATTTCCCAGCCTCCAGAACTGTGAGAAATAAATTTCTGTTGTTTATTAGCTACTCAGTCTGTGGTATTTTCTTATAGCAGCTCAAACGCACTAAGATACAGAGATTTGCAAAGGTTCAGCCTTTGCAAATCGTGGTGCAGCCAAGAGCCACAACTGCCAAAGCTGCCAGCCGCTGGAAGCGCCAAGGCCTGGATTCTCCCCTCTGGAGGGAGTATGGCCTGGGGACACCTTGGTTTCAGCCCAGCGAAGTTGACTGTATACTTCTGGCCTCCAGAACTTTGAAGAATAGACTTTGGTGTTGTAAGGCACCAATGTGTGGTAGTTTGTAGAGCAATCACAGGAAACAAATACAGAAAACAGCCATCTCCTCCTGAACCAAACTCCAAATAACCAAATTCCACTTTGAACTAACCAAATTCAAATTTCAGAATAAGGAGCAGAAGACATTTTTGTCCCACACAGGTATTACTGGGGCGATGTTATGAAGGTGGTGGGAATTTTTTAAAATAGTTTTTAAAATTATGAAAGTACGAGACCATCCTGGCTAACATGGTGAAACCCCGTCTCCACTAAAAAATACAAAAAATTAGCCGGGCGAGGTGGCGGCACCTGTAGTCCCAGCTACTCGGGAGGCTGAGGCAGGAGAATGGTGGGAACCCGGGAGGCAGAGCTTGCAGTGAGCCGAAATTGCGCCACTGAACTCCAGCCTGGGCGACAGGGCGAAACTCCGTCTCAAAAAAAAAAAAAAAAAAAAAAAAAAAATTATGAAAGTAAAACACAGTCACGGCAGAACAAAGAAGCCATATAGTATATGGCAAAGTCTAAAATTCAGTGCGCCCTCCACTCCTGATTCCCAAAGGTCAGTCCTCTGTTTCTGTGTGCTCTTCTTTCAATTATGATGAATACAAATATACTTATAGCTCCTTATTTTTATACAAACTGAATCATTTATTCACACCCCACAGTTCATTTTTTGTTCACTTAAAAGTGTATTTTGGGAGATCTTCCTGTATTTGTATATAGGTCATTCCTCATTATTTTTCAACAACGGTATGGACATATCATAATTTAATCAGTCTAAACTGATTACTTATTAAGAAAAATGAGATATGCTTTTCCTTTGATAAGGACACTCTGCCTTTAAACTGAACTTATAAGATGATAAAATACTTTTATTTCCCTAAGTCACGGCAAACTATTGTCATTGCTCTTAAAAGGCAGCGTGATTCATGAAGAGGGTTGGGTTCTGCCCAGGAACCCTAAGACTGTGGGAGAAGTGTGGGATCTTCTGAGTGGTAATATTCATCTGTGTCAAATGCAAACTATTGCGCACAGCCCAGGACCAGAGAAGGCTCTGAAACACACTGGCTGAACGAAGAAATCAAACAACACACTGCTATTGTGTTTATCTGGGCCCTTACTCGAGGTCTCAGTGCTAGTAAGTGGCTGATCCAGGACGTTGACCCTGGCCAGCTGACACCCAAGACCATCCACACTCTTAGCTAATCAAGGCAAATACTTTGGCTATCCCTGGCTGCATTGCAAGCCACTCCCAAACTCAGCAGCTTAATACAATAGCAAGCATTTATTTGCTCATGATTCTGCCCTTTGGGCAGTGCTTGGTGAGAACCACTCATCTTCACTCCAAGTGGTATCTGCCTGCACTGGAATGTCCAAGATGGATCATTTTACTCATGCACCTGGTGCTTCTGCTGGGTGGCTGGTGCACAGGGGCTGATCCGGCATTTCCGTCTCCATGTGGCCGCCCCGTGCGACCCACATGGGCTTTCTTACAGTATGGTGGTCTTAGGTATTGGCCTTCTTACATAGCAGCTGACTTCTCCCAGAGCATACAAGCAGAAGCTGCATTCTTTCTTAATTTCTAAACCTGGAAATGTAAGGACATCACTTGTGCTGCCTTGATTGGTGAAAGCAATCACAAGGTCAGGTCCGATTCAAGGGGAGAGGAAACAAGCACCTCTGCCTCTTGTGGGAACACACTCCACAACCGACAATTAAACATGCACATTAGAAAGCGATTGGCCGGGCGCGGTGGCTCAAGCCTGTAATCCCAGCACTTTGGGAGGCCGAGACGGGCAGATCACGAGGTCAGGAGATCGAGACCATCCTGGCTAACAAGGTGAAACCCCGTCTCTACTAAAAAATACAAAAAACTAGCCGGGCGAGGTGGCGGGCGCCTGTAGTCCCAGCTACTCGGGAGGCTGAGGCAGGAGAATGGCATAAACCCGGGAGGCCGAGCTTGCAGTGAGCTGAGATCCGGCCACTGCACTCCAGCCTGGGCGACAGAGCGAGACTCCGTCTCAAAAAAAAAAAAAAGAAAGTGATTGTAGGAGAAGAAAGAAGAGTCACCAAGGGGATGGAGTTTGTAAGACTGACAGATTACTTCCAGCCTGCAGGATGAAAGCCAGAGATCACGGAGGACCTGCTTGAATTGGCATTGGTGGGTAGGTAGAAGCAGACATTTGCATGTGAGAAGAAAGTGGCTTCAGGAGCACAGTGTAAGCAAAGGCCCAAGGTGGGAGGGTGGGGTGTGTGTGTGTGTGTGTGTGTGTGTGTGTGTATTTTCACCAAAAGATATAGCAAGAAAAGGGTTGAAGAGCTGTGGGGTGATCTATTTCTTTCTTTTTTTTTTTTTTGAGATGAAGTCTTGCTCTATCGCCCAGGCTGGAGTGCAGTGGCCGGATCTCAGCTCACTGCAAGCTCCGCCTCCCAGGTTTACGCCATTCTCCTGCCTCGGCCTCCCAAAGTGCTGGGATTACAGGCTTGAGCCACAGCGCCCGGCTGGGTGATCTATTTCTAAGCGAAAGATCGTACGTAGCACAGAGGTGGCTGGTGCTACTGGCTTTCTTTGGTTCCTAGGGTACTGCAAATAGGGTGGAGATGAAGACAAGTTCTCACCCTCTGGCTACACTGGCACATGGGAGCAGCCTTCTCTTGGAGGACTGTTGCCAGACAGAGGTATGTGGGCACCTACGCATTGCCATGGACTTCAAGATGAGAGTGGAGTGGGCCATTCTCGCTGCTCCCACCCTGGAGCTGAGTCCCCTCCTGAGCCCTTGTTGCCGCGCCTGTGAGGCGGGCACAGCTGTGAATGGCAGCCGCGAGGTAATTGTGGGAAGAGTATGCTAATCAGCAGATGCCCGCGATTAACTTGCCTTTCCTGTTGTCTGTCAAACCCAAGCTGCCTTTGTTGGAAAAGATAATTAAATTGGAATCAGATGTCTGCAGTAAATATTTTATTCAGAGCTTTAGATGACAATAGAGGAAGTTGACTTGCAGTCCACCTTCAGATTCCCACCTTTGCCTGTCCCACCTCAGGCCCTGAGCTTGGAGTCTATTCTGTGAGCTTCTTGTTGAACAATCAAGGGACACCACTGGGTGCTTATTATCTTATTAATGCTAGCATGTTGTCAAAATGCATCTTTGCTCCTGTAAGAGTGGATGAAACCTGTCTTGGAAAGTGTGGAATCCAGATCGACTGGGTACTCTAGCCAGCGTCCTCCCTGTGCACTCCCCTCATGCACCCCGTTTGCCTCCTGTGTGATCTGAGGGGACCAAGGGCTCTGCTCTCCCCCCTCACTGAGGCTGTCCCCACGTGCCATCACGGTGCTGGAGCTCAGGGCTTGCACATGTTTTTCTGCCTCTAGTGGATGGCTCTGCCCTGCTCTGGCAGGAGACAGTCATGATGGTGACTTTGGCTCAGTAAATGCCCAGGAAGCTCGTTAGATTTCTTTTCTTCATGTGATGCATTAGCTCTGATACATCTTATAGGATGGGAAAGTGAAGAGTGCTTAGGGGGCAAGTGGTTCTTTCTTTTGAGTAAAAATGGTAGTTTTCCTTAAGGACTTTATATGAGGAAAAGATTTGTAAGGAGAAACCAGTATGCCCTGTCCCACCTTCCTCCTCATACTCCAAGCCTGCCGTCATCCTGACACTATTGTTGCTCTCCCTCCATGCCTGGGATCCTGGAAGGATGAGTAACTGGCCTCGCCTCTTGTTTGTTAGCAATGGAGAAAGGAAGCCAGAGAGTGAAACATGTGTGGGAGACCCGACCTAGGAGACACAGGACCAAGACATGGCTCCTTGTAATTAGGTATATCAAACTGAAAATCTTCTGGACAGCAAGGGATACAACAGAGTGTAAAGGCAACCTGCAGAATAGGAGAAAATATTTGCAAACCATATACCTGACAAGCAGTTAATTTCCAAAATATCTAAGCAACTCCTAAGACTCAATAGCAAGAAAACAAATCATCTGGTTAAAATATGGGCATAGGACTTAACTAGACATTTCTTAGTTTTGCCTCTCTCCACAGAGAAAGACTTTCTAAAAAACAAAAAACTCAAAAAACAATAACAAAAAAACCCTCAGGGGAGGTGAATCTGCTGAAAAAGCAGGGAGACCTGGCCAGAAGCTGCCTTGGGGTGACATAAAGGAGCTGTGATGTCCGGCTGACCTGGGACAGCACATGTGTGCACTGTGACACGGGGAAACTTCAGGAGCAGGGCCTGGGAGATGGCGCTGAGCACGCGGAGGGAGTTGTGCCTGAGGATGGCCTGGATAGGGCAGTTTGCCTGTGAGTGGGGAGGGTGATGAGAGTCACTGGTTTGCTACAGGTTACACATTCTGCCTGTGAGGTCATGCAGGAGGATGGAGAGCCATCCACGACGTGCCAGTCAACGGGAAAAATACTGTCTCAGTAGTACTTTTGAATTGTTTGAATACTTGCTTAAGATGAGCAAGGACCTTAACCTTCACCAAACTTTGGTGAGGCTCCTCTGAGCGCGCCCCACCCCCACTTTTATTTATTTATTTTTTTGACTGAACCTTATCCTTGGTCCTGTCTTTGATCTGCCTAGCCCTGTGCTGACAAGAAATCCTGTTGTCAGTTTAACGAGAGTCCCTGTACCCTTGATGCCTAACTAAATTCCTGGTATGAATTTTTCATCTGCTGCTTCCCTCTGCTCATTGTCCCCACCTGTCCGTGTTGTACGCAGAGTCGATGAGTTCAAGCTCTCTCCCATTGACAATAGACTTAAATGAAGTCTTCCTCGCTATTTTAACAAGTGTCAGAATAACTTCTCTTTTACATGGCCTAGGGCCTAACACTCTAGAAGACCCATTGGTGTAATTCCATGCTCCCTGCAGCCGCATTTATCCATTTCCCCTCTGCCCCCTACCCTTGCTCACCTCCAGGTGCAGCTGGAAGCCATGCTCCACTAAGTGGAGCAAGATTTGACCGGAGCCTGAGTAGGGAAGATCTCTGTGTGCCTTTTTTGTCCATCTTAGAGCCATCCGATTGTAACACAAGCCGGAAGGTTTTTATGGGGTGATCTCTTCTTCTTCCTTGAACATGGTTGACTCTTTAATATCAAGAGCTCCGGGCTGGGCGCGGTGGCTCACGCCTGTAATCCCAGCACTTTGGGAGGCCGAGACGGGCGGATCACGAGGTCAGGAGATCGAGACCATCCTGGCTAACACGGTGAAACCCCGTCTCTACTAAAAAATACAAAAAAAAAAAAAACTAGCCAGGCAAGGTGGCGGCACCTGTAGTCCCAGCTACCCGGGAGGCTGAGGCAGGAGAATGGCGTGAACCTGGGAGGCGGAGCTTGCAGTGAGCTGAGATCCGGCCACTGCACTCCAGCCTGGGTGACAGAGCGAGACTCCGTCTCAAAAAAAAAAATCAAGAGCTCTGGGCGATCTCTTGAAAATAATTAAAATAGAGTGGATGGTTAGGTGATGTTGCTGCCTGCCAACCTTCTGAATGAGGACCTGGCGTTCAGAAACTAGCTCAGATGTGTCACTCTTGATATTTTTTCGCTGAAATTCACCAACACTGTCTGAGTCCACCCTTCACATTTAATGTATTAAGACCCTATACATTGTAAGACTTAGCGAGTTATTGGATAAGAAATTGGGAACACATCACTTTGACTTGTAAGGACTCATGTCATACCCCAAATGGATGAGTTGACTCTCGGGGATTGTAATTAATGGGCTTCACCCACGGTACCTGCTAATGGACAAAGGGTCATTGAGCACAGACAAGAACTTTGTCCCAAGTACGTGTTTTATAAGGTAGTGGCTGAACGTCGAGTCAGAGGTAGGAAAATATTCTCTAATTTTCTATTCTGAAATTGATTTCCAGCATGAGAATGGCACGCAGTGCATGCAGCATTCCCCTGCCACTGAACGCTCATGCCCAGCTGCATTTAGGTTTTGAGGGAGGCCTACTTTGAGGTTCAGGATGTGTAACAGCTCTATGTTGGAGTTACTGTTAAAAAGTGAATCCAGCCCCAGCTTCCTGGGGACAGTTTGCGTTTATACCTTTGTCCCAGCGTTTTTATTGATAGTGCCTTGTTCACCCTCAAAGATACTCAGTTTTGGCTGATTTTTAGATCATAAGGCCACCCTAGTTATAGCATGTTGATGAAGATGTGGTTTACTTCATTGTACAGAGTCCTTTTCATGAGGACTTTTCTCATTTTCTTAATCCTCAAGACCAAGGATGTTTGTACCACTTCTTATTAACAATTTTGTCATTATGTTGGAGACAAAGATCATATAACAGATCACATTTCTGTTTTTACATTGAGTTTATGGGAAACTCAGAACTATCTCTAGTAATTCTACAGGTCTACCCTCTATGCATTTTTGTTTGTTTGTTTGTTTTTGAGATGGAGTGTCACTCTTGTTGCCCAGGCTGGAGTGCAATGGTACGATCTCAGCTCACCACAACCTCCACCTCCCAGGTTCAAGTGATTCTCCTGCCTCAGCCTCCCAAGTAGCTGGGATTACAGGCATATGCCACCACGCCCGGCTAATTTTGTATTTTTGGTAGAGTATTTTCTGTATTTTCTGTATTTTCTGCACATTGGTTAGCCTGGTCTCAAACTCCCGACCTCAGGCGGCCTCCCTATAGTGCTGGGATTACAGGCATGAGCCACCACGTCTGGTCCCCTCTATGCATTTTTATGTGATCTCAGTCTATTTGCTCCCAATTCTTGACTTTTTGCTTATAGCATTGTTCTTAATTTTTCAGACTCCCTTGAATTGACTCTGGACAAGACAACTAGAAAACAATTAAATAATTATAAAGGCTAAATTTAACATTCATAGGCAAAAAGGAACCTTAGCCTAAGTCTTGTACATTATCTAAAAACAAATTCAAAATGGAGCATAGACATAAATCTATACAACTTTGTTTATAACAGGGGAAAATGTTTGCGATCTAAGACTAGTCAAGAGTTCTTAGACTAGACACCAAAAGCAAGATCTATTTTTTAAAAAGTTTGTAAACTGGGCTTTATTAAATTTGAAAACTTTTTCTTTTCTACAAAATACTTTGTGAAGAAAATGGAAAAACAAGCTACAGACTTGAAGAAACCATTTTCAAACCACATATCTGACAAAGGACTCCTATCTAAAATACGTAAAGAACTCTGAACTCAACAGAAAACAACAAGACTCGAATATGAAAATGGGAGACAAACATTTCATCAGGGAGTATATTCAAATGGCAAATAGCTTCTGAAAGGTATTCAACATCATTAGCCATTAGGAAAACGCAAACTAAAACCACGGTGAAATATTGCCACACACTTAACAAAAGGGATGTTAGAAAGAAGGAAAGTGCTGAATGCTGGGAAGGATGCCGGGATGCAGGGATCTCTTATGTTTTGCTGATGGTGACGTGAAATAGCACAGCTTCTAAAGAAAACATCTGGGCAGTTTCTTCAAAAACCAAACCTGTAGCTACCATGACACTCAGCAATTACACTCCTGAGCATTTACGCATGTGAAATGAAAACATGTTCTATATAAAAACCTGTGCCCCAATGTTTACAGCAGCTTTATTTGTAGCAGTCAAATAAAATGAAACACCTCAGATGTCCTTCAACAGGTGAATGGTTCAACAAACTGGTACACCCCTGCCACGGAATGCTACTCTGCAGTAAGAAAGAGCAAACTATTGCTATGCTGAAAAGCCTAGCTGAATCTCCAGAAAAGTATGCAAAGCAAGAAAGGCCAATCCCAAAAGCATACATATCATATAATGTTATATATGTATAATATTCTTGAAAAAGTACAGGAATTGAGATGACATGAGTGTTTGCCACGAGTTAAGGAGAGGTATAGGTGAGGGGAAAGTGTTGGTTGCAGGTAAAGGTCACCATGGAGGAACCATGTAGTGACAGAAATGTTCTGTATCTTGGCTGTATTGATGCCAGTATTCTGGTTGTGATATTGCACTGTAGTTTTGAGGAACTGTCATGCTTTTCTTCATAGCAGCAGCACTATTTTTTATTCTCATTAGCAGTGCACAAATGTCCCAATATCTCCACATCCTCACCAACATCTGTCTTTGTTTGTTTTGATAATTGGCATCCTGATGGGTATGAAGTGGTTGTAGTGTGTGGCTTTGCAAAACGCTACTACCATTGGGGGGCATTGGGGAAATGGTACATAGGATCTCTCTGTATTACTTCTTAAGTTCATGTGAATTTACAATGATCTCAAAATCAGAAATTAATAAAAAAGTGATATGCTTATTGCCAAAATTAGACAGTAATGAAAACTGTAAAGATGAAAATAAAAATCACCCTTAATCCCACTACTAAGAGGAGGCAGCATTTGGTGGCTTTGGAGGTAAAAATCTTTGGTGTCATTTTTTAACCTCACCATGGTTTAGCTTTGTTGGCCTCTGCTTTCTTATCAATAAAATGGGAATGATACTAGTGTAAAGAATTGTTAAGGGGTCTAACAATTTACCATAGTTGCAAACTAACAGATTAGTCTGCTGCGGTTTCACGAATGCTAGGAAGGAGACCCGTGATTCCTGGGCCAGAACACAGCAGGACCCACAGCAGCAGGAGTCACTCAGTTCTCTAAGCCCCCCTTCCCCCCAGGAACCACAGGAGGGCAAGGCAGTGACTCTACCTTCAGTGTTGGAGTTACAGTAGAGTAGCTTAGGGAACTCAAAACATTGATATCAGGCAGTAAGCTTGCATGACCTTTGCCTGGAGGTATTTTTATTGTGTTGGACAATAAACCCAATTGCCCTATCTCTGCCTTACAAGGCTAAACTTCCCTTGAAAGGATGGATCATTCCCAACAAAGAAAGTTGGTCCCTCTGCTTGAAAACAATGCCAAAATTCAATAGACACATGGGAAACGGTCCACCAGCCGTTCCATATGTCCAGATATTTCTGTGAGTTTATTTCTTCAGGGGGAGGAAAGAGTCAAGGCTTCACAGGTAAAGGCTTACACAGTGCCTGGAACATGGTGACTCCTGAATAAAATTTAGTTTCCATCTTTCAAAAAAATTTTACAATCACAGACAGCTCTTCTAGTCACTGATCATGTCATATATCTTTCCACCTACACTTTCCCTCAAATTTCAATGAGTTCTGGCCTACGTCTAAAATGCCAGTGTCTTTAACCACGTTTCCTTTCTTTGTCTCCTTGTTCTTCAAGAAATCAAGAAGTTCCAGAAAATAGCTGTAGAGGATGGTAGGAAGCTGCCAGCTTCATCTCCCAGGATAAAGTTGATGAAATTATCTGTGATTCTAACAGCTTTTCAGACTGTGAAAGATTCAATTCCATCTACTTGGGCCAGTAATAGCTTTTAAAACTCTCTATTCCTGAGTTGCTTCCTAGTTTATTTTTGTCCTAAATCTTATTTTAGAAGTATAGATTTAAGTGTTTTTTAAAAATGGAATGAATAAAGAGGTGGGACTTGTTCATGACAATTCAAAGTAGAAAGTTTGGTAGGAAATGAGTTTGAAGCAAAAACTTACCTTTCATTCTATCGCATTTCAATGTTGCATTATGGCCAGGGGACCACAAAGAAAAGACTGGAGGATGTTACTAAAAACTTTCAGTCGTAACAAATATTTTTCTCCCACTTCAGTCTTTTCAACTCTGCATAAGCTGAGACTTAGGACATTGGACAGGAAACTACCAGGATCTCAGTTCTTAGAAAAGTCTAGTGAAGATTTTTAAAATTTCTGTGCAAATGAATGGTCTCTGATATTCTCTGTGATTCTTCCAACTTAAGGTCTAGGCAAAACAGAAGGTGAAATAATCTTCTTCAATTTCTATTGAGACAGAACACTCCAGAACCCAATGTAGTTTCTCGTTTACTTTTTCCCTTTAGAAAACATTGTTCCTTTAGAGTTCACAGAAGCATGACACTGCATGTTTCTGTACGCTCTAAAGGGACAATATTTTCAGGTGGTTATAATTTTCTTATGATAGAACTAGTAGAGATATGGAAGGAATGCCTATTGTTTTGGAACCAAGAAATTTTAGAGGCCACCTGCATTAGTAATTAGTTCAAAAGAGACTTTTTAAAAGCCCTCTACTGAACTTTCAGCATAAAACTGCATGAGCTGCTGGAAGAGAAACAAACAGCCACAGTCTCTACATTTTAGTATCAAGAAACATGTGGAATTTGGTCAGATGGACAAAGTAAGCTAGGGAGACAAAGAAGGGTTGCAGGCAAGGGGTGCTCCAGAGGTGGAGAGATACCAGGGGAATTAAAACCACCCTAAATCAAAAAATACATAAAAAAGAAACTGGACAGATCAGAGCCGACTGCAGGAAAGAAGTTCCAACGTATCCACCATTTAATGGACCAGACTCTTGATTAAAAGGGATAGACTCCGTTTAATGGAGCATGCATGATTTAAGAGACGGCCTTCCAAAAGCACAACTTCTGGAGGGATAGCAAAGGAAAAAGAGAAGGAAAAAGCAACTTCCAGCAGTTGGGCAGTGATGAGGAAAAGAAGTAAAGGGGAAGAGTTAGGTTCTTCCAGACAGAAGCACCACAAACCCTCCACCATCACTGAAACAAAGAAACAAAAATAAAACCCTATTACAAATCATCTGACCTTTGCTAGACAGAAAAAGGTACCATTAAACCAGGAATCATGTAAAACACCTCAATATCGTTGAAATGAACAAGAAAAAAATTAAATCCACAGAGAATTTGATTTGCAGAAAGTCATGAAATGAACTTTTACACAGATCTGTCCTCAAAAAGTAATCATAAAGAAGAAGAAAACTGTAAATCTACATTTCAAACAGAATTGTGTGTACTCAAGTATTTTAGGATATGATAAAACACTTTGGAATAGAAACTCAAAAACTAGAAACAGAAATGGATAATAAACAAGGAGAAAGTTTATAAAAGTTGATTGAATTCAGAAGGAAATGGAAGAAAAAGAAAACATTATTTCATAAATAAAAATGAAATTACAGAATGCCCAAAGGAGAATAGAGTCAAATGCAGATTTTAAAAAGGGGCATCAGAGAAAGGCAGGAAGGCAGCTAGCAGAATGAAAATGATGTAAAGAGGGCCAGCCACAGTGGCTCACACCTGTAATCCCAGCACTTTGGGAGGCTTAGGTGGGTGGATCATTTGAGGTCAGGAGTTCAAGACCAACCTGGCCAACATTACAAAACCCTGTCTCTACTGAAAATACAAAAATTAGCTGAGCATGGTGGCTGGAGCATGTAATCCCAGCTACTCAGGAGGCTGAGGTGGGAGAATCATTTGAACCCAGGAGGTGGAGGTTGCAGTGAGCTGAGATCGTGCCACTGCACTCCACCCTGGGTGACAGAGCGAGAGGAAGAAAGAAATAAAAGAAGAAAGAAAAGAAAAAGAAAGGAAGGAAGGAAGAAAGAGAGAGAGAGAAAGAAAGAAAGGGAGGGAGGGAAGGAAGGAAGGAAGAAAGAAAAAGAAAGCAAGAGAGAAGAAAGAAAGGGAAAGAAGGAAGGAAGGAAGGAAAGAAGGAAGGCAGGAAGGAAGGAAGGAAGGAAGGAAGGAAGGAAGGAAGGAAGGAAGG